>NC_134719.1:36938863-37241893 GCF_049634645.1 Pelodiscus sinensis | reverse complement strand
ACCGCATTTCAAGAAAGATGTGGAGAAATTGGAGAGGGTCCAGAGAAGAGCAATGAGAATGATTAAAGGTCCAGAGAACATGACCTATGAGGGAAGACTGAAGGAATTGGGTTTGTTTAGTTTAGAAAAGAGAAGATTGAGGGGGGACATGATAGCAGTTTTCAGGTATCTAAAAGGGTGTCATAAGGAGGAGGGAGAAAACTTGTTCATCTCGGCCTCTGAGGATAGAACAAAGAAGCAATGGGCTTAAACTGCAGCAAGGGAGGTTTAGGTTGGACATTAGGGAAAAATTCCTAACTGTCAGGGTAGTCAGACACTGGAATAAATTGCCCAGGGAGGTTGTGGAATCTCCATCTCTGGAGATATTTAACAGTAGGTTAGATAAATGTCTATCAGGGATGGTATAGACAGTATTTGGTCCTGCCATGAGGGCAGGGGACTGGACTCGATGACCTCTCAAATTCCCTTCCAGTCCTAGTATTCTATGATTCTATGATTTTCCTGCTCCTTGGCACAGGATAGAGCTTTTTGCCTTAACTTCATCATATATAGGTAGACGATCAAAGACAGGTGTATAATCTAAACATCTACTTGGCCTGTTAAAATACAGCATTTTAATATGTCTGCCTACAAGTATCTCCTTCATGTTGCACAATTACCTACAATACAATGGTGCAGTTCATTATGGGTGACTGATCATGACATTATTGCTCATAACTGTAATGCTCAAGGCATGTAAAATAATATTTGTTTCCCTAAGTAGATGGTCCTGATTGTAAAATCCTGCATGTACATCTGTACTGTATAGCGGTTCTCTCTGGATGCCTGGAACTAATTGAATACTATAGTCTTGCATTAAAGTAATGCAGAGCATTCCTTTTTAATCTCCAGATCAGCAGAGTGGACTCCAGAATGTGATTCCTTCACGCTGCTTACTCAGAACCTACATGTACAAAAAATACATGTGCCTTTGTTCAGAGGTGATGTTTAAAAGAAGGATTAAAAATGTTTATCCAACTGAGCCTTGTATCTTAATACTTCATTCTGAAGCCTTGTTAAATAGCATCCCATCTGCTACCCTATATTCCTAAAGTAACTTAGCAGTTAATGTGAATGAATCAAATAATTCCATCTATATTTTATTGATACTTCAGATGAGTTTTCTTAGTCATGAAATTGTCCTTTTAGAAGGGAGAATCTCAAACTTTTTTAGGGTGTGAGACACACTATCTCAAAAATACCTCCCCTTCTTCTCACAATCATGCAACATTTTCCAGACTACTTCAGCAATCATTTATACATAGAAGTAAGTTTAGGAAAGTATACAATGTATGTTTATCTGCTATAATTTAATTTACTGCTATAAAGGAGGAGGGGGAGCCAGAATTATATAACCAGACAGCTCTCCACAGACCACCATCTGCAGACTACTAGTACAGTTGGAGGACCTTTGCGCTCGAACATCATATTTGGATGCTTTCATTCTTATCACACCTCTCCCAAATTGTAAGAAGGGGCGGAAATATTCTAGGGATGCTGGATGTGCTGAGTTTGATTTCCTGATTCTTTGAAGATTGTGTTAATCTAAATAGATGTATTAATCTTCATGTACAATGGTAATGCAGCACTTTTCACTATATACCAAAAAATGTTCTTCACTGAGTTGAGTAGACTGCTACCAGCTACAGAGGATAGTTTTTAAAATCATATGTAAGCACTACTGAGATTTAAATTATATGTTTATCCTTTATGACTGTCATACTTCTCTTAGAAATTTTTGATACACGCATTATCTGACAAGGCTTGGGTTTATATTGCTTTTATTTAGTACCATCTGTCTTCAATATAATCTAAGCCAATAGAAATTAAGCTATAAGACAAAGATCTCAACTGTACATTGAAAAAATAGCCTAAAGAGATTCATAAATACTTCTCAGACAAAAAGGTAGATCTGTGAATTTAACAGCTCTCAAGGAGAATTTGAAATGAAAAAAAAAAAGCATTAAATGATTATAAAGATGTTTAAACTTGTATAAATAGTATAATACTAAATCAAAGAGGCTAAGTCTTTTCCTTACCTTCTGGGCATATCAGTGAGGAACATTTCAAAGCAAACTCATCCAAATTAACATAAAAGCAAAACTGCTTATCCATTGCAGAACCTTTCAAAGGTATCCGAGGAGTTTTCGTTGTTTATCCCATTGCTACAGTCAGAACATTAGAATGTGTGGCGTCAAAGGTTGATTTTCTAGTAGGATGGCATTTCAAGAGCTATTTTATTTAAAGATCTTGTGCAGTTTAGTAGCAAACCTGAAATATGTCTCTTCCTTTTGGGGGAAGCAAGATGGCATTCAGCTGAATGCTAGAATTTTATGATGGGGGGCTGGGAAGCTGCCAGAGAGGCCTAAGAATATAAAAGCATTTGAGATCTCAGATGGAGTTTAAATCAATGCACTGCCACAGTTACAGTGCAGATGAAAGTGCCTGCTGTCTCAATTGCCAGGAAATGACTTAGAAATTCTCACTTTGATTTCTTTTGGTAGTCCATTACATTAACGCTAAATGCAATAGATAGGGACATCAATGCTTTGATGTTGTACAGCTACAACAAATGGAAACTAATATGGTAGAACAGTCAGCCTTTGTGATTTGCATGTTTTTATACAAATATATACCCATCAATCTCCTTATCTGACTGTGTATCTCCACTACCAGTCTTCCTCCCTACTGTACCCCTTTTCATTAAAATTGCTATTAATTTTGTGCCCACTTTCCACCACAGAGCAAAGCATGTATTTTTGATGCAAGGGAAAATAAAATGGTCTCCCCAGTACGAATGATGTGAATTCAGTAATGATAAAGCCAGGGTAGTGATGTGACACAGGTTGGAATAGGAGTGCTACTGCTAACCAAAACAGATCATGATGGAGAATTAGAAACATTGCCTTGATGATACTCAGCACTGAAGCATTTTTGTTTTTCACAGATCTAATTTTTGCATGAATATTTATAGCACCTGAAAATTAAGAGTATAACAACACATATAGGGCCAGATTCTCTGGCTTTCTCCAGCTCCTTGCTCCAGCACTGTAAAGAGACAGTAAACTGTCTGCAACTCCCTAGCATAGAGTTGTGTGGGAAAATATAGGATGCTACCTCTATGACATCATCTTTTACTGCCACCCTGGATTCTGAAGAAACTTCTCCATGGGCTCATGGTGGAGAAGGTGAAGATTGAAACTCTAGGGTAAGGAGAGAGGGGACTGGGATTGGGATTAGAAAGAGGGTCATATCCCCAACACCCAACTGCACAGATATTATATGAAAAAGATAATATATCTCCTGACTGAAATATCTTTTCCAAATAAGTCATCTACTTCCCTGCCACTTCTTCCTGGGGAGGCCTTTAAATTGAACTGCACATCTAGTGAGTTGGCAGGGTTCTAGCTCAGTGCTGGGCAAAAGGACTTTGCACAGATATCTCCAGTCTACCACAAATCATATGGAATATGTTACGTTTGGGGCAGCCCTGCAGCTTTGTCTGCAGAGAATGTGACAAGCTGATATGCGGGTATTTCCACCAATGCCCTTAAAAGCACTCACTTTCAGCAAAATCCAATGAACCCAGCTGGAAATGTGTGTTGGTAAAGTCTTCCAGATTTGGCCCTACTGTGTTCTGTAATGATGATTTCAGATGACCCGCTGGGTTTTTATGAAATTTCTTTATCACTGGTTTAGTAAATGCACATTAGTGATAATTTCACTTTCAGAAATATGGAATCTGAATGAAAATGTTTGAAATAGAGGCAGATTATTTAAAACAACAGTTTCACAGAACTTGATCCTGTGATGCATTCCATAGGTGCATTCCCTGGTGAAATCATATAAAGTGCATTTTCACTTGCTGAGCTACCCATACATTATACAACTCAGAATCAAATCCTTATAATTTATTCTTAGGTTATCTGAGATAAAAGTGCTCAATATATTTATTTGTGTGTGTAAAGGGATAGGAAGCATAGCCCCTCCATTCCCCATGGTCTGTGTGGTGGTGTGCTTCTCACTGTCCAACATTTAATAGTATTAAACGAGGTTGGGTATACAGAGAACTCAGCCTGCTTAGCACTGTGGCAAACATACTTTTAAAAATTCTTTTAACCTTTTATTAAAGACACTAAAAAGGGGGAATAATTAAATCATTTGAAATATTAAGTAATAAGTAAGACTTATTTTAACAATATACCTTGTTCCCTTTCTTTTTAACTGGAGAGAATTTTAGGAGGAGGAAAAGCCTTGTTTAATAGTCTTTTAGATGGCATCAACATTGGTAATAATTATCTTTGTGATTAAAGAAGTGGGTTGAGATGTGCTGCAGCTTCTTGTTGCTGCTGTTTTTGTTGAAGTCTGATCCCATTTCATCTTAGGTTGTGTTTGAGATTCAACTCAAGCCAGTAGAAGTCGGAATGTTATCTAGGTCCATTGATCTGGCATGTTCTGGTCAGTGCATTTCTCAAAATGACCCAGATTCCACATGATAATGGGGCTGGCAGTCATGAAGATGAAATTTGCTTCAATAGCCTCAGGCTGTTCATCTTTACCCTCCCCTCCAAAAAGTTCTCTCTAAGAATCCACAAAGGGAATGAGGAGTGGAATAGCCCCCTACCCTCATTAGTTATCCACCAGTGAGGTGTAGTTTTCAGCACCTCCATTTTAATTAATTAGTTAATGGACCATATTCTGTTGTTTGCCGGGCATGATTTCAACACAGTTCTGGAGTTGTATCTGTAGGCTCTATGCTTAGAATAATTCAGCTTTTCTCATCAACATTTTCATTATAAGTTATTGAAGCATCTTATGAACTTTCACATTTTTTCAGTTAAGCTCACAATTAGAGTAAATTTACAGGCCAAATGATCACAACAACCATTGAGGGGAGGGGTTGGTATCATCTTCTGCACTTTCGTAGGTTCTTTGACTTCATAATATTGCACCATAATATGGCAAAAATAAAAGCCTCTCTTTTTATAAGGTTATAACATGTATCCTCCAGGGTATTTCATGTGTATTCATCCTGTCAAAATATTTCAGGAATTTGACAACAGAATCTGAACTTGTTTTAAGTGCCATGATGTAGCATGGCTTTTAACTGTATTTTCTTACATTTTTTTTAAGAATAACTAATAAAAGTGTTACCCATATGCTAAAAAAACCTTTAGTGAATAAAGGGGTTTAAATAAAGCATCATTTGAATTCTCAGTTAAATAACCTGTGGAGGAAATTATTATGATGTTCTCTATAATTGCTCTGAAAAAAACCCCTCTTAGTCTATGGAAGGCATAACAGACCTAATTAATGCTCACCCTGTTTCTCCAGAGAAGCTGATTTTGTGTAATGTAAATGGGCTGCATAGGAAATGTTCTTGTGAATATTTTATAGTTATTTCTTTTTTTTCTTGCAAAGCTGCAGTGTATGATATTTTTAAATGTGCCTTCCTTCTTCTGAACTGCAGCTTATATTAGTTTGTGAAATCATGCGTAAAACACTAATATGTTACCTAGGTCCTTTTGTCTCTAAGTGGTGAAATCAAGAATCTAGTGAATCTTATGATTTAGTTTTACAGGTACGCGTGTGTGTGTTTGTATTGCCTTGATGTAGGTGACCATTTCATTATTTTATTTGTTACATACATGTCTTATGCAGGAGTAATACTGCTTTTTTTGATATCCACAAATAAATAAAGGTTTATATCAGTCATTGAAAGCACTAATTTAGCATTATACCTAATATTCTTTCCACAGAATTACCTAATGTCTTGTACAGCAGGAAAATTGGTGATTCCCCTTTAAAAGGGTACAGTATTGATTGGGCTTCTTTCTCCTTCATGGTGCTTCTTTCCCTTCATTGGATACTTCAGCTAACCCCTCTCTTCTCATGTTCTCCTGAATTGGAAGAGGACCAGACTGTAAGACCTAAAAATATAGGCTACGTCTACACTGGCCCCTCTTCCGGAAGGGGCATGTAAATTTCAAGAGTCGTCGTAGGGAAATCCGCGGGGGATTTAAATATCCCCCGCGGCATTTAAATAAAAATGTCCGCCGCTTTTTTCCGGCTTTTAAAAAAGCCGGAAAAGAGCGTCTAGACTGGTCCCGATCCTCCGGAAAAAGTGCCCTTTTCCGGAGGCTCTTATTCTTTGAAGTAAGAATAAGAGCCTCCGGAAAAGGGCACTTTTTCCGGAGGATCGGGACCAGTCTAGACGCTCTTTTCCGGCTTTTTTAAAAGCCGGAAAAAAGCGGCGGACATTTTTATTTAAATGCCGCGGGGGATATTTAAATCCCCCGCGGATTTCCCTACGACGACTCTTGAAATTTACATGCCCCTTCCGGAAGAGGGGCCAGTGTAGACGTAGCCCTAGAGTACTCATGCCAAGTGGCAGCAGATCTTTGGAGACAGAGACTTAAGTATGTCTATAATTAAAAAAAAGGGAAAAAACTACCCCCAAAACCTCACACCACAGTGCAGGAGACATGGGCTCATACTATAATGCTAAAAATAATCATATGGATTGTCCAGCTCAGGCTGATGCTGGGGCCTGAAGCCTGTCCTCTTTGTGGACTTCAGCTTGAGCTCTAGCCCAATCTTGGATGTCTATATGGCTATTCATAGAGCACTAGGACAAGCCTGAGACTATAGACCTGGGTCCTGAGACTTATTGCCACATTTTTTATTTTTTGCAGTGTAGACATCCTCAAACCCTTCCCCACCCCCATATTGCAAATCTTTTCAGTTGGATTGCCAGTTTCACAGTGTTTGAGAGATTTTTTGCTTGCTTGTTTTTCAAGTTCCAGTTCCTTAAACTTGGTGATTATGTGAGGATCTTTTTTTTCCCCTTTCAAGTACGTCATGGTCACAGAGAAGACTTTTGCATATGACTCATAAAGGCTCAAAACCAGAAGGCAAATTAAAAAAATCCTTTTAAGAAAATCTCATGGTTTTATGCTGGGATCCTGATTCATGTTTTGGACACCTGTGCTTGGCAGTATGAGGGGCCAGCACGTTAGGCGGGAATCATTCCTGTGGCTGGAGAGCTTTTCCCCACCTCTCCTTCAGCTAGTTGAATTTGTATTTGTGTGTGTGTGTGTGTGTGTGTGTGTGTGTGTGTGTACACTACACTTGGTTCATGTTGGTGGTGTCCCTAGTGCTCTGGTTGACATACCTGAAGTTAGTATCAGATGATACTTATTGCCATATTTGACGTCTTTGAATTTGGGCTTTTAGTTGCTTATGCTATATCCACTAGGTCAGGAGTGAGGAACTTTCAGCATACAGCCCATCCGGGTAATCTGCTGGTAAGCTGTGAGATATTTTGTATATATTGACCTTCCTGCAGCTCCCAGTGGCCTCGGCTTGCTGTGCCAAGCCAATGGGAGCTGCAGAAAGTCGTGAATTGCAGGGACATGCTGTCTGCTACTTCCTGCAACTCCCATTGTCAATGGAACAGCAAACTTCAGCCACTGGGATCTGCAAAGGGCCATGCCTTTGGAGAATCAACATAAACTAATGTCTTGTTGTCAGCCAGTGGATTACCCTAATGTACCAAAAGTTGCTGACCACTGCACTAGGACTTTGATGGTTGATGCCTATCAGACCATCTATTCTGATGAGTGAGCTAGAGCTTGGGTCCTTGGAGAAAGACCAATAGATCATCATGAGGTTTTTTTGGTCAAGTGTTATCATTCCATTTCAATGGGGGCTGTGGGAGAGGGGTTGGGTTTTAAGTTAGTCTGATAGACAGGAGTTGGATTTAGCAGAGATGGAAAAATTTTAAGGTGTATTTCTACCTGTTGTCGGTAAGCTCTTTAGAGCAGGGACCATATCTCTGTTATATGTCTGTAGAGTGCCAAGCACAAAGGACACGTGACCGATAGGTGCCACCACAATACAAATTATAATACTAATACAAAGAGAATGAGTGTATGTTTTCCTGCACTACAGAGGGTTCTTTTCTTGAATAGCAAGTTCTGTTTGGGGAGGCCTTCTCCCATTTTCTTGGGTGGGCCTTCCTGTGTCTGGGGTGAGAGTTCATGTTCCAGAATCTAGATTGGTGGTGACTCTGGGACAAGGTACTTGTTATCAGCTTGAATTCCAGAGTTCCATTTGGAAATTTGTTGTTAATTATTGGGTGTGTTTTGTAGGTGTGTAGTGCCATACAGAATCAAGATTTCACAGTGATTGAGGACTACTGCACTGGTCTGAGAGCCCTACTTTATCTGAAAAGCATTGAGGAACTTCAAGACTGGGATGGACAGAGCCCTGCAACCATGTGCCATCAGAAAGGAAAGCCAGTACCCAAAATTGCTGATCTGATTGGAAAGGTATGCCATTACACTGAGATTCCTGTTTAATTATAGCAGTTTTTGTCTTCAAGCATAGTTTCACATGATGGGTATACTTTATTTCAATGGCCATATTTTATCAACATTGACATCAAGATGAGTTGGTAGAGGTCTTTTGTCCCCTTCTGAATTGTCACCAGGCAACTTGTGATGTCATATTATTACTGACTTGACATCATGCTGTCATATTACCATTGACATGATGTTACTACTTCATTGACAGTAGCATGACTTTTTTTAAAAAAAATATAAAATGCAAAAGCAAAAAATATTAGAAAATCTCTAAAAAAAATTAGAAAATTTAGATTAGAATGAGATTTTGGATCACAATCTGTAGTATGTTCCAACTCTTTTGCAACACTCTGGCATCAATGGCCCCAAAAGCCAGTATGAGGGAGATCTTGTTTGACATAGATCCATCTTTCCTGCTGTGTTCCATCAAACTCATTGGTAGAGCCCTGCAAATCTGCACATATCTGCTTTATATCCACAGATATCTCCATCTGTGCAAAAATTAGCTGTGAATATTTGAAGATATGGATGCTGATGCAAATTTTATATCCAGAACCCTGCAAATTTGCAGGTTTCTGTTTATATCCATGGGTATCCACAGTTCGATTTTGCAGATCTAGATGCAGATGTAGATACAAAACTTAGTATTCACTCAGGGCTGTACCCAACAGTATAGCATCTGAGCTTGAATTCAGGCTCCAAACTTCTAGACTAGCAGCCTAATCATTAGATCGTTCTTTTTGGCTCCTGAAATCTCAGCATAGCAGTGAGTCTAAGTCTTTGTTTCAAGTTATTAAAGGAGATCAGTCTGAAGAGTGGTTTCAGTTATGCATCATGCTTATTGATTCTCCTTCTCAAAGTCTAATATTACCTTGTTGAAAATGTTGTAAAAGTAAAGAATTACAAAAGAATAGGATTTGCAGTGTCAAATGCTTCCAAATCTCTGCTTATCTCTGCTGATGAATGGAGATCTTTTCAGTGGCAGGTTAGTGATTTTTTTTCTGTGGAGGTCTGAAAATTATAATGTTATCTTCTATGGAAAAGACAATCCTATTCCTAAAGCTAAGAATATTAGTGTTTAAAAAATCTAATCTCTTTCTTTTCAGCTGTGTAAGTTTGTGGTTAAAGCCGAGCTCAAAAGGTTATGTCCCAACTTTCTCTTTAACAGATATTGTCAGATAAATACACATTGCATTTACATTTTGTATAATACAGTAATGTTAACATTCTTCCCCTAAAACAACATTCAGTATTCTATCTTAGTATTACCTTTTTATTATACTAAATAGACAACCATTGTCAAGACATTTCTCATGTCCTTCTGAATGAAAAGGGGGGAAAATTACAATTT
Source organism: Pelodiscus sinensis (assembly GCF_049634645.1). Taxonomy (NCBI): domain Eukaryota; kingdom Metazoa; phylum Chordata; order Testudines; family Trionychidae; genus Pelodiscus; species Pelodiscus sinensis. The sequence goes on along the minus strand of NC_134719.1, from coordinate 37,232,137 downwards.
TTAGTCTTTTCAGCTTGTCACTACATCAATAATTAACTTTAAAAAGGTAGTATGAAAAGATGCTTTAAGGAAGCATTTAATAATTCAAAGGAATCTTAACTTGAAACAGGTCACATAAAAAAGAATAAAAACTAAGTCCCATGTAATCTAGTTTGGCTGGCTATGTTAGACATTTAAAAGGAACAAGAGATACAGATTATAACTGACTTTGTATTTGATTGCCTTTAATACAAAATTATATCATTGGATCATTGCTACCAGATGATAAAATATAAAGTTTATCCAAGCTGAACTATTGAAGATGTAATTGTATATTTCAGTCCCAAGTTCAGAGTGACTGCATGTCCAGTACTGAACAAATAAGAGGAAAAGGAAGAAAAATAATGCAGTGTGGGTATAAGGGAAATACTATGATGAATGACTCTACTAGAGGGAATCAGACACAAAGGCTAGATATCATTAATATTTATAAAATCATAATTAGCAAGACTGTGCCTAAACAGTGTTATTAGTGTAACTAATTACGTTATCATAAACTAAGTTAGCAGTATTATAGGAATCAGTGTTCTTACCTTCATAAATTATCGTCAGTATTGGATTCCATGTGCTGTACCTACAAATTCATCTATGTACTATAGGTTCATATGTATTCAAATCCAAATAGCTCCATACTTAGCATATTAAGTACCAAAGAAAACAAACTGAGATACATTAGAATTTTTTACTAGTACAAAAGCTATGCAAGAATGTCACTGTGTAAAACATTGACAGCCAAAGTCCTACATTCTGGTTTACAAATATTTTATGATGAGTTATTCAAATATATATTGGTTTAATAGGATTTGAAAGCTAATTCATTCAGTAGGACCATAAAGATAAACAAGAAACAGTGACAGTATTTTGCATGCTAAAGCCATGATGCTACAAGTAATAAAAACTGTCAGATTTATTGAACAGTTAATGTAAAAACATAAGGGACAGATACTCCTCCATATCAGTAACAAAATTCCTATTGCCTTCAATGGGAACAGGAGATCTGTCCCCTAGACTGCAGTTGAGACTAGGAATAAACAACTAGAGATAGGTATATTTATCAACATGATGACAGGGAATAGACTTTTTAGAGTTAGGACATATCCTACATCTGATAAAAGTGGATTTATGCTTGCAAAGACAGCAGCCCTGATCCTGGTTAGATATGCATCAATACTGATGGTAGTTCTGCTCAATAACTAGCCAAAGCAGAGCAAACCAACATATGTTCATTTTCATTATTTGAGTCAGATGCCACCAGCAGAAGATTGATTTTCCTTTTTGGTGGTTCAGGTTCTGTAATTTCTGCAGCAGAGTCTTGCTCTTTTAAGACTTCTGAAAGCATGTGCCACACCTTGTCCCTCTGAAATTTTGGACTTCAGGTCTTAAACCTTGGATTGAGTGCTGCAGCTTTTGTAGAACTCTCATATTGTTATCTTCTTTGCATTTTGTCAAATCTGCAGTGAAAGCATTCTTAAAATGACATGTGCTGGATTATCATCTGAGACTGCTATAACATGAAATATATAGCAGAATGCAGGTAAAAAAGAACTGGAGACATGCAGTTCTCCCCCAAGGAGTTCAGTCACAAATTTAATTAACATTATTTTTTTAACAAGTATCATCAGTGTGGACACGTCTTCTGGAATGGTGGTTGAAACATGAAAAGACGTATGAATATTTAGCATGTTTGGCATGTAAATATCTTGCAACACCAGCTACAACTATGCCATGTAAATGCCTTTTCTCACTTTCATGTGACCCTGTAAACAAAAAGTAAGCAGCATTATCTCCTACAAAGTGTAACCAAACTTTTGTCTGAATGATTGGCTGAACAAGTGGGACACAGTGGACTTGTATACCCTAAAGTTTTACATTGCTTTATTTTTTAATGCAATTATTTTTGTACATAATCCTACATTCGTAAGTTCAACTATTCTGATAAAAAGATTGCACTACAGTCAAAGGTGAAAGTACCGGTAAGGTGATGCACTCTGGTGCACTACCCTGATAAGAGCCAGCTAGGGTGATCCACTGCAGGAGGCGGTGGAGTGCCCTCCAAGCCAGCCTCCCAGGACTCTCCAGCAGGCTGCCACCCTAAGCAGTGGGCAAGTGAAAAGGAGTTGGATGAGGACATGCCTCACACTGGTCCAGGAGAATCACAGACCTGGGTTCACTCTCCTCCTCACATACACCCTGACCACCTTTTATGGAGAGCAGGGAGGACAAAGGCCCCTTCCCCACCCCCGCCTCCCTCCTGCCACCAATGCTGCTTGTTGTTTGCTGTTCCCCTTCCAGCACTGTCAGGGAGTGAGGAAAGCACACACTGTCCCTGCTTTCCGCTCCCTCCTGGTTAGTGCAGGAAGAGAGCAGAGGAGTGAGTGACCCACACTTCCTCACTCTCCGAGGGAATGTCTACACTACAAAGTTAGTTCGAACTAACGGATGTTAGTTCGAACTAACTTTCATAGGCGCTACACTAGCGCTCCGTTAGTTCGAATTTAATTCGAACTAACGGAGCGCTTAGTTCAAACTAGGTAATCCTCATTCCATGAGGATTAAGCCTAGTTCGAACTAGCTAGTTCGAATTAAGGGCTGTGTAGACCCTTAATTCGAACTAGTGGGAGGCTAGCCCTCCCCAGGTTTCCCTGGTGGCCACTCTGACCAACACCAGGGAAACTCTACTGCCCCCCTCCTGGCCCCGGACCCCTTAAAGGGGCACGGGCTGGCTACGGTGACCGTGCCAGGTGCAAGCCTGCCAGCACCCAGCCAGCAGACCCTGCACCTGGCACGGATCGAGCCACCCACCCGACGCCCCCCAACCCTCCCCCTCTTCCCGGGACCAGGCTGGCGGCTCCCGGGAGCTTGCCCGGGACCGCAAGAGGCGGGCACCCGCCTGGGCTAGTGCGGACATCGTGGACCTTGTCCACGACCTCCGCACTAGGCACAGGAAAGTGGCCGGCTAGGGCAGGAGAGCTGCCAGCCTGGCCACCCAGGAGCAGGTGTGCATGAAAATCAAGGGGGTCCACTGAGACCCCCGACCCTGAGCCCTGAGCTTACAATGGCCGTCCTGGGTCAGACCAAAGGTCCATCTAGCCCAGTAGCCTGTCTGCCGACAGTGGCCAACCCTAGGGACCCTGGAGGGGATGGACCGAAGACAGTGACCAAGCCATTTGTCTCGTGCCATTCCTCTCCAGCCTTCCACAAACCTTGGGCAGGGACACCACTCCTACCCCCTGGCTAATACCACTCCATGGACCCAACCTCCATGACTTGATCTCACGTCCCTTTAAACTCTGTTCTAGTTGTAGCCTTCACAGCCTCCTGCAGCAAGGAGTTGCACAGGTTGACTCTTTGCTTTGTGAAGAACTACTTTCTGTTACTAGTTTGAAGCCTGCTACCCATTCCTTTCCTTTGGTGTCCTCTACTCCTTCTTTATGGGAACTAATGAAGAAACTTTTCTGTATGCACCCTCTCCACCCAACTCCTGCTTTTAGAGACCTCTATCCTGTCCCCCCTCCGTCTCCTCTTTTCTAAGCTGAAAAGTCCCAGTCTCTTTAGCCTCTCTTCATATGGGACCTGTTCCCAACCCCTGATCATTTTAGTTGCCCTCCCCTCTCCCAGCCTCTCTCTTCCCCTCTCCCACCTCCTTTTCCAAGTCTCCCCCAGTTTTGTTCAATAAAGACAGATTCCATTTTTGAACACAATTGTCCTTTATTTTGTACATCAAGAAGAGGGGCTAGGGAAGGGTAAGTGGAAGGAGGTGAGGGACGAGTGGGGTATGCGCCCCTGATGGAGAGGACTGGGCTTGCTCTGCGGGCTTTTGGGGTGGAAGCTCTCCTGCAGCCCCCCAATTGCCTCCTCTCCCCAGATGGCAGCCTGCGGCAAGTGCAGCCGGGCTGATGGCCGAGTGCTGTGATGTGCCCAGTGTGGGTAGTCCGGGCAAGCCAAGCCAGGATTGGTTTGCAAGCGGGGCACCCCTGAGAACTGTCTGTCCGGGGTGGGGGTTGGGACCCTTTAAGCACAGCCCTCGGCTAGCCTGATACAGCATCTCCATGCTCTAAGTCCTCCTTTGATGCCCTGCCGGCACTGCTTCCGGCCATCCTTAAGCCTGGTTCAGGGTCCACTTAATGTGGACATGCTAGTTCAAATTCACAAAACGCTAATTCGAACTAGTTTTTTAGTCTGGATCCATTAGTTTGAATTAGCTTAGTTCGAATTAACTAATTCGAACTAAGTTATTTCGAATTAACGTTGTAGTGTAGACGTACCCCTAGAGACTGACAGAAGGGGAAGAGAAAGAAACAAGCAGTGTTGGCGGGAATGGGAGGGGGTGTCAGCTGCCCCTGCCCTCCCCAAGGGGTGCCCTTGCCTCCCTGCACTTCTGCACATATCTCAACCCTGTGCCCTGAGCCTCTCCATACCCCCATCCTCCTCCAGTTCCTACACCCCTGCACACACACACCAACCCTCTGCACCGAGGTCCTCCTCACAGCCCCAACACTGTACTCTGGGCCCATTCTCACATATCCCCACCCCGACCCTCATGCCTACACTTCCTACAGCCCTAGCCCCCTTTCCTGACTCATGCACCCCCACAGCCCAATTGCCTTCCCTGAGCCCCCTGCACTCCACCCCACACTTAAATTTCTTATAGGTGCTACCATATAGCACCCCCCCATAGCCCACTGTCCTAAGTGTCCCCATACCTGTAAGAAATTTAAGTTACTTTACCCCTGAACAGTACTTAGGTGAATTAAAAAATACTGATAGAAATGTAGCCGTGTTAGTCAGGGGTAGCTGAAGCAAAATGCAGGACAATGTAGCACTTTAAAGACTAACAAGATAAACCATAAACCATCTTGTTAGTCTTTAAAGTGCTAAATTGTCCTGCATCTTAAAAAATACTGTTTCTTTTGTTTTTTACTCTACAAGTGTTTCTAATAAAAAATAAATATGAAGTGAGCACTGTGCATATTATGTTCTGGGTTGAAATTGAAATCATTATGCACGTTATGAACCTCCGTAATTTGAACTTCCTGGTCCAGCAACACCCTTTGTCCAACATTGTCAGTAACCCTGTGGGTGCGCTGGGGTCGGAGCACTCAGAGGGGAAAAAACAGCAAGCTGGGAACAGAAGAGTTGCTGGATCAGGGAAGAACAGAGTCCCAAGCAACTGGAGCGGAGGAGCCAGAGCAGGGGAGTCACAGGACCCTGAGGCTGGAGCAGGGTGTTGTGGCACCTCAAGGGCCAGAGCAGGGGAGTCCTGGGGGCTGGCCACCAGCAGCAGGGTAACTACAGTGCCCCGCAGGCCGACTGCCAGAGCAGTGGAGACAGGAGCTAGACCATAGGAGCCCCGAGGGCCAGCTGCTGGGAGCAGAGGAGCTGGCATTGATTTCCCAAATCTAGCAAACTTCCTGTTTGGGACCAATCACGTCCCAAGGGTATTGAACTAGGGAGGTTCAACCTGAATTTGAAAATGTGTAAAACATCCAAAATTATTTAAACAAATGGCATTCCATTATTGTTTAACAGTGCAATTAATCATGATCAATTTTTAATCATGTGACAGACCTAGTAAGAATAAATGCTCAGTTTTCAGAACAGAGAGAAGTAAATAGTGATGTCCCCCAGTGAGTCTGTAGTGGGACCAGTCCTATTCAACATGTTTATAAATGATCTGAAGAAAGGGGTAGACAGTGAGGCGGCCAGATATTCAGGTGATGCAAAATTACTCAAGATATTTAAGTTCAAAGCAGATTTATGATGAGTTAGAAAGGGATCTCACAGAACTGGGGAACTGAACAACACATTGGGAGAAGAAATTCGGTGTTGATAAATGCAAATTCACACATATTGAAAAACATAATCCCAACTATACATATAAAATGATAGGGATAAATTAGCTGTTATCATTCTAGAGATTTCTGAGTCAATGTGGCTAGTTCTCTGAAAACATTCACACAAAGTGCAATGGCAGTCAAAAAAGAAAACAGAATGTTGGGAATCATTATGAAAGGGTTAGAAAATAAGATAGAAAAATAGCATATTGCCTCTATATAAATGCATAGTATGCCCACATCTTGACTACTGTGTGCAGATCTAAACAAGATATCTCCCCATCTCAAAACAAGATATGTTGGAGTTAGAAAAGATATAGAAAAGGGCAACAAAAATGATTAGGGGTATGGAACAGCTTCCATGTGAAGAGAGACTGGGACTTTTCAGCTTGGAAAAGAAATGACTAAGGGGCGAGGGTGTGTGACAGAGATCTATAAAATCATGACCTGTGTGGAGAAGGTAAATAAGAAGTGTTATTTACTCCTCATAATGCAAGAACTATGGGTCACCAAATGAAATTAATTGGAAGCAGATTTAAAACAAAAAAAGGAAGCATTTTTTCACACAATACACAGTCAATCTTTGGAACTCTTTACTATATAATAGTGTGAAGGCTAAGACTATAACAGGTTCAAAAAAGAACGCCATATTTCATTGAGGATAGGTCCATCTATGACTAATAGCCAGGACAGTCAAAGAAGCAAAGCCAAACTCTGAAGTGTCCCTAACCTCTGTTTGCCAGAGGTTGTGAATGGGAAACAGGGAGTGGATCACTTGATTATTACCTGTTCTGTTCATTCCCTCTGGGTATGTCTACACTACAGCACTAATTCGAACTAACTTAGTTCGAATTAGTTAATTCGAACTAAGCTAATTCGAACTAGCGCACCTAGACTTAAAAATTAGTTCGAATTAGCGTTTTGCTAATTCGAACTAGCATGTCCACACTGAGTGGACCCTGAACTGAGGTTAAGGATGGCCGGAAGCAGTGCCGGCAGGGCATCAGATTAGGACTTAGAGTGTGGAGCTGCTGTCTCAGGCTAGCCGAGGGCTGTGCTTAAAGGAACCCGACCCCCACCCCAGACAGACAGTTCTCAGGGGTTCCCTGCTTACAAAGCAGTCCTGGCTTGGAGTGCCCTGAGTGCCCACACTCGGCACATTACAGCACTCGGCCATCAGCCTGGCTGCACTTGGGGGGGGGGGGTCAATCAAGGGGCTTCAGGAGAGTTTCCACCCCGAGGAGCCCGCAGAGCCAGCCCAGTCCTCCCCATCGGGGGCTCGTACCCCATTCCTCCCTCACCTCCTTCCACTTACCCCTCCCTAGTCTCCCAAACTTTTTGACACGGGGACCAGTAAATCCATTCACGAGCTTTTGGAGGACTGGTAACATTCATTTGCATATTTGCATATTCAATAAGCAAATGATGAATATTCAAATAAGTTGTTTCTGGTCCTCCGAAAGCCCCCAGTGCCAGCGTTAGCAAAGCTTTTGATACAGTCACCCACAATATTCTTGCCAGCAAGTTAAGGGAATATGGATTGGATAAATGGACTGTAAGGCTGTGTCTAGACTACATGGCTCCATTGATGGAGCCATGTAGATTAGGGTTGTAGGCAAAGGCAAATGAAGCCGTGATTTAAATGATCGCGGCTTCATTTACATTTACATGGCTGCCGCGCTGAGCCGACAAACAGCTGATCAGCTGTTTGTCCGCTCAGCGCGCTAGTCTGGACGCTCCCGCACCGACATAAAAGCCCTTTGTCAGCAGCCCCGTTATTCCTTGTGGGATGAGGTTTACCGGGGCTGCCGACAAAGGGCTTTGATGTCGGCAGGGGAGCGTCCAGACTAGCGCGCTGAGTGGACAAACAGCTGATCAGCTGTTTGTCGGCTCAGCACAGCAGCCATGTAAATGTAAATGAAGCCGCGATCATTTAAATCACGGCTTCATTTGCCTTTGCCAAAAAAACAAATCTACATGGCTCCATCGACGGAGCCATGTAGTCTAGACATACCCTAAGATGGATAGAAAGCTGGCTAGATCAGGGTTTCCCAAACTTTTTACTTTAGTTGGAACCTGTTTTTTTCAGTACTGTCTTTTGCAGCCCAAAATATAAACGCATATAAAAAAAGAATGAAAAATGTATACATTTTCAGTGTTTCAGCCGGCTGCATCCTCCACCCAGCCTGGGTCAGGGCTTGGGGGATCTGGTGCCCCATGAGCACTTCAGGAGGCGGGAGCAGGAGCAGATTGGGGGTAGGGTATCTGGCTAAGAGGGAGGGTGTAAGGAAGGGTAGGGTTGCCATGTGTCCGGTTTTGTACTGGACAGTCCAGTATTTGAAGGTTTTGTCTGGAAAAGAAATTGAGAAATTACCAGATATATAAAATGCCTGGTATTTTCTAATTAGGTACATTTTATTATAATTAGGTGTATTAGTCCTTAGCTGCCTGACTGGTAAATGTGCTCGCGCTGAGTGTGTCTACCTGCCAGGCCGTTCGCAACTACTCCAGGGAGGGTATGTGGGAGGAGGGGGAGGCAAAATGGAATCCCTGGCCAGACTCACTCTTCTGCCAGGGTCTGCAGGGTCTGCATGTGCCCAGGTCAGTCCCGCTCCCCTCCCTTTCTCTTCTCGATCTCCCCAGTCCAGCCCTGCTTCCAACGGCCGGTTCCCCTCGCTACCCACCAATCTCCCCCGGTCAGCCCCGCTCCCCCGATGGCCCTCCCACCAGTCCCACTGTCCCCGTCCAGCCCTGCTTCCGGCAGCTGATTCTCCCATCCTCCTCCTCCTGATCTCCCCCGGCCAGCTCCCCCTCCCCCCATGCAGCCCTGGTTCTGCTGCCTGCCCTCTCTGATCTCCGCCGCTGGACAGGCCTGCTGCCCCCAACCCTGCTTCCGTCGCCTGCCCACCCACATACCCAGATCTCCACGGGACAGCCCTACTCCCCCAGCCCTGCTTTCGGCGCCCGCCTGGATCTCCATGGGAGAGCCGCGCTGCTCCCAGCCCTGCTTTGGCTGCCCACCTGCCTGCCTGCCCAGATCTCCACCGAGACAGCCCCACTCCCCCAGTCCTGCTTTTGCCACCCGCTTCTTCCCCCCATCCTCCTCCCAGCCTGCCCTGCTCTGCTCCGCTCCCGGCAGCCATGCTAAAGCCCGGTATTTTTTTCCTGCGGCCCAGTACCGGGCCGTGGCCCATGGTTTGGGAAACGCTGTTCTAGAGCATCAGCCTATAGTTCACACGGTGCCCTGTAGAGGTCCCTGATCTAGAGCTGTGATTGGTGCTGGTGTGATTGTGTAATGGAGTTGGGACTCACTGTTGCAGTGCATCCTGCAGGTCATGCTGGGAATTAACTCTGACTCTCCTTCTGGTCTCACCTGTTGTCTCTCTGTGCTCTCTCCACCGTCTGGCTCTGAATCTGCATTGCTCCCAAGAGCACAGCATCCTCTTCAAGACACTGCCTTCCGGCAGTGCCCACCACTCAAATCTCTTGCTCCGTTCAGGCGTATCAACAGTTCTAAGTCTTGCCCTCTGCCACCATGGCCAAACCAGTTCTGGTGTGGTCCTTCATCTCCGGGGCACGGCACAGTCTATAAAGCCCACCCTTTAGTGTGGCTAGAGACAGTGCAAGGGAAAAGGAAGGGACCCCAGCCATCCCACTACTCTGGCTCCTGATGGAAGGATCCTTTGGTTGTCCTGCCTGCCTTCTCTCTCGTCTACTGCCTCTTACTCCCTGGGCCACTTCTTCTGTGACCCTTTAGATCTTCTCAGTCCTTGTATCAAGACCACAGCCTGGTAGGCATCAAGTTGGCGCCTCCTTCTCCTGCTCTATTCTATCTAAAGTACTTCTCAGGGAATCAGTCCTGCACCTTCCTTGGTCAGGACCCCACTGCTCTTTGTTCTGCTGAGCAGCTCCTTATAACGGGGCCGCACCAGCAAGCCACCATCTCATTATCTCCTTATAAACCTATCTCTAATTGGCCAGGGCTCTGTGAAGGCTCCCTCGAGCCTGCTTCAACCCCTTCTGACCAGAGTGGGGCAGCCACCCCACTACAGACCTCCAGTATCATTTTAGGGTAGGGGCTGGTAAGGCTCCCTATGAGGCTATGTTTAGCGTTGCACTCTGCAGAGGTTTCTGGGCTAGAACCATGGCTGATAAAGCTCCTACTATTAGAATTAGGACATGGGCAGATTTGTTTTTTCATACTTGGATTTGCTTTATGGCTTGTGGAGATCCGTAAGCGAGAGTTACTGTTGGGGTCTGGAAGGCTCCTTGGACTAGCATTCAAGTTGTGGTCAGTATGGATTCCTGCACCAGGGTTAAGATTGTGACAGAGGCTCCATCTGGACATAATCCTGAATACATTTCCAGCCAAAGTGATGAATTGCTATAGATCCTAAACTCATTCTCCTTAAACCAGCTCACTTGGGCTTTGTCTACACTACGAGTTTTTGCCAGAAGAGGCAATGCAAATGAAGCGCTGATTAGCATTTTGTCATGCTTCATTTTCATAATCTCCTTCGATGCCTTTTGTGCAAGAGGTTTTTGCACAAAAACAGGCAGTGTAGACATATCCATTTTGCGCAAAAAGCATTTTTTGAGCAAGATCCTCATGCATTATCCTGGAGAGGGATAAGGATCTTGTGCAAAAAGGAGTTTTTGTGCAAAATGGACACGTTCACACTACCTGTTTTTGTACAAAAACCTCTTGTGCAAAAGGCATTCGAGGAGATTATGCAAATGAAGCGCAATAAAATGCTAATCAGCACTTCATTTGCTTTTCCTCTTCCGGCTATATAGATAAAGCCTTACTGCTTTCAACACAGTCTATTCAGCATTTTGGGGGATCCTTCCCATTGAATGAAACATATTGGACACTGGGAAAGATTTGTTCTGTCTTACAGTGTCCTCCTGGGTATGTCTACACTACAAAGTTAATTCGAACTAACAGACATTAGTTCGAATTAACTTTAATAGGCGCTACACTAGCGCTCCGCTAGTTCGAATTTAAATCGAACTAGCGAAACGCTTAGTTCGAACTAGGAAAACCTCATTTTATGAGGATTAAGCATAGTTCGAACTAGCTAGTTCGAATTAAGGGGTGTGTAGACCCTTAATTCAAATTAGTGGGAGGCTAGCCCTCCCTAGGTTTCCCTGGTGGCCACACTGGCCAACACCAGGGAAACTCTATGCCCCCCTCCCGGCCCCGGACCCCTTAAAGGGGCAGGGGCTGGCTACGGTGCTCATGCCAGGTGCAAGCCTGCCAGCACCCAGCCAGAAGACCCTGCACCTGGCACGGATCGAGCCACCCACCCGATGCCCCCCAGCCCTCCTCCTCTTCCTGGGACCAGGCTGGCGGCTACCCGGGACCGCAAGAGGCGGGCACCCGCCTGGGCTAGTGCAGACATCGTGGAGCTCGTCCACAATCTCCGCGCTAGGCACAGGAAAGTGGCCGGCTAGGGCAGGAGAGCTGCCAGCCTGGCCACCCAGGAGCAGGTGTGCATGAAAATCAAGGTTGTCCACTGAGACCCCCGACCCTGAGCCCTGAGCTTACAATGGCCGTCCTGGGTCAGACCAAAGGTCCATCTAGCCCAGTAGCCTGTCTGCCGACAGCGGCCAACCCTAGGGACCCTGGAGGGGATGGACCAAAGACAGGGTACGTCTACACTACAGCGCTAGTTCGAACTAACTTAGTTCGAATTAGTTAATTCGAACTAAGCTAATTCGAACTAACGCGTCTAGAACTAAAAACTAGTTCGAATTAGCGTTTTGCTAATTCGAACTAGCAAGTCCACATTGAGTGGACTCTGAACAGGGCTTAGGGATGGCCGGAAGCAGTGCCGGCAGGGCATAAGAGGAGGACTTAGAGCGTGGAGATGCTGTCTCAGGCTAGCCCAGGGCTGCGCTTAAAGGGTCCCGACCCCCACCCCGGACACACAGTTCTAAGGGGTGCCCCGCTTACAAATAAGTTCTGGCTTGGAGTGCCCGGAGTACCCACACTGGGCACATCACACCACTCGGCCATCAGCCCGGCTGCACTTGCCGCAGGCTGCCATCTGGGGAGAGGGGGCAATCGGGGGGCTGCAGGAGAGCTTCCACCCCCAGAAGCCCGCAGAGCCAGCCCAGTCGTCCCCATCGGGGGCTCGTACCCCATTCCTCCCTCACCTCCTTCCACTTACCCTTCCCTAGCCCCCCTTCTTCTTGATGTACAAAATAAAGGACACGTGTGTTCAAAAATAGAAACTCTGTTTATTTAACAAAACTCGGGGAAACTGGGAAAAGGAGGTGGGAGAGGGGAAGAGAGAGGCTGGGAGAGGGGAGGGGGGAAACTGGGAGGATGGAGCTGAAAGGGGGAAGCAAGGGAAAGGAGGGGGTGGGGAAACTGAAGGATCAGGGGTGGGGGTCTCGCCGGGCCAACCGCCTCCCAGTACGGCGAGGGAGGGGGCCTCGGCGTCCCCGGGGGGATGCGGTGAAGGGTGCGGAGGTTGAGGTGGGGGGTGTGGACATTGAGGAAGAGGTTGTGGGGGTTGAGGAGGAAGAGGTGGGAGGGGGGCAGGAGTGGGAGGAGGGACAGCAGTTGGGGGGGCAGCAGGCACAGGACCAGCACGGGGCACCATGCTCTGCAGCAGGAGCTGCAGGTTGGTGCTCAGCCCTCGGAACTCAGCCAGCAGCTTGTGGCGGACCTGCAGGTCTTCCCGCATCCAGGCCTGTAGTGTGCGGTGCACGGCTCGCAGGGCCCCCAGGTGCTGGTCCCGGTACTCCTGCTCCGTGCTGGCGGTCCGGAGCAGGCCGCGGGTGCGGGAGCATGTCCCGGGCGGGGTGGTGCGCCCTGCACGAGCAGCTGGTGCTGCTGTAGAGAAAGAAGAGAAGGGGTCAGTTCTCCCTGGGGACGCAGAGGATGATGCCCAGCCCCCTCCCCAACTCCGCAACGTGACCGTGTCCTGCACCGTCACAGCCGCTGTGCTTGTACAGAGGCCATGGTCAGGATGTCTGGCTCTCCCCGGGACTGAGAGCTGCCCCAATACCGCACCCATGTCCCTGTGCCATGTATAGTGTGGCCGGGGCGGCGGGGAGGATGGGGAGATGTCCCCTGCTTCCGTGTAGAGGGGACATGTGAAGGGAAAGCATCCTGCTGGGTCCTGCTCCGGGGTCGGGAGCATGTCACGTCTCTTTGCACAAGCATGAGTCTATTGGGCAATGGCCCCTGGGTGTCACGCAGCTGGAGCCACCTGCCCAAAGGTGGCATGGCACGTGCTCGCACGTGCACAGGTGTCTGCGTGATCCGTGGAAGGCATGGCCCACGCACGCGGTCTCTGGTCTCCCTCCCACCTCCCCCCCCCCCCCCCCGAACTACTTAATTCAAAGTACTTACCCAGTACGATCTCCCTGGACGACCCTGCTGGAACAGCTGGCGGTGGCCCCTCCGGTGCGCCCAGGTCAGGGCCCTCTGGTTCTGGCTCGCTGTCCCCGGGCTGACACGGACTGCCCTGCCCCCCAAGAGTTGGTGGAGGGCAGCGAAGTAGGGGCAAGTGGCAGCCCCTGCATCGGCGCCTCCCCTTGTGGCCCTAGCGTACCCCTGCTGCAGCTGTTTTAACTTAATTCGCACCTGCTCCTGGGTGCGCCTGTGTCCCCTGCTGGCCATGGCGGCTGCTATGCGGCCGTAAACGGCCGCGTTCCTCCTCCTAGTGCGGAGATCATGGACATTGGGGGCCTGCCCCCAAATCTCAATGAGGTCCATGACCTCCGCACTAGACCAGGAGGCCGCACACCGTCTACGGCCCCTCGCTGGCCCCTGGGTGCTCGGGGACTGGGCAGGGGACGGCTCACTGCCACTGGCTACCTGGCTCATTGTGGGGCCACTGGCTCAGGGGCAGAGACTGCTGGCAGGGCTGGCTGACTCCAGTGCCGTCTGGCCAGAGTCTACCCCTTTAAGGCCCCGGGGCTGTGGGAGAGGAGAAGAGTTTTCCTGGTTGTGCCCAGAGAGGCCACCAGGGGGAACCTGGGGAGGGCTAGCCTCCCACTAGTTCGAACTAAAGGGCTACACAGCCCTTAGTTCGAACTAGTAAGTTCAAACTAGGCTTAATCCTCGTAAAATGAGGTTTACCTAGTTCAAACTAAGCGCTCCGTTAGTTCGAATTAAGTTCGAACTAACGGAGCGCTAGTGTAGCGCCTATGAAAGTTAGTTCGAACTAACGTCTGTTAGTTCGAACTAACTTTGTAGTGTAGACATACCCTAGCTGAGTTGGCTTGTCCCCAAGGGTAATTCTGTCTGAAGCTCTCTCAAAGTAGCTAGTGAAGCAGTCTCCAGCAGGATTATTTGGTTTTATTCCAAATAGGCCTGCTGATAAAGGGGACAACTGCAACAGGGTCCAGCAACTCAAAAGGCAGTAGTGGCTGGAGCCTTGGGTCCTTTGAATTGCCACTGGAGTACTTACTGGGCAAAGTGCTCTGGACAATGCTAAGGGCTGGTGGGGGAGGTGTGTGTCATTCTCTGGGTGATGCTGACGGCTGGCTGCCCGCTACCTCCACTCCTTCTGCCTGAGCTCCACCCCTTTTAGGTGCATGGAGCCAGCCCCTCCACCTTGCCCAGGGGCCTAGCAAGTCTGTCAGACCCCAATTCCAAACCTTCTTAACAAAACAAATAAAAACTTTACAGATTCTTCTGTGCAGGTTGAGTAGTTCCTTCCCCAGTCATTCTATCACAACATTAAGTTCAGCAGCCCAACATTTCCTGACATACATCAGAGCCACAGCAACAAAAGGATTTTGTAACATCATCTTTCTGTCCATTAAGTTTCTGGAGAAATTCCTCTCTCTCTCTCTCTGGTAGCTATAGTAGCAGTCCATTTGGGCACACAGACTAACACCTCATCTTTCTAGAGGGTATTGTGATTTCCCCCTTCATCTCCTGCTGCCCTCTTTTCTGAGGATCAGCCAGGTAAGTTCCAGATCTTTTCCCAGGTGCAGAAGGTGTAACTAACTGCAAGCTCCTGTGACCCTGAAAAAATAATATTCCTTATGCCTTCACATTCATCATTAAAAAGTCACCATCCATAGTGCTGTCTCTGAGATACTGTAGTTAGTCCCTGTTCTAAATAGCAGGTATAAACGTCATTGTTTATTACATAAAATGCTAATCTTTGGACAATTTAAATTTTTATGGTGTCCTCTTCATTCGGCGTCTGATAGGTTTCTGATACCATTAAATATAGTCCCAACAATTTAACCACTTCATCATGGTAGATATACATTTATCCATGACCACTTCAAGGGAAGTGACAGCTCAGACCTTCTAACAGATTAGAAGAAGACAACAAAGTTTATCATCTACCATCTGTGCTTTTCAGGATCATTTATTTATTTTTTGTTTGTTTGTTTTGCTGGTTTGGTTTGCAGAAACTTGAAGCCTTGGCACAAACAACTGCTGCTAAGATCAGCCGTGAATCAGCTTTCCATTACTACAAATCAATTGTTTAAATGTAAGAGATAAATTGACTTGGACTTGTCTCAGATATAATTTCATCTTGCAAACAACAGACACCAAAGTGAAAGGAAAGAGTGGTAATGATGACATCACAGATCTTTCTTTCTGACTCCCTCTAGGAAAAAAAAAACCTTTGTAAAAGCATATTTATCTTGGATGTCTTTAGGCGTTTTTATCAGGCACATGACCCATTCAGTCTGATGGATAAGATGAACAATGTTATTTCATGAGCCAAGGTTATTACTATGTCTATATATAATTATATGTCTCTATCACCCAAAATTAACAGAATTGTGTTTTAAAATACATGTTCATGTGTTTTTCCAGAAGGTATAGGAATAAGAGTGATTAAGATAAGTGTGTTGTCATAGGGTATCTAGTCAGGGTACAGTATTCCCCATGGGCATAATTTGATCTCCTATATGTAGTCACTGTCTCATCCTGTCTGCTTCTTCCAGAAATCTGTCATTAGTTACATACTGATTTTACTCCAGAGACCTGAACTAATTATGTCCAAGAAATACATTGGTGTCAGCTGATGGTAACAATAGTGTTATAGCATGTGTCTTTAGAGTGGTTTCACTAGCATCAACATAAAGTGTAAAAATCATACTTCACATGGGGACCTGTATGCTAAGTAGTTAAATAGTAAAAATAATCATGCATATTAAATTGGCAAGTATGGGCTTAGTAAAAAATATTAAACACACGAAGAAGTGACACTAGCTTCAACCCAGAATTTAGAAACTTTTCAAAAAACAAAGTTTGTTTAAGCAAATATTATCCAAAGGTGAAAGTTCTAGAAGATGCTATAAAGAAATGAGAAAGATAAATACATCTTGTTTAATAAGTATTTGAAAGGCGGAACAGATTGATTTTTATTTTAAAGCCTTCTCATCAATTAGGACAGTGCTAAAAGGAGATCTGAAGAAAGTTTATTATAAAAGCATATCAATAGTAGGTGGTCTCCATCTGCAAGTATATGAGAGATAATAATGTTCCAAGATATTGAAGACTCCATCTGGTGTGTGATCAGGGAAAATTCTCAGCCCCCTAAAGTAAAAATATTAAGTGTCTACTCTGTTCTTTGCATAATGGACCTTCCATTGAAGTTAAAATATCTGTGCATTCCAAAAACAGTATAAAAGCTAAAGGCTGTGTCTTCTGATCTGCAAGAAACCTGGTGAATTCTAGCCTACTGGCAGGCACCTCTAAAAAGACTTTATATTAAACTATTACACCATTGTATAGAAATGATTTTAACCCAAAATATTCCCATGTTTAAAAAAATACATCAAATACAACAATCACACCCAAACTTTGAAAATCTTGGGTCCATTTAACAAGGACAGAACTCTCATTGAATTCATTGAGTCTTGGATTTCATCCTAATGTTTGGGATTACTGTAAAACACTACACTACTAATTTTATAAGAGATGGAGAGGTCAGCTTGATATAGTGCAGTGATACATTTCTGAACTCCACCAGAGAAAATAACTCAGGCACCTTAGCTCCTTGTTTTCTGTACTTCATGAAGAACATGCAGCCCAGTGAAGGCAGGACTAATATTCCTGGCCAACAGTGAGAGGACAAAATGGCTCATGGCCTGGCTGATCAAAGACAAAACTAAACAAAATGTTTCTGTGAGCGTTGGTGAAGAAATGTTTCCCTGTGCCCATATTAGCGATGTAAAATACAGTTTATGTAGTAAACTAGTTAAATGTTCAATTTAACCAGTTAAATGTTTAAATGGGGATTGTGGGGGACCCACTCCAGCCTGCTGGGTTGGAGTGGCCCCCCACCTGCCGTGGCCAGGCTAGGGTGGGGCAGAGGCCGCTCCAGCCTCATGCTGGGCTGCCAGCTCC
The DNA here is from genome assembly GCF_049634645.1 of Pelodiscus sinensis. Lineage (NCBI taxonomy): Eukaryota > Metazoa > Chordata > Testudines > Trionychidae > Pelodiscus > Pelodiscus sinensis. The sequence goes on along the minus strand of NC_134719.1, from coordinate 37,214,917 downwards.
CAGTCTGTGTAGGCTTGGAGCTGGCAACCCTGAGGGTCTGGAGCAGTCCACCACCTGTGTCGTTATCCAGTAAGCATCTCCCAGTAAGGGGGATGCTTAATGAGTAAGTGGTTACTTGTTCACATCCATAGCCCTTATAACTGCTTCTCTAGAGTACCCCTAAGGGAACTCGTATCACTGGTTGAGAAACACTGCTTTACAGCGTCACTTCTTACGGAAACAGCTTATTGTTATATAAAATGTATCATCCCTAACAGCTAAGCCATTTCAAGGAGAAATGGATAAAACAAAAGGACTAGGATTACTAAAATGGCTTCTAAATGGTTTAATCTCTGTGGGTTTTCTATATACTGTATGATAAATTTACTATAAGCACTGAATGTAGAAGTTTGTAATCTTGGTCACTAAGGGCATGCCTACACTGGGGAGTTATTTCAAAACTAGACAATTAGCCCATCATAAGACAGGATTTTCAGGTCTCTCTTCCACATCGGTCTTCTCTCCTGAGCCTCCAGTCTCTCACTCCATCTCTCTCCTCCTCCTACTTCCTCCCCCTCTCTCTCTCAGCTCTCCTCCGCCTCCTGCCTCTCTCTCTGTCTCTCTCTTTCACTTCTCCTCCCCTCCTATATCTCACCCGGGGGACCGTGGAGCCCAAATGGCCATTTGGGCTCCGCGCTCCCCGTGCTGCATGGGGGGCGCGGAGCCCAAATGGTTGCTTGCGTCGCTTGCTCCCACGCGGTGGCCCAGCTGAGCGGCGCAGAAGTCAGCCGAGCGCCACAGCGGGAGGCGAAGGGGGGCGGGGTGATGATTTTCATGGCCTGGGGGCAGGGCCTGGAGCCGCTGTTACACCGCACGTCACCGCCCCGCCCCCCTTCGCCTCCCACCATGGCACTCAGCTGACATGTGCACTGTTCAACCGGGCCACCGCATGGGAGCAAGCGGCACAAGCAGCCGTTTGGGCCCCGCACCCCCATGCAGCAAGGGCCGCCCAGAGGGAACAGCCAGCATTTCGGCATTACAGACTCTCAGAAACTGGGCTACTATATATATGATAACAAGGTGAGCATCCACACTACCAAGCCTATTATTTCAAAATAAGGGGCTTGTTATTCTAAAATAATAACTCCTGCTTGTGAAGAGGAATAAGATCATTTTGAAATAGTTATTTTGGGAGTTATTATTTCGAAATAACCTGGTGGTGTAGACATAGACAAAATAAATTCAATAAAAAACAATGTATCCATGTTAACTTCTTGACTTTAGTGGCTGTAGAGCATTCACTGCTGGCAGTGGATATCATGCTAGGATAATCCAATGCCTGATGCAAACGATTTAAAAAAAAGGGGGGGGAGAAAAAGTCAGATACTGCCAAAAATACATTTTTTTTTGTACTCTATAGTTTGTTTTACTTAGGAAAACGGCCTGGTCATACCCTGCAGCATGCATTCATTACCGTGATCTTTGACTGGCAGATGTGGAGTAATAGGATGCATATTTTAATGCTTATTATAATACCCTGTCCAAAAACAACTTGACAAATTTGTGATTTCGACAGTATCTCATTTTGCTGGCTGCAGTGCTCTGTGATTGCCTGGTCCACGTGGCTTCCAGATTATGCATACCACCAATACTTCTCATTAAAATGGCCACAGTTCACCAGTTTCGGTAGCTTGGAACGAACTTGGAATGAATTATTATACAACAAAGAAGCTGCTGTCATGCAGAACAAAAGACAAGCAAAAGAGAGCTTTGGCTTAATGAGGCTAAGTGAGTGTCTCCCCTGCATCACCAGCTACTTGACGCCATTTGAGCATGGATTTTTTTTCTCCACAGGCCAAAACCTTTGGTCTATTATTTTGTGTTTATGCACCTTGAGGCTAATATACATTTTAATATGCTGCACATGGAGAAAAAAATCAGCCATTAGATTAGAACATGTGCACTCCCTGTTAAATTAATGACAGCCAAACATAGAGATAAATTTAGGTTTTCATATTTAATTATAGCACACTGCAGTACGTTTAGCATGGATAAATTGCACTATTATTATGCTTCATTTTTTGACATCTTTTCCTATTAACCATGCACACTTACCCCCTTTATTTCCCCAGTACCACACATAACATCTTTGTATGTATCATCATTCCTTAAGACTATTAAATTCTTAGTCACTACAGGGCTTTTTGTTGTTGTTGTTGTTACTTTAGGTTAGTTAGGATACAATACTTCAAAATAGCCTTTGTTTAGACTTGCTATATAAAGAGGCTATCTATCTATCTATCTATCTATCTATCTATCTATCTATCTATCTATCTATCTATGAAAATGACAAGAAAAAATTCACTGCCTCACTAGTATTTCAGACATATCTTTTCAAGTCTGCAAAATATTTACAGTGACTTTCTTTTTCCTGAGTATTTTGGTGCAACATTTCCCATATGTGAGTGCATAATGTGTTCCTTTGTGAAACAGAAATATGATTTTTGAAAGGAAAAAGTAAACAATATGTGTAATCTTTTATTTTCTCTATGGAATTTCATAGCTGAATACAGCAATGTTAAAATGGACACTGATAGAATTAGGACATTTTTAATTACAAAATGGTTGGATCATGAGAAATTCAGCTGTATTTTAGTGTACAATAATTTAGATAAAGCAAATGTTGTTAGCTTTCTATAATTGAGGCTTGTTTGCCATGGTTACTGAAACAAGAATAACACCAGAATTTAGGACCTGTCCTTGATTGTTTATTGAAGACAATACAAAAACTCAAATGAGAGTAAAATTGTTTCACTTCTTAGACTGTGTGTTCTTATCAGATTTACTCTGGAAATATGCAGAAGAATTACTGGATAGCTATTAAACAGTTATGGTCCTGTTATGTCTCTCAACAATTGTTACTGTCTGTTAGTGCTTTTAACTTCTTTTGAAGTAAATTCTCTCCTTTTCAACTTTTAGTGCAAGGTGAAAAAGAGGTGGTTGTGTTGCAAAATTAATGAAATATTATTTTCCAGAGTGAGTTAGGACAGCTTATAGCTCATAGCAAGGGGAAGATGTTTCTACTCCTACTGTGAGCATAAGCAGGTAAAAGATATTACACCACAGGCTTATTCCTAGATTATTTCTTATTGGATAGTTGTTTCATGACAAAAGACACTGTGGTTTGATGACCAGAGGGTCATGACAGGAATAATAATCACCATATTAAAGGGTGTCTGGATCTTGGTGATAAAGCATTCTTCATAGCAGTCAATCAGCAGTTACTGGTGGAAGAATTTTCCTCAATGGCAGAGGAGGACACATTTTTCATATTCACTGAGAGCAAGTCTCTCCCCTTTCAAATCTTCTGTTCTCTATCAACCATTAGCGCTAAACAGTTATGCACAAATATTTTCTTTGCCAGGTGAAACTCACAACATTTTTAGATTTTCCTCTAATTTGTAAACAATTTAGGGCTAAATATAACATATTTTGACCAGTACCATATTGGAAATTTGATTTACACCTATAAGTGGCTTGAAGTAGACTTAATCATTCAAGGGATTTTACAATAGCTATAGAACCTTACTCTTTGAATAACATATTTGAAGAGAGCCCAGATCTGTAACGATTGAGAACTAATTGCCTCAAGTCCAAGTACTAGAATTTGTGTCATCAACTAATGGAAAACTATTTATTTGTCAGTGCAGATTTTGATAATGTAGCTTGCTTCCCTAAAGGGGTAGTCAGTGCTTTTAAATATTTAACCTATAATGACTAGCATTAGAAACTGATGTTGTATTTAGAAATCTTCCTACAGTAGCCACCCTTTGTGATAAGGCTCATGTTTTTAAACATTTGTATTTCCAAGATGCCCATCACCATATTAGAATGTGTTATTCACTTATAAGATGCAGGATATAATATAAGATGTAGCTTTGTATGAATACATTCTATGTCCTAAAATATCTAGTTGGCAGTAAAATATGTATAACAATAATAATAAATAAAAGGTTCCCCCTCTTTATTTACAAGTAGCTATTTTGGTAAAAGATGTCTTCATGCATAAGAGTATTCCCTGAGGGCTCATCTAGACTACATCCCTCTTTTGAAAAGAGGGATGTAAATTAGGCACATCGAAAGTGCAAATGAAGTATGGATTTAAATATCCCACTCTTCATTTGCATATTTGCGTCCGATCGCCGTTTTGAAAAAGGGTATTTCGAATGTGAAACCACAGTCTAGACGCGGTTCTTTTGGGAAAAAAATCCTTTTTTGAAAGATCCCATATTCCTGAAAAAATGAGGAGTATGGGATCTTTCAAAAAAGGTGGGGTTTTTTTTTCAAAAGAACTGTGTCTAGACTGCTGTTTCACTTTCGAAATACCCTTTTTCAAAACGGCGATTGGATGTGAATATGCAAATGAAGAGTGGGATATTTAAATCCATACTTCATTTGCACTTTCGATGTGCCTAATTCACATCCCTCAATTTGAAAGAGGGATGTAGTCTAAACATAGCCTGTGAGTTTAATGGGACTAGAAACAGACATAAAGTTACTTGTATTTGAGGAACTAGAAAGAGCAGTGTCACACTAAATTTTGAGACATTTAATAAATAACAATTCTATTCAGTGTGAAATAAGTGTATAACTAGTCTTGGGCTACTGATCATAGATACCAGATGAGAGATTAATTTTGAACCTAAAAATCTGTTGTCCCAAGTATTATCTTTGTTGTTGTTCTTGTTGGTTTCTCTGTAGTGTTCTCTTAATAGTTCATTATGCTCTGAATGTCATAGAAAAATTATAAATGTGTTTTAAAGTTAATTATCTTGACTATAACATATCATTGTTCTTTTAGGAGTAGTTTGAGTCTTTGGGCACAGTCTCAAATGTGGGAGGGTGGGAAGCTGCACCAGAGACCTGGAGAAATTGATTTTCCTGGGGAAAAGACACACACACACACACACACACTCTTTCTCGCGCGCGCTCTCTCTTATCCTTTATGATGTATATATAGGATAACTATCAGGGATGGTCTAGATGGTACTAGGTCCTGGTATGAGGGCAGGGGACTGGACTCATGATCTCTTGAGGTCCCTTCCAGTTCTAGTGTTCTATAATTCTATAATTATGTGTATTGTAGATTGTAATCTGTTGAATGAAGGATAATTATCCATTTGTATGTGTTTGAGGGATGGGGCATGCAACAATCCACACATTTTTTGAGAGAGGGGAATCATTTGGTTTAGGATTATGGGATACAATTAGTAGTAATGAGTTAGAATTAAGAAAGAATAAATTTAGGATTAATCTGAGGAAAATCTTTCTAACAGAAAAACTGGTTAAATTACGATTTGACCTCTTCATGAAAGTGATGGAAGTCTCATTTATAGGTTATTTTAAAACTGTATTGGATAAACACTGGCAAACATACTTTAGGGGCCAATCTTTCATCGACAGGAAGATGTATTAGTCTGTTAGTAAAATTTTTGTCAGATTTTCATGACCCTTCCAGAAAGTTCCAATTTTGTCCTACATATTACCACCTCAGTTTTTACAGTATTCCCTATATACATAAAAATATTCAATTTACGTTTTACTTCCTATACTGGTCTAACATTATCTAATTATTATGACCACGGACATGTTTTAAAGACCATGTGTTGAATTATAAGATCAAAAAGTTTAATGACTGAATTCAAGCCTGCCAACATGTGGTACCAGTTCCTCATAAAAAAAGTTGTTTCTGTCACTTCTACTGTTGGTGTTTCCCATCCTTTAAAAACTACTTTATTTTGTCATACTTTGTAATAGTAGTCTAAAATATTGAAGGATCTTTAAGCATCTCTTCTCCTCAACCACTATTTGTGATGGAAATAAAGGATTTGGGGGTGCTGCCACACCCCCTGTCTTGAAATAGTTTCCATCAAATACCAGGATTACAGTTTGGTTCAGTGGCTTACAGTGCCCCTACTATAAAAATTGTTCTGGCACCCCAGCCAACTGCATACTCACTCTTCCTTAACAATCACATTTAAAGTTTTGTATTGTTTCCTCCATTGTTGAGGAAACAACGTTTCAATTGGAACAATAGTTTGAATTGTGACTGAGTAAATTTACTAGAAAGTTTCAGTCCCTCCCTCCATATGTTATTCCCACACTGCCCAAGAGCCAATGTACCGAATCACTGAAAGTTACTAACATAAAATGTTGGGTACTTCATGTCTATATGACGGAATTGAGAAAAAGGGTTTCTAAACCCTATTTCACAGAATTCATTAAGGCTGTGGAACCTAGTTTGGGTTATTCCCCCAGGAAGTATTTGCCATACACCTATAATCTGCCATGCATGCGCACATCAGGACTCTGTAATAGTTTGAAAGGGTCTGGCAAGACTTTTTTGATTCTCGTGAATCTCATTCATGCTGTTTACACTTGGGTACTCAGAGTTGATATTTAAAGATACTGAGGCTACGTCTACATTGACGTGATCTTGCACAAATACTCTTTAACACAAGAGTTCTTGTATTAAAGTATTTGCGCAAGAGAGCATCTACACTGGCATGTGCCTTTGCGCAAGAGATGTGCTTTTGCGCAAGAGTATCCATGCCAGTGTAGACACTCTCTTGCGCAAGAAAGCTCCAAAGGCCATTTTAACCATCGGGCTTTCTTGCGCAAGAAATTCATGTTGCCTGTCTACACTGGCCTCTTGTGTAAGAGGGCTTATCCCTGAGCAGGAGCATCATAGTTCTTGCGGAAGAAGCACTGATTTCACACATTAGAACATCAGTGTTCTTGCGCAAGAACTCGCGGCCAATGTAGACAGGCAGCAAGTTTTTGCGCAAAAGCACCCACTTTTGCAAAATCATGCCAATGTAGACACAGCCTAAGGGTATGTCTACACTGGTCGTTTTTCCAGAAAAACTACACGTACGTCCAAATTGCTATTGCGTTCTTTTGACAGAAAGTCAAAAGAACTGGGGGAGAGGATGTCTTCTGACAGCGGTAAACCTCATTCTGTGAGGAAGAAGCCTTTTTCGGAAAAAGCTTTTTCGGAAAAAGGCACATGTAGATGCGGAAGAGACTGTTTTTTTAAAAAGAAGAGGCCTCCAGGAAAAATGACAGGTGCCCTGGTGGCCACTCCATCCACAGTAATCACAACTGAAATGCAAGATAGCGTCCGATCTATGTGGACACTATCTTTCAAAAAAGCAGATTGCCTTTTTGTTGCACTTTTGCTGTGTAGATGCTTTCTTGCTAAATAAGTTTTTCTGGAAGATCTCTTCTGGAAAAGCTTCTTCTGAAAGAAGCTTGCAGTCTAGACATAGCCTAACTTAACTGCACAAAATTAATAAAGATTTTTTTGTTAAAAATCAACACACATGGCACCTGAATTTGTGAGAAACCCACAAGTGTTCCACTGCAATCAACAATACATTTTTTTCAAATCCTGAGAATAGAGGCCTTTAATTTTAATGTACTTATCATTATGGCACTTATCATATGGCACTTATCATTGTGGTACATAGCATAGAATCTAAAATTCAAGGAAAGATAATGTAAATGTAGCTTCTTTATGAATCAGCTTTTACTCTTCAATTTAAAATATTGAAATTACACTACAATATTTCTTTTCCAGCCTCAGGACTAAGACCCTGATTGAATGAGGTCATCAGGCTTTTTGGCCATGAAAGCAAAAGCAGCCAGAGAGAGGGGGGTAGGGAAGCATAACGAGCATTGGATCAGCCTATTAGTTATTATTTATTGATTTTATTTGGATCAAACCCTCGGTGCTTGTGAAATTAATTGTCCATTTAAAATTTTTCCATGTAAACAAGAAAGACACTTTAAAACTACAAAGCTACAGTGGATTTTCCTTTTTACCAACTCTTTACGCTCTAAAAACTGTGGCCAATGCATTTGCCAACTTTTTCGTCAGTTGTGAGGGATCATGGGTCTTAACTTTGTTTCCTCAGGCAGTCCTCAGATTGCAACCACCATCCAAAAGCTCAGGGCCATCCCTACTAGCACAGCACTGGTACCCTCCCTTACCCCTGACTGAAGCTGTGGGGGAAAGGGTTACAAACTCTGCTAGACTGGATAGACTGGACAACATTTGCTGTAGTGACATCCAATCTGACCAGTCTGAGAGAGTTGGCAACGTGGATCAGGAGGGAGTCTGGATGCAGCTAAATAGCGCTTGGGGCAATTTGGTGCGCCAAATTTCATGGTGCCCTATGTGACTGCGTGTTTTGCCTATCAGTAGGAATTACCCTGCTAAAGCTCACTGTTGCTGGTAGGAAGGGCTATGTGACATACCCTGTTCTAGTTCAGCCTCCATTTTGAATGTAGCTTTCAGTGTGGCTTTGAGCATTCATTTTGCAGCAGGAACTTGACACCTGATGGACAGACTGTGTCTTGAGACTGAGAGAACAATCAAGGGTCATCATCATCATCCAATAGCATTATTCTCAATAGAATAATTATTTGCTATCAGCAAGGCCATTGACTTTGAATGCCTCTCAGCCCAGAACTCTACCAGGGATGGCTATTGGAGTCTGGAAATTCACTGGTGAAAGCACAATGACTAGCAACGTGTCAGAGGTTCTTTTTAAAAGAGGAATGCTCTCTATGCAAAGCAGGCCATTTCACTGAGAAAAGATGACAGGACGGCAAAGAAAACCAGAAGGATTGCTTCATCTTTAAAAAGTCAAATCAAATTGAGGTGTATCAGCCTCACACAGTACTAGAAGGGTTTAACCTGGCTCATCTGGGAAAGAGCCCTTGCCTTCACAGCACTACTGGACATGCTCTAGCTAGAGGCCACCTGTGAAGGAGTATAGAGCTGTTCAGTCAGGGCTAACTGCCACCAGGGAAGGAGGTGCAGTAGGAGCCCCAGTGGAGGAAACACTGACAGATGAAGTCATGGCGGCCGATCCGCGAGGAACTGTAGGTGAAGCCCCACAAACTGGAGCCAAGGGGCAGAGAGGACCACCCACAAAAGACTGATAGGAAGTAGCCCAGGTCAGGGAATGGTAAATGCCAGCAGCTCGGTGTGTTGCAGTGGGATTCCCCGCTGAGCTAGCAATAGACCATTCCACTGCTGACGGGGGCCTGGGTTGGGACCCGATGGAGGAGGAGGGCCTATGTTCTTCTACCCCTTCTTCTCCAACCCCTTACGGGGATCTACACCTATTGTCCTAGCATTGGCTACTAAGATGTACTACCCTGGCTACAGGGGAAAATATATTGACATTTTGGCCACTAGGTCATACTGCCCTGACCACAGCGGAGAGTATAGTGACTCTGTGGCTGCTAGGCCATACTACTCTGACCACATAGGGAATTAGATTGACTCTTTGGCCACTAGGCCATGCTCCCCTAACCAGAAGGGGAAATGGATTAACTTTGTGACCATTAGGCTTTGTTACCCTGAGAAAGGGGAAGGGATGTTAGGCCACACTGCCCTGAGAGAGAGAGAACTCTGCCTGGGAGGCCACACTATCTTGAGAGGTGGGGAAGTGACTACTGACTTTGGACATTAGTCCATGCTGTCCTGAGAGCAAGGGGTCACAGAGGACCTGACGTCACCTTTACAGGGGGACAGGCAAGGCACCCCTCAACAAGGACTCACAGGTTGGGAGGGCCGAGTTCACATTGAAAAGGGGGGGGGGGGATTTATTCAGGATTTATTTGTTTTCATTGTAACTCGCTTGTCCTCTTTAGGTTTAAAATGTTTGTGGATAAGAAATCCTTTTGCAAGGCCTGTGTTCTTTGTTTTATTGCCATGTTTTCTCTGAATGATATACCTGGAACCAGAGGTCTCACAGCAAGTTGAACTCAGGGGATTGGGAAGAACATGCCTAAGCAAGTAGGCTACGTCTGCACTGGCCCCTTTTCCGGAAGGGGCATGTTAATTTCAGCTAGCGTAGTAGGGAAATCCGCGGGGGATTTAAATATCCCCCGCGGCATTTAAATAAAAATGTCCGCCACTTTTTTCCGACATCTTCTAGAAAATCCGGAAAAGAGCGTCTACACTGGCCCCGATCCTCCGGAAAAAGCGCCCTTCAAAGTAGGAATAAGAGCCTCCGGAAAAGGGCGCTTTTTCCGGAGGATCGGGGCCAGTGTAGACGTTCTTTTCCGGCTTTTCTAAAAGCTGGAAAAAAGCGGCGGACATTTTTATTTAAATGCCGCGGGGGATATTTAAATCCCCCGCGGATTTCCCTACTATGCTAGCTGAAATTAACATGCCCCTTCCGGAAAAGGGGCCAGTGTAGACGAGCCCGTAGGGAATTAAAGAAGAGACTTGTTCCAGGAAATAACAATGAGGAGTCCGGTGGCACCTTTAGAGTATGTCTAAACTACATGCCTCTGTTGTCAGAGGCATGTAGATTAGGCTACCCAGCATAGGGAAATGAAGTCGCGATTTAAATAATTGTGGCTTCATTTAAAGTAAAATGGCTGCCGCGCTCTGCCGACCAGCTGATGATCAGCTGTTTGTCGGCATATCGGGGCAGTCTAGATGCGCCGTTTCACGAGACATACCTGCGTCGGTCGACAAAGGCTTCCTTGTCGACCATGGCGCATCTAGACTTCCCTGATGACAGAGGCATGTAGTCTGGACATACCCTTAGAGACTAAGGGTACGTCTACATAGCAGGGCAAAAGTCAAATTAATCTACACAACTTCAGCTACATCAGTCGAAATAGCTTAATTCAATTTCCTTTACTCCTTGTGAAATTAGGGTTACTGGAGTCAGAGTAAAAAGTCCTCCAGCTCGCTATTATTTCAAAATAATGGCTTGCTGTGTAGAAGCACTCTTTGTTGTTTTGGAATAACGTCATGATGAAATGGAAGAGTAGTATTTAGGTAGGTAGTGACTGATGCACATAACTAGTCAACTGTCCCCATTCTACTTTAAATTTTCTTCATATCTTTCAGCTCATAAACATGTTTCCCTTCACAACACACACCATATGCCATTGGAAAAGGGTTGTAAAGTTTTATAGATATAATTGAGAGTATTATAAAAGTATAATAAAGTAAAAAATAATGCAAAGAAATGGGAATCATTGAATACTGAATTAAAATGTTAGGCACAAATACTTTTATTGCATTTGGTTTCTTTTTGAATGTAGCAGTCATGAAGATCTAGAAATCTTGTTTAGAATGAAGAAAATGAAAACATTTGAGTTTAGTTTTTAACTATACTAGTAAATAGTTGTTTAAAGGAAGCTTTATGCATTTGTTGGTATGTATTGAAAAAATTACCTAGTTTTGTCTATGTGAAAAAAATATGAAACTGCTTTCTGATATTTATCTTCTAGCAATGTTTTGCTTGTATCTAGGAAAATATAGGGCATATAACCAATGTTTTCCTCATCAAAAAACAGCTCAATTTAAAATACCAGAGAAACAACCAGACTAGCAGGACTGGATGTTATGTGAGTCATCAGTTCAGATTAGGACAGAGATAGAGTTGTTCTATGAATAAACAGCCCCCATAACTATCATTTAGAAAACAATTATCTTTTAATAAGTTAGTATGATTAATAAAATAGGAAAGTTGTTTAACTCTAGTGATACGGTTTGTTTCCCACCAAAGACTTCGATACCAGTTATGCTACCATTTTTTCTGATTACCTCTGTAATAATGAACTCATACATAAGCTATTATATCTGGTCCTTGCTTCAGAGGGGACATGGTTACTGTACTACCAGAAGAGAGCTCTTGGTAGGTTATGAGAACTAGATTAGCTCTATCACAACTACTTTTATAGGGCATAGTTGTTGTGAATGATTGCACTTCATCCTATTGGATTGTACAATTGCAATATCTAAGTAGAACTATGATGGATTGTTGAACAGACAGCTTCTAGATCCACCATCAACCAGGAAGGAACCAATTCCAGTGTTCAATAGAATAGAACCATAGGGTTGGAAGAGACCTAAGAGGACCTAAAAGCAGAAACAATCCCAGCTAAATCATCCCAGCCAGGGCTTTGTCAAGCTGCAACTTAAAAACCTCTAGCGATGGAGATTCTACCACCTCCTTAGGTAACCCATTCCAGTGCTTTACCACTCTCCTAGTGAAATATTTTTTTGTAATATCCAGCTTAGACATCCACCACTGCAACTTGAGACATTGGTCCTCATTCTGTCATCTGTCAACACTCAGAATAGCCTCTAGCTATCCTCTTTAGAATCCCTCAAGGTAGTTTAAGTCTGCTATCAAATCCCACCTTACTTCTCTCTTCTGTTGATTAAAAAAATGCACAAATCTGTCAGCCTCTCCTCATAAGTCATATGCTCCAGCCCCCTAATCATTTTTGTTGCCCTCTGCTGGACTTTTCTCTACTGCATCCACATCCTTTCTGTAATGAGGGCCCCAGAATTGGATGCAATACTCCTGGTGTGGTCTCACCAGTGCCAAATAAAGGAGACTAATCACTTCCTAAGATCTGCTGGCAGTACTCCTAATGCACTCCTTGGCTTCAAGAGCACCTGTTGACTCATTCCCAGCTACTCATGTACTGTAATCCCCAGGTCTTTTTCTGCCAAACTGCTGCTTAGCCAGTTGGTCTCTAATCTGTAGCAGTGTTTGGGATTCTTTCTCTGCACTTGTCCATGTTTAATCTCATCAGATTTCTTTTGGCCCAATCCTCCTATTTGTCTTGGTTACTCTGGACCCTATCCCTACCCTCCACCATATCTACCTCTTCATGTCATTTGCAAACTTGCTGAGGGTGCAATCCATCTCTTCATCCAGATCATAATAAAGATGTTGAACAAAACTGGCCCCAGAACTGACTCTTGGGGCACTCCACTTGATACCGACCACCAACCAGAGATTGAGCCGTTGATCACTACCCATTGAGCCCGATGACCTAGCCAACTTTCTATCACCTTACTGTCCATTTATCCATTCCATACTTCTTTAACTTGTTTGTAAGAATACTGTGGGAGACAGAAACAAAAACTTTGTTAAAGTCAAGTTCTATCACATCCATTGCTTTCCCCATATTCACAGAGCCAGTTGCCTCGTCATAGAAGGCAATCAGGTTGATCGGGCATGACTTGCTTTTGGTGAATCCATGTTGACTATTCCTGATCACTTTCCTCCCTCCAACTGTTTCAAAATGGATTGCTTGAAGATCCTCACCATAATTATTCCAGGGACTGAGGTCAGGCTGATCAGTCTGTAGTACCCTGGATTCTCCTTCTTCCCTTTTTAAAAGATGGGTGCTACATTTGCCCATTTCTATCCAGACGATGCTTTGAGAAAGTGGGCTGCCAGTATAAATAGATGACAAATAGGTGGCTGAATTTGAGGATTAGGCCACAGAAGCAGTAATAACTGTTTGAATACAAGTTATCAAGTTATATCTCTTCTAGTGGAAATTCCTATTGAAGGGATACAGAGCTTACAAGAGGCTAACAGAAATAGAACCCTAAGTTTATTGGTACCCCTTACTGAGGAAGTCAGGCTTCTTTGAACTCGAGAAATGTCATCATACTGACAAGTGGAAGGCTGAAGGACAAGCTCAGTGAATCCATCTGAAGATAATACTACATAGCAACTAGAAGATGTTTCCACATATCAAGCGAAAGCTGTGTTTCACATTGTTTCAAAACTGATAATTGTCAGGTATTGTAAGCTTTCATATCAAGGTCAAAATTCCCAAAGGAACAAAAATGTACCGAAATTGAAAATGAATGTCTTGCATACTGTTTGCATGTGAAGTATCATTGACCATTACATTCAGGGACAGAAACCCATTAAAAAAGAAAGTGACCATAAACCATGAGAGAACACTTTTACAGACCCACAAATGGTGATCTCAAAATGCATTTCATGCATGCTATGAAACTGCAACTTTCTCAATTATTGAGATGGAAAATTTCTCAAGAATGCACTGCAGCAATTCTGGAATTAGCAGCGTATATCAGGAAAGCCAGAGACACTATATTCTGACCAAACTTGACCAAGGATATTTGAGACCTGAGGAGCAGTTGTAATACATATGGGAAAATGCCAAATAGCAAAAAGAAATAATGAAAATACACAGAATCCTCACCAGGTCTTGAGCCAAATTGGGAATTGACCTTTTCACCACAAACCACATAAACTTCCTCATTATTGTAAACTTCAATTCTGACTTCTAGGAACTAGATGAACTGTCAGATCTTCACTGCTGTTACTATTGAAGACAAAGCAATGAAACATTTCAGCAAGCATAGCATCCCAGAGTCTGTAGTTTCAGACAATAGACTCCAGTTTACTTGCAACAAGTTTGACAAGTTACTTGGGAATGGGAATTCTGTCCTAGTGCGTCATCCTCAAATGGCAAAGCTCATTTAGCAGTTAAAATTGCTCAGGACTTATTAAAGAGAGATGCAAAAAGCAAAGAAAATATAAAGCAACCCATCCTTGAATGGAAAAACACTTCGCAGAAGTCATAAATAGTAGTTCAGTACAACACTTAGGGTATGTCTAGACTACATGCCTCTGTCGCGAGAGGCATGTAAATTAGACTACCTGACATAGTCAATTTAAATATCCCCGGCTTCATTAAAATAAAAATGGCCGCCGCACTGTGCCGGCTCAGCGGATCGTCAGCACAGCAGAGCAGTCAAGACGCAGATTGGTCGACAGGGAACACCTTTGTCAACCGCTCCCTTATGCCTTGTGAAACAAGATTTACAGGAGTAGTCGACAAAGGCATTCCCTGTTGACTGATCCGCGTTTTGACTGCTGCGCTGTGCCGACAATCAGCTGAGCCGGCACAGCGTGGCAGCCATTTTTATTTTAATGAAGCCGGGAATATTTAAATCCCAGCTTCATTGACTATATCGGATAGTCTAATTTACCTGCCTCTGACGACAGAGGCATGTAGTCTAGACATACCCTTGATGTCAAGATATTCAACCAAGCCTCTCGCTCCAGCATTATTATAACCAACAGTGGTGGAAGGAAGAGCACACAAAAAGGAAGAAACACATGCCAAAGCCAAAGTCTATTGTGACCAAATGGCTAAAGACCAGCCAGAACTACATCCTGGAAACCCTGTCAGAAGCAAATTATGTCTTCAGAATAATCATTCACTTGAAAGCAGAATACATGCATTAAACAGATAAATTGTCATGCATATACTGTATCATTGGATAAGAAAATAAGAACAGCCACAGTGGATCAGGCCAAAGATCTATCTAGCCCAGTATCCTGTCTTCTTACAGTGACCAATATCAGGTATCCCAGAGGGAATTAACAAAACAGGGAATCATCAAGTGAGCCATCCCCTGTCGCCCATTTCCAGCTTCTGACAAACAAAAGCTAGGGACACCATCCCTGCCCATCCTGGCTAATAGCCAATGCTCCAGGAATTTACATAGCTCTTTTTTAAACTCTGTTAGGGTATGTCTACACTACCCCGCTAGTTCGAACTAGCGGGGTAATGTAGGCATACCGCACTTGCAAATGAAGCCCGGGATTTGAATTTCCCGGGCTTCATTTGCATAAGCGGGGAGCCGCCATTTTTAAAACCCCGCTGGTTCGAACCCCGTGCAGCGCAGCTACACGGGGCACGAACTAGGTAGTTCGAACTAGGCTTCCTCCTCATGAAATGAGGACTAACGGTAGTTCGAACTAGGAAGCCTAGTTCGAACTACCTAGTTCGTGCACCGTGTAGCCGCGCTGCACGGGGTTCGAACCAGCGGGATTTTAAAAATGGCGGCGCCCCGCTTATGCAAATGAAGCCCGGGAAATTCAAATCCCGGGCTTCATTTGCAAGTGCGGTATGCCTACATTACCCTCCTAGTTCAAACTAGGAGGGTAGTGTAGACATACCCTTATAGGCTTGGATTTCATAACATCCTCTGGCAAGGAATTCCACTGGTTGACTGTGCATTTTGTGAAGAAATACTTCCTTTTGGGTATGTCTACACTATCCCCCTAGTTCGAACTACGGGGGGTAATGTAGTCATACGGAGTTGCAAATGAAGCCCAGGATTTGAATTTCCCGGGCTTCATTTGCATAAAGCCGGCCGGCACCATTTTTAAATGCCGGCTAGGTCGGACCCCGTGCCGCATGGCTACATGCGGCACGGACTAGCTAGTTCAGATTAGGCTTCCACGTTCCACGAGGTGTACAGCTAGTTCAGATAGGAAGCCTAATCTGAACTAGCTAGTCCGTGCCGCGTGGCACGGGGTCCGACCTAGCCGGCATTTAAAAATGGTGCCGGCCGGCTTTATGCAAATGAAGCCCGGGAAATTCAAATCCTGGGCTTCATTTGCAACGCCGTATGACTACATTACCCCCCCTAGTTCGAACTAGGGGGGTAGTATAGATATACCCTTTGTTTGTTTTAATCCTGCTACCTATTAATTTAATTTGGTGTGCCTTAGTTCTTGTATTGTGGGAAGGACTAAATAACACTTATTTATTCATTTTTTCCATACCAGATTTATAGACCTCTGTCATATTCCTCCTTAGTCATCTCTTTTCCAAGATGAAAAGTCCCAGTCTTATTAATCTCTCATTAAATTACAGCCATTCCATACCCCAATCATTTTTGTTGCCCTTTTCTGAACCTTCTCCAATGCCAAGATATCTTTCTGAGCTGAGGCAACAACATCTGAACATTATTTGGGATGTGGGCGTACCATGGATTTATATAGAGACATTAAGATATTCTCTAACCTTTTCTTAATGATTCCTAAATAGGCATTTATTTTGCCAAAACTGCCAATATATGTACCGTCTAAGATAGAAAAATGGTCATGAAGGACGGTGAAATATGTGCTCCATTGAGATTTGAGCAGCAGGACATGAAAGGAACACAAGCCAATGAACAAAGCAGTTGACATTTAAACAGACTCTCAAAACATCACATCACCAGAAAAACCGAGTACAAGGCAGTCTCATGTTGTCATAAGAAAGTTTCTCACTCTCACAAACATCAAAGTACTTTCAGGTTACACATAACCCTTTGCATAACAATAATGTGTGAGAGAACAACCCACCCAAACTCAGGGTAGGGAAAGATTGCAGAGTCAGGCAAACATTGTTCAGTGTTCAAGTGTAAAAAAAGAGACAGCCAGTGCAGTGCAATACTATGACTTTATTTTTTTCTACCTCATAAAATACTTCCTGAAAGCAGAATTCTTTATTTTCTTATGCTACCAAACTCCTTTATCATAACATCTCTTCAGTCACATTTAGCTGAGGCAGCAAATTTAACATGCATCCCTTCTTTACTGATAAACATTCTATTAGATCCCCTGCCAAATCACACAAACTTAAAATTAACTCTTTTTTAATTGATTAACTCAGCACTTGCTTGACATCGTAGGTAGGAAAATCATGATGTGAAAGTTAGAGCCATGGATGCCTTAATCCAGCTTTGATATTTGTGTTCTGCCTACTCCTGTCTCTTGAAATTGCCCTTTGGAATGATTTGAAAGCAATTCATAGTAGCTATAGGTAAATGTACCAGAACCTCTAGGATCTCTGTAAGACGTTAAAAAAATCGGACACACAGAAGACATGAATCATCTGTAGAGAGAGAAATTACATCAGCTGTGGCTTTTATAGAAGTAGTTTTAGCTGTTCTCGGAAGAAGTAGTGAATTTGTTTTCCTGTTCATCTTATAGCTGCAGTTACCAAGGATGATTTTTACAGAAGCTGTAGATTGAATCACTATCAATATCTGGCATGGCCTCAAAAAGACAAATTATCTAAAGAAATAAAAATCATTTCATTTTTTACAATTTAAGTAAAGAGATGTTTTTAAATATGCAAGCACTACAGGACCCTTATGATCACTCTTTCAAAATAAAATATTATTTAGGAATTATTTAAATGTCAACAAGCTGAAGACATGTCTTGTTGTTTTAAACTATGTGAAAAAAGACACTCTGGGCTAAATACTGCTTTTTAATTTGCAGTGATAACTCCTATAATGCAGTCTGATGGAGCCATGAATGCAATGCACACCAGAGGGTTGACTTAGTATTTTGCCATGGAGACCTATTGCTCTCATCCTCTAGGCACTTATGCAGGTCCTGAACTTTAAGCATATGAATAGTCCCATTGAAATCAATAGAGTACTCATTTAAATTTCAGCCTGTGTGTCAGTGATTGCAGGATCAGGGCCAAAAATATTTTTCTTAACATGTATATTGTTTTCTGCTTCATGTCTATGGCTGTTTATTTCATGAAATACTTTGGTGAGCACACATTGAAAAGCACTATAGAAAGCCAATGTTTATATATGTTCATTGTTTATACTTAGGGAGTCCATGTCAAATAGCTAATATTATAACATTCTAAAAATGGAGAAAATTAGCCTGTTTACATGCCTGCATAAAGGTGAAGTCAACTAATAAAATATTCAAAACTCATCTTGCATCTATTAATTGAAAATGTAATTTTTTTGAATGTGCATAAATGCTCTCACTCAGATGATTTGCTTGTTAAATTTTTGAAAACCTCATTTGACTATCTTCAGTGAAAATCTGATCAAATTAGGATTTTAGAAATAGAGGTATTGTAATGTCACTTCTAAAGCATAACAACTCTGGGTATGTCTACACTACCCCGCTAGTTCGAACTAGCGGGGTAATGTAGGCATACCGCACTTGCAAATGAAGCCCGGGATTTGAATTTCCCGGGCTTCATTTGCATAAGCGGGGCGCCGCCATTTTTAAATCCCCGCTGGTTCGAACCCCGTGCTGCGCGGCTACACGGGGCACGAACTAGGTAGTTCGAACTAGGCTTCCTAGTTCGAACTACCGTTACTCCTCCTAGTTCGAACTACCTAGTTCGTGCCCCGTGTAGCCGCGCGGCACGGGGTTCGAACCAGCGGGGTTTTAAAAATGGCGGCGCCCCGCTTATGCAAATGAAGCCCGGGAAATTCAAATCCCGGGCTTCATTTGCAAGTGCGGTATGCCTACATTACCCCGCTAGTTCGAACTAGCGGGGTAGTGTAGACATACCCTCTTTGACTACAAAAAAAGAGCTCAATATTCAACAGAGGTTTTCTGGAAGATCTGAAAGTGTGCACTTCATCTACTTTAGGATTCTGTATAGTATCTATCAGTTTAGTATCTAAGCACTTTAGTATCTAAGCAAATATGTAACATCTCAATGTTGCTAAATGGTGATGCAGAAAAAGTTTGCATTGATTTAGTAAAGCTATAACTCTTGTAGTGAGTTATAGTTATTATATTCCGGAGACATTTTATACAATTATTATAAATGGCTTGTAGACTATTTATTTCTCTTTAGATCTGTTTAGACGCTTTAATAAATTTAACTGAACCAAGATGGCATTTTGTGTGCAGTTCCATAGCAAACAGAATTAATTCAGAATGACCAAAAAGAGAGCTGCACCAGCTGGTTATCCGTTTATATTGGCATTCAGGGCACATAGATGATTCTCAGTAGTTGGACTTAGATTATAGAATTCATGGCCACAAGAGGTAAAAATGGTGAATCACCACTACTACTGTCAGAACTAAATGCAAAACTGCTGCCCTCAGCTATTCCCTCCATATGTTCTATATATGCCCACCAAGCTAATTAAATGATTTCTCCTACAAGCAGAGAATCATGGAATTGTAGGACAGGAAGGGATCTTAAGAAGTCTTATAGTCTAAGGCAGGACTAAGTATGATCTCTATCCTCTCTGATGTGTTTGTCTAACCTAGTCTTAAAAATCTCCAATGATGGAGATTTCACAACCTCCCGAGGCAATTTGTTCCAGTGCTTAACCACCCTGACAGTAAGGAATTTTTTTCCTAATGTCCAACCTAAACTGCCCTTGCTGCAATTTAAGCCCATTGCTTCTTGTCCTACCCTCAGAGGTTAAAGAGAACAATTTTCATGGAACAACCTTTTATGTACTTGAAAATTGTTAACATGCCCCTCCTCCCCCTCGTTTTTTTCCCCCTCTAGACTAAGACTTCCTTGTCCAGAGAAGGACAAATGAAACTACAGCTGACATACGTGTCCAATTCTGAATGCCACGCAGAAGGAAAGATGTGCACACATTTGAGAGAACAACAAAAATGATAAAAAGTTTAGAAAACCTGACTTATGTGGAAATGTTAAAATGACTGAGAAAAGAAGACAGGGGAGGTACTGGTAACAGTTTTCACACATGTCAAAGACTGTTACAAAGAGAATTGTGATCTACTGTTCTTCATGTCCACTGAAGGTAGGATAAGAAGTAATAGGCTTCATCTTCAGCAAGGGAGAGTTAGGTTACATATAAGGAAAAATCTAACTATAAGGGTAGTTACAGTCTGGAAAAGGCCTCCAAGGGAAGTTATGGAATTCTCCTCACTGGAGGTTTTTAAGATTAGGTTGGACAAACAGATGTCAGGTGATCTAGTTTTACATGGTCCTACCACAGTGCAGGGCACTGGACTTGATTAACTTCTTGAGATCCCTTCCTAGCCTTCATTTCTATGATTTTGTGAAAAGTTAGGGATAGCAATTTTTTTTCCCCTGGGAAGACATTCAAACAGTACAAAGGTGCCAGTCCCAGAACTACTGAGGAAGTTAAGTAAATCATAAAGTCTTTGATGCCAAGGAGTTTAGTGAATGACAAGGTCTAGAGAACTTAACTCTGATTGGCAGTAATTGGGATCATAACTCCCTACACTTATGCTCATGTAACAGACATGATCCTCCAGATCCCGTCATCCAACCCAACATCACTTGCTAAGACTGCAATTCAAAGGACCCTTAGAACATAAGATCCATCTAGTAAAGTATTCTGTCTTCTAAATGTGGCTAATGCCAGGTGCCACAGAGGGAATGAAAAAAAACAGGGAATCATCAAGGGATCCATCCTGTCGTCCATTCCCAGCTTGTGACAAACAGAGGCTAGGGACACCATTCCTACCCATCCTGGCTAAGGCTATGTCTTGACTGCAGACTTCTTTCGGAAGAAGCTTTTCCAGAAGAGAACTTCCAAAAAAACTTCTTCTGAAAGAGAGCGTCTACACAGCAAAAGTGCATTGAAAAAGCAATCTGCTTTTTCGACAGATGGCGTCCACACTGAATGGATGCTATCTTGCATTTAAGCTGTGATTACTTTGAAAGGAGTGGCCACAAGAGCACCTGTCCTTTTTCCTCTTCCATCTTCTTTCGAAAGAACTATGTCTTCCCTATCCACATGCGTCTTTTTCTGAAAGAGCTCTTTTGGAAAAAGGCTTCTTCCTCGTAGAAAGAAGTTTACCAATGTCAAAAAAAACCCCTCTGTTCTTTTGATTTTTTTCTGAAAGAATGCGATTGCAGTGTGGACGCAAGTAAAGTTTTTTCAGAAAACAGCTGTTTTTCCGGAAATAAAACTACAGTGTAAACATACCCTAATAATAGTTGATGGATCTTTCCTCCATAAATTCATCTAGCTTTTTTTTTAACCTTGTTAAAGTCCTGGTCTTCACAACATCCTCCGGCAAGGAATTGCGCAGGCTGACTGCGTATTGTGGAAAGAAATACTTCCCTTTTTTTAAAAAAAACTGCTACCTTTTAATTTCATTTTGTGGCCCCTAGTTATTGTGGTATGGGAGAAAGTAAATAATTTGTCCTTATTTATGCTTTCTTTCACATATATTGCCACTCCCCCACCAACATGACCTGTTCTGTCCTTCCACTATGTTTTGTACCATAGTATTACTGTGTCATATTGATTATCCTCATTCCAAAAAGTTTCTATGATGCTTATTATATCAGTGTCCTCATTCAATATGAAGCACTCTAGTTCACTCATCGTATTATTTAGACTTCTTGGGTTTATATATAAGCACTTTAATGGTAAATGGCTTTCATGACTCACATTTATGGGCAAGATATAGCCCACGGGCCAAATCCATCTCACCAAGCCTTTTAATTCAGCCCTCCTGCCCCCGAGACATGGAGCAGTGCTACTCAAAGCAGCGAACTCCTCCCTGTGGCTCTCTGTACTGTGGGAGGAAGGAGGGGGGCTTTGTGCAGTGCCCCTCTCCCCAAACCAAATCACAGTGCAGCACAATTTCTCAGATCCCATTGGCCGGTTTCAAGCAGGGAGACACATTGAGAAGCCAGACAGGGGTTGCTTGTAGGCAGGCAAGTCTGCTTGAGAGTGCTGCTGGCTGGGAACTGCTTAGGTAAGCAACTCCGAGCCAGAGCCCGCCTCTGGTACCCAACCTCTCCCGCACCCAACTCCCTCCCACCCAATCCTCTCCTGCACATATACCCCCTCCTGGGTCCTGCACCCCAATCCCTTGCTCCAGGTCACCACCCAAATCTTTTGCAGCCTCCTCTTCCCCTCCCCAGATCACAACTCCTTTTCAAACCCTGTACCTGCTCCTACATCCCTCCCCCAGTCCAGAATACTATCTTGCACCCATATCCCCTGCTCCAGGTCACAATCCCCTCTTTCACCCAAACTCCCTCTCAGACACTGCACTCTCTCCTGTACCACAGTCCCCCTACCGTCTGTACCTAACCTTCATCCCAGACCCTTCAACCCCTCCATAGAAAAGTGTGGCCCTTGACCACTTACCAAAAACTTGGGAGTGAGTGGCCTCCTTTCAAAAATTAGTGTCCACCCCTGCCATAGTGTCACAGACCTAGATAGTGACCCACTGTGTGCAAGTAGTAAAAGTTCCATTTCAGACAAAGCGGCTCTATAAACTGTATCTTGGAATTGGCGACCCCTCTTCTTCTTTGCAAATTTGTAATCCATCAAAAACTAGGGATTTATAATAAAAGGCTGAAACATAACCTAAATTTCATTGTGAATAAAACTGAATGTCTGGTTTATTCACAATAAACATACAAAGCATGTACTTGGTGTTGCAATAACTACTAATGTAGAAATAAACTACACTCCATTTTAAAATGAAAAGGCAATAATTTATCTGTTAACAAAATTAATGTGCTGTGCACCAATGCATTTGACTCTCATGCAGAATTTATTAGAGGAGTCTTATATGAATAAATCTGTTAAATCAATGACCCTTTCCCCCTATACACTAAACAAAAATGAATGTTTAACAATGAATAAATCTCAACATTTAGCTGAAATTGCACATATAGTATTCTAAAGTACTTTAAAAAAGAAAGTAAAATGTTGCATTAGGTTTGTTTCTGATATATGCTATTTTAAAATGGATCTATTTAGACGCAATTTTGACAATTACAAAGTATTTTTCTGATATTTGTAATTAATAATGCAAAACAATTATACTAAACAGTTTGTCCTAACTGACCACTGGGTTAGTTCATGTTCATCCACATTTTGAAGTGTGAATTCCTCAATAAAACACTGTCCACTGTTTATTATAAAACACTGTTCACTGTCCAGTGTTGGAGTAAGCTGCCTCTTTCTCCATAAATTGCTGAAGTGGGCATAACACTCTGTTATGTGACAGCAACATAACATACTTTTTAAAGAAAAAGTGTAGAATGATGCACAAGACCTAGACTGGCACACATAATATGATATCTTATATCAGAACATTTTATTGCATTCCAGAATACAGTAAAATAGTCTGAAGATAATTGCCAGACTTTGCAATGACAAGCATTGTGTGCAACCCCAGTGAAGTAAATGAGCCTAATTCTCCTCTTGGTGTAAATCATGGATATTTTACTGAACTCAACTATTTTAGACAAGGATAAAGAGGATATAATTGTGATCAGAATCAGGCTCAATGACTTCATTATATCTGAATAGGGTATATGTCAGTGCAGCCTTTATTCCAATAACTTTTATTTAGACAAAATTGAAGATGTCAGAAGCATTACTGCTGGTATCCTGTGACGCACTCATCAGCTGTGAAGAAAGTCTCAGCTTTAATCTGTGCAACAGAATGAAGGAATAGCCATCCTTTTTGTTCTAAGAGTGTAGAGTGATTATTGTATGGGGCTTTTGGTCCAGGACTGCAGATCCAGGGTGCTCTTGCATTATAAATAATAATAATAAAAAAAACCCAGAAGGACAAATCCTGCTTTCCTGACCCAATACTTTCTTCAAGTAAACTACCACACAGGGATGTATGAAATAAATGTTTAATGAAAGGCAAAACTTCAAAATCTGAGGTTTTTTCAAAATTTATAATGAACTTGAAAATAGGCTTATTTCACTGAACAGTTCTTTTTTTTCCTCAAAAATTGGTCATTTTTGTTCAAATAAGGATATTTTACTAGCAAAAAAATTGCAGAACCCAAGCTATTGCGTTAACCATTTGTATTTTATATGAACTATCAAAATAGCCAATTATGTCAGTTTTCCCAGGAAATCAATTGTTGAGGGGCATAAAATTGCCCACATGAACCAATAACAACAAAAATCATAGAAATCTGTTCACCGTCTTCTCTCATTTCTGCTCCCACTGACTTCAGTGGGATTTCTGACTCTATAGGGACTATAGGATTCACTGCTTCATGTCATTCTTAGGGCTCATTTCCTCATGATGGTTAGCATAAAATGTAGATGAGGTCAAATAATCAACTGATTATTAAAATAATCAGATTGTACTTTAAAGACTTTAAAAGCAATGCTGGGTGGCTCAGTCTTAAGCACAAGAGTTGTTGTTTACATTAGGACTCTTGTCTGCAGTGAATATTTTACATTTAAATTAGAAATCGGTAAAGTAGAGGTACAAGGATTACTGTGTATGAGAGATGAATAAGGAGAAGCATTATAGCCTGTGCAGTAAGCAGGATAAGTACAGCAGTTTATCCAGCATAAGAGATGGATTACAATGATTCTGAAGTGGAAGAAGGTTTACTTAGGAATTATTAGCAATGGTTTGCATTTAAATAGTCCATGGGGGGAAAGGGAGGGGGAGGTGTATACACACTAGAAGATTTACCTGGTGTTACTTGGATCCTTAACTCAAATAAGTTTTATTTTTCTTCATTTAAATCATTGCTCTGGGGTGGGACTGGGGATGCAGGGTTCTGTATGCAGGCTGCCTTGGGGAGAGAGGACAACCCCAGCCCTCCCTCTCTCACTGCAGCATCTTGGGGACAGGTGAGAAGCATCTGTCCATGGCTGCTCCAGATGCAGTGGGCACCGTCAGGAGAGGAGTGCATGTCCGCTAGCTGGAGACTGACAGATACACAGACAAGCAGACACACAAACAAACTGCAGGTACATCCCATGGTCCTGGTACAAACAAACCCTGACCTTACTTTAAGTTATGATAAGAGGAAGCTGCATACCAAATTTGGTGGTCCCGCTTTTACTATTTATGAGGATTTCTTGAACAAATGGATTCACAGATGGACAGACAGATGCATATTTTTAACATATATTGTAAGATTAGAGAGAGAGAGAGTTAGGGTGTGTCTATACTGCACTGTTATTTCGAGATAACTAGCGTTGTTTTGAAATAACAATGCAAGCATCTACACAGCCATTCCGTTATTTCAAAATAATTTCGAAATAATGGACGGCTTATTCCGAAATCTGTAAACCTCATTCTACTAGGAATAGTGCCTATTCCGCAATAGCTATTTTGAAATAAAGTGTATGTAGATGCTCCATTGCTGCTATTTTGAAATGCCCCTTACCAGGGCCATTCTAAGTTATTCCTCCCTAATGCCTCCTGGGGCTCTAAATCGAGATGGCACATCTACAGTAGGGCTGCAGTGTAGACGTGCTATTTCGTAATAAGCTATTTTGGAATACTTATTCCAGAATAGTTTATTTCAAAATAAGCGTGCAGTGTAGATGTACCCTTAGTTAGTTATATAATATACCAGGAAAAAAGTGGAGTTTAAGTCTAGATATACTGAGGTGGTTTGCTGTTTAAAGTATCATCAGATCCATAATAATCAGGGCCAGATCTATGCAATAATTAAATTAAATTAAGACACATACATTCAGGGAGGGGAAAATGATGCTATATGGAGTTTGCACTTCATTGTTCTTTATAGTTGAAATGATGTATTCGACCACATACAAGTCTTATCTATCTGTCCCTACCTACGTTTGTATTTATACCATGTTCAGCAAAAGAGTAACTCTTCTTAATACTCCTATCAACAATGGAGTCTTTGCCTAATGTAGTCAAAGCCAAATCTGTGGATTCCATGAGGTTTGCCAGGTTCTCTTCAGTGCTTCAGTCTTCTTGCTTCCTTGATAAAACGATTCTGGCAGAACTGTACTGACAAGATTTTTCCTGGAACTTCCATGGAAAAGTTAAGAGACTGAAATTGTATTAACTTCTGTATGGATTCTTCAAGTCAATGTTCCTCCACTTTATGCAGCCACAGTCAGATTGTACATGTGGATGGCCTCCTGCCCCTGCCCATGTGCAGACCTTTGGGAATGATTCGGGGTCAGCCTGCTGCATCAACCTCAAGGACAAGAAAAGGTTACCAGAGGCAACCCAACCTGAACCCAAGAGGGTAGGGTTGTTTTCTGATCTGATCCAATTGTGTGACACATAATAATGTCCCCCTGGATTCAAGTCAGATTGCAGAGCTAGATTGCAACTATCATTGACGTGTCAGAATTGCCCAGAGATGTTGTTCAGTAGGTCATTGGTGAACACATTAAATAAAGTTGGCGCAAGAATCAAGGCTTCTAGAATCTCAATGGTAAAATGTTAATATGTTCTCATCATTACTCTCCAGGGGAAACTAAAACTCCTATCAGCTAACCAAATCTACTGGATCCTAGTTAGTGTGGGCATAGACACGGATAAGGAAATGTCATAACTGACAGTGCTCCAAATAAATCTGTTAGTATCAGCATGGATGTGTGTCTTTTGTTAATAAATATAAAGAGATTTTTTATTCTAATTACCACTTCCATACTGTAATTGGTCTGATGGCTGTTTGGAAAAGGCCCAGGACACTCATAGATATTAGATGCTGCTGGAATTAGTAAACTACCATCTACTTAGTAAATTTGCCTCAGAAATGGAAGATTAAAGCAATGACAGTGCTTGGTTTTATAAGTGTGCCCATCACTGTGGTATCTGAACAACAAGATTAATGGCCAGTGTGGCAGATAGGGCAGTGAAAAGTGTTAAGTAATTACTGCTTTTTAAATTTGGCAGTGCATTTACCACATATGTATCACCAATACATAAACTGTGTGTGCATGTATTAATGCAAAAAAAATTGAATACTAGGCTAATGGACTTTTTTATGAAAATAAATGAGAAAGTAGTATTTACATAAAGCTTTCCCAATTTTAAGACACAATTGATCTATGTTTATTGAAAGAAACCACTTGAATACAGTTGTGTTTGCTAGCCCATCAGGTATTTATTAATAGACAGTCTGCTGTCATCTTTGTTACAATGCTGCTTAGCTGACAGAATTTCATTAGCATAAATGGGTGGAAAGTCCTTTTCTTACATGTCCAACAAACTAGAGAAAGTGCCTGCCAATATTTTAATTTCTTTTTCATGTTCTGGGTAAAGAGTGAGAAGAATGCTTTCACTCCACAGTGTCATGAATATGATAATCTATGGAAATCACAAAAAGCAGGTACTTAAGTTAAGCACATACTGTACTACAGGAATCCCTGATGAATTCTTGTCTCTTCTGTTTAGAGAAGATGTTGTTGTCTATTAAATGACAGACTGCCAGATGTTCATGAAGTAGCACAGTAATGTGTTCAAATCTTTATCTTCTTCTCCTCTGCCTTCCGTTCCCCCCGCCCTCCCCATCACACGCCCCTTGAAGGCAACACTTTTGAATCCATGTTATTAAGCTTTTAATTGTAAGCACAAAAGTTTGCTATGTTAACTCATTTTTTGTCTATTGAATATTTCATGCTAGAGAAACTTTATGCTGTGGAACATAAAAATTTTGCTCCACAATGGCAACCGGGAATCCTGGAATCTTTCACTTTTCTCAATATAAGATTGCATAAAAACCAAACAGTTGAGTCACAACAGTGGGTATGACTTGCTAATGATGTCTAACTCATGGAGAAAATGCTGGCAGTGATTGAAAAATGGAGTGAAAGAGAATAATTGTATGCAGTTATTTAAAATAGCAGTTAACACCCATGCAAAAAAATGGTGCTATGTACATCATCATGATGTCATGGTAATGCAGTTTCCTAAAATACATACTAATGTATCATTTAGCCCCGTGTCCAGGTCTCAGAATTATGGCACACGGAGGTGAGCTCACGTGCTTGGAGAACATGGTTTGGAGAACAGGCAGAATAGTTTAGAGAAGAGATAGGCTACATCTACACTGGCAGGTTCTTGTGCAAAAACTCTTCCAGAAGAGAGTGTCTACACTGGCATGTGCTTTTGCTCAAGAGATGTGCTTTTGCGCAAGAGCATCCATGCCAGTGGAGACGCTCTCTTGCTCAAGATGGCCATTTTAACCACAGAGCTTTCTTGCGCAAGAAATTCCTGTTGCCTGTCTACACCGGCCTCTTGCACAAGAACAGTTCATAGAATCATATCACAGAATCATAGGACTGGAAGGGACCTCTAGAGGTCATCGAGTCCAGCCCCCCGCCCTCAAGGCAGGACCAAGCTCCGTCTACACCATCCCTGACAGATGTCTATCTAACCTGTTCTTAAATATCTCCAGATAGGGAGATTCCACCACCTCCCTTGGCAATTTATTCCAATATTTGACCACCCTGACAAGAGGGCTTATTCCTGAGTGGGAGCATCAGAGTTCTTGCACAAGAAGCACTGATTTCATACATTAGAACGTCAGTGTAATTGTGCAAGAACTCATGGCCAGGGTAGACAGGCAGCAAGTTTTTGCGCAAAAGCAGTTGCTTTTGCGGAAGATCGCTCCAATGTAGACACAGCCATAAAGTGGTGTCCACACAGAGTTGAGAGAATGGAGTTTATAAGAACCAAACATTTGAAGACCAGTTGTATAGTATTTGGAAAAGAATGGAGACTAAGCAGGTAAAACAAAGGTACAAAGCTAAAACTTCAATAATAAAATTATAAAAAGGCAGAATGTATTGTTTTTTAAAGAATTATAAAAATGCCGTTTCTTCTGTCTTTTATTTTGAAAGTAATTTCTTCTTCCTTGAGGAGAGTAGGCTAAATGAAGATTCAGCTCAGAAAAACAGAGGAAGAAGAATGTGTGAACTGCTGAATTCTAAGGGACACATTTTCTGCTGTGCCCAATACTGCTTTGTATTGTAGGGGTTAGGTGTTACAAAGGAGCTATGTGTGGCACTGCACTGTCTTTGGCCTGGACATTACTTAAAACAGCTTTGGGGATATAGTCTATAGCACCTGATTGTTGCTTCAAGGATCCATCTGTCAGTTGGAAATTGCTGAAGAGCAGCATGTTCCTGCCATGCCTCACATTTTCTCTGTTGAGTTGAGGCTAGAGGAGGGTTGTAGGAGCTGGCTATGCTGACCCTACACAAACTCTTATGCCAGGTGGACAACACCAGAATACAGTGGGTGTGTGTCTAGATTACAGGGGGGAGTTCAAAAAAAGTAGCCTTTTTATGAAAAAAACTTTCCCTGCATCTAGACTGCTGCCGTGTTCTTTTGAAAGTAAATCGAAAGAACACGGCAGTTTTTTCGACCATGGAAAAACCTCGTTTTATGAGGAAGAATGCCTTTTTTTGAAAGTGCTCTTTTGAAAAAAGGTGCTATGTAATGCAAATACTGCTTTTTCAAAAGAGAGCATCCAGACTGTCTGGGTGCTCTCTTCCAAAAAAGTGGCTTGCTTTTTCGAAAGTACTGGTTGTAGTCTAGACATTCTTTTTTGAAAGTATCTTTCAAAGAAGCCTCTTTCAAAAGAAGCTTGCAGTCAAGACGTAGCCTGGGAGTCCCCAGCTAGAGTAATTCAGCCAGTTGATGGCCCTTTTCCACTTCCAGCATGACGCAAAAGGGCTGCAGCTTTTAGCAGAATGTAGTCCAAAAGAATTAGAATTAATATTAATCAGTTTCATTTCCTCGATTGTCATCAATATTTGATATTCATTTGTTGTGCACTTTATGAGCCTAGGAAGAAAAGTCTGTGCAGAATATTCAGTGTATGCACAATATGCTATTTTCAAAGGCTTAGAACTCAGACCCACCAAAGCTTCTCACTAGAACTCTCAAAGACACTGTCTCAATGACAGCCCTTCCTGTGACAAATTGCAACTTTCTACCCATAGCTCTTTTGGCTTAACATCTTTTTACCAAAACATCACAAGGCTGTTTTTTTTACTGAGAGATGAGTCTGTTTTCATGTTCTTCCTCCTTGGAAATAATGGAACCACTTCTCTCACTTTTTTTTCTGGGGAGTGGGGTGCAGGTGAACTCCTCTTCAGGAGCACACATCAAGCCAGGAAAAAATTTACTATGAAGGGTAAATGTTTTTGAAAGATATGAGAGTCTGGAAATGGTGGGGGGGGGGGGGGGGGGGGAATATGATAGAGGTCTATAAATCATGGCTGGTATGGAAATGTTATTTACTTGTTCCCAGAACATAAGAACTAGGGGTCACCAAAGTAGCAGATTTAAAAATAAACAAAACAAAATATTTCTTCATGCAACACAGTCAACCTGTGGAATGTCTTGCCTGATGATGTTGTGAAGGCCAGGGTTGTAACAGGGTTCAAAAAAGAGCTAGATAAATTCATGGAGGATAGGTCCAACAATGGCTATTAGCCAGGATGGGATAGGAATGGTGTCCCTAGTCTCTGTTTGTCAAAGGCTTGGAATGGATGAAGGGGGTGGATAACATGTTTTGTTCAGTCCCTCTGGGGCATCTGGCATTGGCTATTGTCAGAAGACAGGATACTGGACTAAATGGACCTTTGCTTTGATCCAGTATGACTGCCGAGCAGCTGGAGCCCCATGCCCCACCACTAGTGTACTTCCTCCCCCCCCCCCACCCCAGCACCCCTGGAGGTGACTGAACACCCCTTCCCCATTGGAAGCCCACACAGGCTGATTTGTCCTGGGCTCTGCTCTCCACTAGGGATGGCACTATATGCAGCCATCTTAAATGCCCATTGTCTTGAAGAAAACAATCTGGGAGGGTTTCACAAGCAGTTGGAGGAAACAAAAAAACTGAAAACAAGTTCACTGAGAAAAATTGTACAGCTAGCAAACAAAGTTTTCCACATGATCAAGTGGGAGGCAGAGAGTCTTAAAGACTTTGTGCTATGACCCACACAAAACTGCTTTACATTTTAATAAATTGCCTGGTGGGGGCAGCTGCCTAACTAAGGGTACGTCTACACTACAACGTTAATTGGAACTAACTTAGTTTGAATTAGTTAATTCGAACTAAGCTAATTCGAACTAACGGATCCAGACTAAAAAACTAGTTCGAATTAGCGTTTTGCTAATTCGAACTAGCATGTCCACATTAAGTGGACCCTGAAGCGGGGTTAAGGATGGCCGGAAGCAGTGCCGGCAGGGCATCAGAGGAGGACTTAGAGCAGGGAGATACTGTCTCAGGCTAGCCGAGGGCTGTGCTAAAAGGGTCCTGACCCCCACCCCGGACAGACAGTTCTCAGGGGTGCCCTGCTTGCAAAGCAGTCCTGGCTTGGATTGCCTGGACTACCCACACTGGGCACATCACAGCACTCGGCCATCAGACCTGCTGCACTTGCTGCAGGCTGCCATCTGGGGAGAGGGGGCAATCGGGGGGCTGCAGGAGAGCTTCCACCCCCAGAAGCCCGCAGAGCCAGCCCAGTCCTCCCCATCGGGGGCTCGTGCCCCATTCCTCCCTCACCTCCTTCCACTTACCCTTCCCTAGCCCCTCTTCTTGATGTACAAAATAAAGATAACGTGTCTTCCAAAATGGAATCTGTCCTTATTGAACAAAACTGGGGGAGACTTGGAAAAGGAGGTGGGAGAGGGGAAGAGAGAGGCTGGGAGAGGGGAGGGCAACTAAAATGATCAGGGGTTGGGAACAGGTCCCATATGAAGAGAGGCTAAAGAGACTGGGACTTTTCAGCTTAGAAAAGAGGAGATGGAGGGGGGACAGGATAGAGGTCTCTAAAAGCAGGAGTTGGGTGGAGAGGGTGCATACAGTAAAGTTCTTCATTAGTTCCCATAAAGAAGGACTAGAGGACACCAAAGGAAAGGAATGGGTAGCAGGCTTCAAACTAGTAAGAGAAAGTTGTTCTTCACAAAGCAAAGAGTCAACCTGTGGAACTCCTTGCTGCAGGAGGCTGTGAAGGCTACAACTAGAACAGAGTTTAAAGAAAAGTGAGATCAAGTCATGGAGGTTGGGTCCATGGAGTGCTATTAGCCAGGGGGTAGGAGTCGTGTCCCTGCCCAAGGTTTGTGGAAGGCTGGAGAGGGATGGCATGAGACAAATGGCTTGGTCACTGTCTTTGGTCCATCCCCTCCAGGGTCCCTAGGGTTGGCCGCTGTTGGCAGACAGGCTACTGGGCTAGATGGACCTTCGGTCTGACCCAGGACGGCCATTGTAAGCTCAGGGCTCAGGGTCAGGGGTCTCAGTGGACCCCCTTGATTCTCTTGCACACCTGCTCCTGGGTGGCCAGGCTGGCAGCTCTCCTGCCCTAGCCGGCCACTTTCCTGTGCCTAGGTCCACAATGTCTGCACTAGCCCAGGCGGGTGCCCGCCTCTTGCGGTCCCAGGCAAGGTCCCGGGAGCCGCCAGCCTGGTCCCGGGAAGAGGGGGAGGGCTGGGGGGCATCGGGTGAGTGGCTCAATCTGTGCCAGGTGCAGGGTCTGTTGGCTGGGTGCTGGCAGGCTTGCACCTGGCACGGGCACCGTAGCCAACCCCTGGCCCTTTAAGAGGTCCGTGGCTGGGAGGGGGGCAGACAAGTTTCCCTGGTGTTGGCCAGAGTGGCCACCAGGGAAACCTGGGGAGGGCTAGCTTCCCACTAGTTCGAATTAAGGGGCTACACACCGCTTAATTCGAACTAGCTAGTTCGAAGTAGGCTTAATCCTCGTAAAATGAGGTTTTCCTAGTTCGAACTAAGCGCTCCGCTGTTTCGATTTAAATTCGAACTAGCGGAGCGCTAGTGTAGCGCCTATCAAAGTTAATTCAAACTAACATCCGTTAGTTCGAATTAACTTTGTAGCGTAGACATACCCTCAGTGAAATTTTAATTGTACCCTATGGGTGCCTGCCCTATTGCTCTAAGCTTATTTGCCTATCACCTTTCATAACTCCTGGTCCTCTCCCCAAAGCTGCCCTAGAGTCTCCATAGCTCCAATTGGCCTTCCCTTGGCCTTCTCTCCCCCAGCTTCTTCTCTCCCTAAGCTCCCAAAGCCAGTATAGTTGCAAACCTGCTAAGAGTCACAGGGTACATCTAAACTACAGGCTTTTGTCGACAGAAGTTTTATCGATAGGTACTGTTGACAAAGCTTCTGTCAACAAAGAGCATCTAGACTACATCCAGTTCTGTCGACAAAGCAAGCCGCTTTGTCGACATGATAGTGTAGATGCAAAGGACAGTGTAGATGCAATAACTCCTTCTGTTGACAGAATTCTGTCAACAAAAGGCCTTATTCCTCGTAGAATGATGTTTACAGCCGTCAGCAAAACTGCTGTGTTCTGTTGACGTTATGTCAACAGAACTCAGTGGCAGTGTAGACACAGGTACAGTTTTGTCGACAAAACCCTGCAGTGTAGACACACCCTCAGATCAGATCAGATCAGATCAGTGCAGTCAAGATCAGTTCAACTCCTGTCTATAAGAAGGTGGCCAGGTGGGCTGGCAATTTGTGTTTTCCTTGCAGCTGTCATGGAGGAAGCAAAAATTCCCTTCTCTGTTTCCCTTTCAAATGGGATCAGTTGCAGAGGAGTCAGTGAGGGAAAGCATTCAACAATGCAATAGGCAGGCAGAAAAGCAAATGGGCAAGGACAAACACTTAAGAACCTGAGAAAACATTTTGATTGATTTATAGAACACTACCTGTAATTTATGTGGTAACTTTGCAGAGAGAAGATTTATTTAGCCATTTGCATAGCTATGTAATTGCGAAGTAAGGGGTCATGTTGCTATAGCGGTCACTACCTCTGGCATATATTTTTCTCTTTAAAACCACATGTACTGTTTCTGCTATTCTGGCACTTTCAACAGATGTCATGCCTTTTTTTCTATGGTAATCATGCACTCTCTCACCAGTTTTTCTATATGCATGAATAATGTGTACACGTGGAAAAATATAAAGTGTACTAAATAAGACAATTTGACTTCAATTCTGCTTCCAGATACATCACTGGGTATCATGTAAAATCATTTCAAATTTAAGTGCACATAGTGAATTTACAAAACAAATGACTATATGTCTGCATATCTAAGAGCAAGACTCAAATATAATGGAAATTGGATAAATGAAGTTATGTCTGACATGGAAAATGTCATCAGTCATGGTGGAAAAAGGTTTTGTAAAGATCTGTGCTTGCCTGCCTGCCTAAGTCTTCTCCCCCCAGATCACCAGATATAAGTGTTCTTTACAGACTGCTTATATAAATGTGAGGTCTTTCCTCTAATGTCCCCTATTAGATTCCTATTTATGAAAATAATTATTCCCAGTGTTCTTTTTATGTTAAGAAAATATGAGTAGGATACAAACATACCTGATCCAGCACAATTGTTTAAAGTGTGATTATTTTTATTTGTATCACAGTGGTACCTAGAGGTCCCAAGTGAACTCAGGGCCCACTTGTACCAGGCACTGTGCATGCACTGTGCAAGTGAGACCCTGCCTTTATGAGCTTAACATTTAAACATACAAGACATAACAGAATCACAAAGAGGTTAAATGACTTGCCCAATATTATGCAGTGGGTCATTGCCACAGCTGGGAATAAAATCTGGATCTTCTGACATTCTCAGTCCAGTGTGCTGTCCACTAAATCATGGGGCCTCCTTTCATTTACGCTACTTGCTGCTTCTCCCATCAACATTATGGCCATTTGAAATGTAAGCTACTGGCTGCCTTTTACTATTAGGGAAAAGGCACTTTTTCTAGTTCATAATATGCTCGATTACCTTTAGATTGAGCCATGAATATATTATAATAAAAACAAACTTATTCACCTTAAAGCTTTACTGGCTTAAGGTTTCATTGTTGATTCATTATGTTGTCAGTTCTCTATTGGCAGTGTAATGTTTTTTATATCTGGGTAGAGACAGTTTTAGTGGGAGATACGGTTATCTTTAAATGAGCAGGATTTAGCTTCTCTGGTGAGAACAAATTCATCAATGATGAATCCCTAGAGAAACAACTGAAACAAAAATCACAATGCTGCTAGAGATTTGTACAGTTCATCAGTTACAATGCAGTTTTGGGAAGTCTTTAGCAAGTTTTTTCCATTCTTTAATATATAGCACGATACAGCACTTTGTTTTGGGTGGCAGCTACAATCTTACTGTATGACAATAATGAACTAAGACTTAGAACACTTTCTACTGTCCTCTTTTTGTCTCCCCTGCTGTTGATATCCCCTATAAGTAGAAATAAATAACTACAGAGGTAACAAGATGTTGTAACTGATTGCACATCCATGAGACAATTCATATATTCACACACAATCTTTTTTGATAGGCAGGTATTAATATAAAAAATTCCTGATCTGTAGGGAGTTTAGTGATGTTGTAACCTTGGAAAGGTAAATAATATCTCAGGACATACATTTAGAACATATTGGGAGAATTTCAAAAGCACCCAATGGACTTAGGAGTACAAAACCAAGTGACTGTGTTTTCAGTGAGATGTGTTCCTAAACACAGTGTGTGCTTTCTAAAATTCCCCCTCTACATGATGTGAAAGCTTTTAGTGAAACCACTATCTCAGATATCCAGCTTTCCAGTAGTTAATTCAACAGCTATTTTTAACATATCTAATGATCCAGTACAATTTTAAAAAAATGTAAAGTGCTTCACATAGCATTCCAAGCTAAGCTGTCTGAAATCAAAGCACAGAAAGATCAGCAGTCTTATCAACTTCCTCACTTTATATACCAATGGTGAGCAATAAGTGGCCACTGTGGGCTGGATGCAGTTTGCCAGGGTTAGCCCCTGGCAGGCTGCTGTCATGTGTATCCACAGATATAGGCACTTACACTCCTGTTGGCTACGGATCACTGTTCCCAGCCAATGAGAGCTGCAGGAAGTGGTGTCCCAATCCATATTGCTCTGTCCAGCAGGGGTGATCTGCGGCCAGGAACGGTAATCTGTGGCCAACAGGAACGGCTAGCGGCTATACCTGCAGGCTCACAGGTAAATAAAGCAGCAGCGCCTGGCTTATTATCCACCCTTGGTCTATAGAGTATTTGTAATAAAAACCCTCTATAAACTTCAGAGGATTAGCCGTATTAGTCTGTTTCAGCAAAGACAAGAAGAAGTCCTATGGCACCTTAAAAACTTTTGGTATTCACACCTCTTTTGGCACTCACACCTTTTTTGGTATTCGTACTTTCTCATCAATTATTGGGAATGGACCACATCCAGGCTGATTGAATTGACATCGTAAGCACTGGTATCAACATAATAATACAGCACGCTCATTTTTACATGTGTATATATATACTTGCCAAACTGAAGTTTCCACTTCATGTATCTGATCAAGTGGGTTCCAGCCCAAATTAATTTGTTAGATCTTAATCTTAAAGGTGCCATGGGACATCTAATTGTTTTTCCCTCTATAAACTCCTTCCAGAATTCCTGAGCTACAGAGTCAGGTGTTATTTATAGTTAAAAAGGTTTCTGTGGAAACAAATAATTTTACTCTCAGAGAATAATAGCAAAAATAATCTTTTCAAATGGAAATTGTCCCTGGCTGAGTGAAAAAAAATCAATCATAAATCATGCTTGATAAAATTTGGTTTGTCTATTTGTGAGTTACCACAGGGCCTAAAGAGAAGTGATCATTTTTTCCTTTTAATATTTAACACGTCAGCAGAAACAGCCTCATGATACGAATGAAGTTAGACCCATTTCATTCTGCCCAGAAACTATGTAAGTTGTAACATTTGAAACTTTCCATATCAAAATTGATTTTTGTGTATTTCTTTGATAAAGAAAGGCTTATTGCCTCAATAATTCACACTTCTCTAATTTGCACCCTTAATTCAGAACACAAATGATGGACTTTCTGCTTTTCCTCAAAATATATATTTTGCATATTTATAATTCATATTTTAAAATGTATTCACCTAGGCCCATGTTTAACCTTGTCAAATATTAAATATATGCAAAAGTAAAAGACACGGATTCCCAACACAAAAGATTTGCTCATCATCCTCAAAGATTATCCAATTTTAGCAACTGTCCATCAGCAGAGCAACAAATAACCATCCCTGAGCCTGTCTCTTCAGTAAAAACCTGACAAAATATATTAGACTTACAACATGCCATGAAATTCAGCAAAATTAATTCCCTAAATATACAAAGGAAGAATCAAGAGCCCTGCCCTTCTCATCAATCCCCTTCTCTTGGAGGTTTTAACTGCAGCACTGCCATTGCATCTATACTATGCAGGGGAGAGGCAGCCTATTACTTACATAGGTACTACGTCATTTATAGAGGTCAAAACCACTGCCTTAAATTCCTTCTTGAAACTAAATTTTCTAAATTTTTTTGACATTGTTTCCTTTTGGACACGCTTGCAGGCTGAAATTATTACAATGAATTAATGCTAACGATAATCCGGGATATCTATCCTCTGCTACTAAGTACTAATTACTGTAATATGATTGCATTAGACTAGACTCTGAGCTTAGTTTATTCACTCAATTTAAATGATCTCAATAAAAAAA
Source organism: Pelodiscus sinensis (assembly GCF_049634645.1). Taxonomy (NCBI): domain Eukaryota; kingdom Metazoa; phylum Chordata; order Testudines; family Trionychidae; genus Pelodiscus; species Pelodiscus sinensis. The sequence goes on along the minus strand of NC_134719.1, from coordinate 37,177,223 downwards.
AATTTCCCAGGGCTCACTCTGTTTTTCAAGCAGGAACCAGGGTTTCAGTCATTTTAATTCACAGCAATTTAATAGCCCATGATGACTTAGAAAGCAGTAGTTTTTCAAATCTGTACCATCTAGACCAGGTTGGGCAAATTCTGGCTGGACTAGATTCAATCCACATAGTTCATCCCTGACAAGGCCCCACCTCTATATTTACCTTTGCCTCCGCCAAATCGGGTGATCACAGCTCTCATTTTAAGCATTCTAGCTTGTTGGCTGAGACAGAATACTTTAGTATTCTGTTATTCCTTCCACAAAAAGTATTTGTGTAATCAAGCCCAGATTTTAAAGAATCTAAAAGAGAGTGCAGACTGTGAATAGAGATAGAATTATGGAACTACCTGTGATAAAATTAAAATGTTTTAGTGCTTACCTGACACTTGCTAACATTATTCCAACAAGTCCAGATAACTTCTAAGCATCATATCTGTGTGGTCTTTATAAAGACTGTGGACATATGCATGTAGCTTTAAAACTATAGTTGGTGTAATAGGGTATCATAGTGGGTGTAGCACTGAACAGTGGCAGAGTTTCTTAAGCTGATCTTTACTTACTTTTATGATTATATCATATATCATGCATATCTGTCCATGCAGTGCTACAATAAAGGTGAGTTAGAATTATTTATATACAGTGAATAATATTTGTATATGTATGGTGCAATCACTCCATGGGAGTAATGGGGTTTGTTGAATGCTGTCTGCAATGCAGCTATTTTTTGTTACTGTGTATTATGATTTTAACATTCAAACTCTGTTATTGTTTTGTGGTCAGATCTTGAAGTTATGTCTCGGTTTTATTCATTTCTTAGTCACTTCAGTGGGAGCCTTCTTGAATAAGAAATGAATCAACACTCAGCAGGGCCTTGGGATTTGACCCTTTGTTGATATTCATTTATGTTTTTATATACTTGCTAAATAGCATATTTTCTGGTTTTCAATTTAGAAACTGCCTAGTTTTGGACCTTACCTTGAGCAGCGTAAAAAGATAATGGCTGAGAACAAGATTAAACTGAAGCAACAAACCACAACTGTTGTACTTCCTGAGAAAAAGCATTTTATTCCCAAGAAGCCCATTCCAGCAGTCAAGGTAACAAAATTAAATAAATATATTTAATAGTCATCAACCCCCACACTACTGATGTAACAATTATTATTAGCTGTTGAATTGGTTATTGTGTTTCTAAGTTTGCTATACAACGTGAAATAGTGTGTCAACAAAAAGGCAACCAATTTTATATTCAGGTTCTTTCAGCTTTTTAACAGAGTTAGGAAAAAATTAGCTCTTCTTGCTAATGACATTTGTCACATTCAAAAGGCATTTGTGCATCAGAACAATAAAGGTGCATGTGGGGAAAAGATGGTATTTTGAATAATAAATTTAAGGTAAAAATGTTTAAAAATCTCCATTCATTCTGGACATATCCATTTTTGATTGATCAGCTTGAGACACTTAGATCTCAATTTTTAGAGGTGCTAAGTGCTCACATTTCTTCACTGTTTTCAGTAGAAACAGTTCCACATGTAGAAAAATCTGGACAAAGGTTTTCAAATTGGATACCTCAAACTTGAAAATTATTGCCTATATGATTTCTCCTAAGTCACACAGTGACTCAGTAACAGAGTCAGAATAAAGTCTCAACTCTCATGTCTCCTACATCACAGCCTAATGTTCATTCCCATATACCTGAGACCAGACCAGATCATTGCCTCCCAAAACAGGTCCTGTTTTCTCAGCTGAAAGAAGGATTCTGTAACGTAGGAGAACAACGGAAACATTATATAACTGGCTAACGCATAGCTTAAAGAAGTGCAACATTGACGTTGACACTTGGGAGACACTCACCCGGAACTGGCTTCTAGTCATGGTCAACAGCCTCCTGCTGCACCTGGAAATATCTGTCCTCACTGTAATAGAACTTGTGGTCCAAGTATCAGCCTTATCAGCCAGCTGAGGGTACACACTTCCCATGGAAGATGATCATACTCCTCAACGAGTGATCACCATCATCATCATCACCTGAGACCCATTCCTCCTTCCCCACCATAATAACAACACAGTAGCTAATGATTCCAGTAGGGAATTTATAGAAGGTAAGTGTTCCAAGGCCATTTTTATATTGCACTCAGACAAACCCAAGGGCTAAAAAGAAAAAAGTTCAATTCAGTGCAGTCTCCCACCTGAGTCTTCTGCTAAACTTCTGATCACATGAAATAATTGTAGTCAATCAAGGATAAAGGAGAAATACTATGTGACTTGCATCATGTGATATTGTGTATTTGACCTATCACAACAAATGAAGTGTTAATTTGAAATACATCACAGAAAATGGTTTGAAAAAAATGTAAAACTATGCAGAGAGAGGGAAAAGCTTTTCCAGAAAGTTTGCAAATATAGATAATATTTAGTTTGCCAGCACAACTAGAGGACAAAACAAGGATAATTTTGGGTGCTTCTGCAGCTTGTATCAAACAGCTTGAACAGATCTATTGACCTCCACTTCTTTTTTTGTTTGTTTCTTTTGTGTGTGTGTGTGTGTGTACATCTTATTGATAGTGCAATCAGTTGTTATTCTAAAGGGCTGATCTTTCCTTTATATATATGAATAGAGAGAACTTAAAAAAAAAAAGACTGAACATTTTCAAAGACTGTTTGACCTTCAAAGGTTTTATTTTATTTGTTGGGAAAGTACTGATGCAATGAAAAAAAAAGCCAGCTGCATTTTCAATGAGACAGTGTCTACTTCAGATAAACCTAAAACTCGCCAGAAGTAAATAAACCAAATGGGGTAAAGAAAACTTTAGTAGGAGAGAAAGGTGTCAAAAGACAGACCTAAAAAGAGACAGGGAAAAGAACAAAGAGGAAAATGTTTGGATGTGTGAAGAAAAAGCCTGAGGAAGAATAGAAAGACAAACTAGTAATTATCAATAAAAAATAGAAGGTAATGGTCAGACCAGGAAATAGGTTGAAAGATTGTACTGCAGAAAAGGCCTAAATTAAACCCCTTGATCAAATAAAACACCCACTGATGCCAAGATTTAGACACTGTCCTCCTTTTAAAAATATGTTTAAACTTGACAGCCCTAACAGTGTTAATTTTTTCTAAGTACTCACATATGTATTTTTTGATTGTTCACAATAAACATCTTGTGATGTGATGTGTTACATCTGGGTCCCAACAGGCCTCACAAATCCATCTGGGAGCCCCAGCTCCATGTATGTTCTGCAGGGATGTAGAAGTAGAAAGAGAAGAACAAAAGCTCAGGGAACATGTTAGGCTCAGTAATTTATCAGACCCAACCCCTGGGTACAAAAGAAAAAAGAAATTGCAGAAGATTAGTAGGGACGAGCCTTACTGCAAGGGACAGGAAAATGTATACCAAAAAAAGAAAAGTTCTGTTTTTAAAGACTTTAGATAATTTTTTGCATTTCCACAGAGAAATCAACTAAAGAAAATAGTTTATTGCATTTGCCATACCTAAATCCAGGCATTGAAAATCTAAGAAAACAGAACATGTGTATCACCAAAGATGACTCACCACAACCTTTTCAGTGACCATCCTCCAAAAGGGAATGTTTCAAACAAGGCCAAAATTAATGAAAATACTAGCAAGCAAAGGTGATATGTTGCACATCAGCCTATCTACCTCATGCTTCTGCTTGGTAGGCAACTTGCTCCCCCAAAGGAAGGAATTCAGAATTGTTAGCAATAACAAATAAAAAGTCTGGCCACGGGATTTTGCACAGAACACTTATCAAGTTCATTCTGAACATCCATCATTGAGACTGAATGAAAGTCACCCAAAAGGAGAGTTCCTCTGCCCTCTCATGGAGGATGCCATCATCTCAGAACAAAGTGTTCTGCTGTAGACCAATAAGCTAAGTTTTGTTACTTTTGGGCTTGAATAATTTAATGAACTTGACGTAGGGTTACCTTTAAGGATCACTTAACTACTTTAACTGGTGCAGAGTGTGGATGTCCAACTTCCAAGTAGGTTAAGTCAATGTGAGCATGTAAGGCTGTGTGTTCACTGGAAAGTTTTGGTGACAAAAGTACTGTCAACATTTAAAAGTTGCCAATAAGAAAGTCACCAAATCATGAATACACTGCCACACTCTGTCAATATATAGCCACATTGTTAGCTCTCCCATCGACAGAAAGAGCAAAGCAACGTGGTTATGCATTCCACAGTGCCTAGTGTCACCTTCAATTGCAAGGCACTGTGGGAGAGCATAATATAGTGTGTCCTTTTCCTTGCTTCATGTTCCACACCCAGTTGCTGAGACTCCCATGAGCCTCCGGACTTGAGAGTAGTTCATGGCTGCCTATTGCACCTGCAGTGAGCCCTTCTTCCTCGTCTGCTTTCACCTCTTCATCAAGAATTTTTGCAGCTGGGTTAAGTCCTGTTTCTGTTCATTCTCTACCTTCAGAAGTATCGACAGGGTCCTTGCCTGCAGACGGAGGGTACCCAACCAGGATTGTGTCCAGTTCTATGTAAAAATGGCATGTTTTTGCTACAGCACCAGACTAGCTGTTTGCTTGCCTCATCTTCTGGTATGACTGCTAGTGTTCCATTATCTTAGCTCTGCATTTGAAGGTGTCTCGCTCATATTCCATCTCATAAAAGACTGAAGAAATGTGACCATACATGTCCCAGTTCCTGTGGGTCACTCGAAGTTGTCATTGCACTGATACTTCATCCCACTCAATGATGAGATCCAGAAGCTCTGAGGTACTCCAAGCAGGAGAGCGTCTTGAGTGACAGCCACCCCTGATTCCCTGAGAAGATGCCATGAGGAGCACTACATGCTGAGCAAGACAAAAGGAAATGGATTTTAAAGTTTCTGGATCTTTTGACTGGAGGGGCACATTTCTGTTTATCTGTTTATGTGGCTGCAGAGCAGCAGAGTTTAATATGCTGGCCAGAGTGGCTAATCAGGCATTGTGGGAAACATCCTGGAATTCAATATACTAAACAAAAAAAGCTACTATAGTACACACTGTGTGACAGTCAGCAGAAAAGGGAAGGAGAGAAAAAAAGTCTCTCATGGAGGTGGACTTTTTTTGTTGCTGAAATTGAGCATTTTTCGTGACTTTTCTCACATTGCAATGTAAACGGGATTTGTTGATAATAAGAGGTTTTTTGTGACAAAATTTGCCAGTGTAGTCAAGCCCTACATCATATGCCGTGTCTTGACTTCACATCTGGAGAGATGAAGGGAGATTATGATTATCCAGGAAGCTGTAAATAACATGAGAGCTGGTCACCCCTGAGACTGCCTTGCCTGTTGTTTTCATTTCATCCAGCTGCAAATCTCTCGCTCTGTCCCCATATACGAACTGGGGGGCAGTAGAGCGTGGTTTGTGGTAGCTGCACGAACCTATAACTCAGTTATCCTAATTTGTCATTGCCCAGATCTGGTGATTTGTTAATTTTGACATTTGGCTAAATTCAGTGAGTAGCCAGAAACCTCCTTTGTTTAGACTTAAAAACCATCCTGTGTTTGTCCAAGAGCTATTGTAGGAGTATCACTCCCCCTTTCATTTTCTCAAACCTTTCAAAGTCTATAGCTTATCCTTTTAATATTTAGTCTCTTTTTATTTGTTTTTGCTCACCTTGTTTCAGTTGCAGCCTTTATCTCAAAATTCCCTGTCTGCACATATTTGTCTTTTGGCTCTAGTATTTCCAGTGTTGCATTTATATGCAGATACCATAGCTACTCTCCAACCTACCCCAGGTTACCTCCTTATTACTTTCTCTCCTCCCCCATTAAATTTCCTTAGTTTTTTTTCTCATAACTTAAATCCTTTTGTTTCCTTGAGGGCCAATGTTATCTAGTTCACTACTTAAAATTATTTCCTCTCCAACCACCCATCTGTTTATTTAGCTTGTTTCTTCTTTCTGCTACCAGCCTCTTTCTATAGATTACCCCATGCACTAATTTAAATTCTCTGACACAGCTGTATTCATTCTCTGAACTAGCATAGACTATTATGTTCCAGCTGTTGTAAAAAGAAACCTAGTGCCCACAAATCTACATCATTCTTGTTTGAACTACTTTTTAACCATACAACCAAGTTCTGTATCTGCCATCTCTACCTCATTGTGAGTCAAAACCATGCTGCAGCTACACTGGCATGATTTTGCGCAAATACTTTTAACAGAAAAGTTTTCCGTTAAAAGCATTTGCAGAAAAGAGCATCTAGATTGGCACAGATGCTTTTCCGCAAAAGCACTTTTTGAGGAAAAGCATCCGTGGCCAATCTAGACGCACTTTTACGCAAAAAAGCCCCGATCACCATTTTTGCAATCGGGGCTTTTTTGCGCAAAACAAATCTGAGCTGTCTACACTGGCCCTTTTGCGCAAAAGCTTTTGTGCAAACGGACTTTTGCCCAAACAAGAACAGCATAGTATTTCGACAAGAAGCACTGATTTCTTACATGAGATCGTCAGTGTTCTTGCGGAAATTCAATCAGCCGGTGTACACAGCTGGCAAGTTTTTTTGTTGCGGAAAAACTTGCCGGTCTAGACACAGCCTTGCTGTTTTTCAGTCTCTCAGGGGATTATTATGAGATTACATATTTTTGCTAGCAGCTCAGCCACTTCTCAAGCTCAACTATTGAAACTCTGGGATGTGATCAGGAGGGCCTGGTGTCCAGTTCCTCTTTCACGTATCAGTTTGTTCTGGATGCTCTTTTGATATCTCTGTTTCTGGGAGCAACTCATTTTCATTCTCAGAAGGAATAGGTTTCTCCCCACATGTTCTGTGGTGAAGACTAATGCAAATCATTTACATTCTCAGCAATGTCCTCATTCTCTTTAATTGTTTTCATTACTCCCTAATAACAGGACAGTCCTGAGTCACTGATTCTTTTTTACAGTCTATGGATATATAGGTTGTAAAGCACTCAGACGCTGTGATCAGAAGAACAATACAGATGCTTATACCAAAATAAATAACATTTTTAGGATCCTTCAGGATAAATATTGCTATACAACTGTAAGAAAGTATTATAAATATATTGTATTGCTTTATGTTTAATCATTTTCTTCACTCTCTACTTTTTCATCATTGTCATGGTCTCACAGATTTGAGAACACTGTTTAGCCATTTCATAGACTAGGCTTTATTTTTCTCTTATAGTAATTTAGCACCCACTAATCTTCCACATTATATATGCCAGCCTTTACTTTCTGTCCTCTACTCTTTGTAACTGTTCACTTGAGAGTGCTCAAAATTTCTAGTGATGAACTTTTCATTCACTTGTGGGAAGTGCTTTAGACCTTAAAACAAACAATAAGGCCACAGACATATGTGCTCCCTTTGGATTTTTTCTAAGAGACATAATGGTAGTATTGTGCACTGTTCTATAATAAAAGGATTCCTTTTAATTTATGTCCCTCATTTCTTGGGCATATTGTGTTTTATAATGTAATCTGTGTGAAACAAGCAACGGAGACAGCCAGTCAGCAAACCCAATGGTAAACCAAGCATGAACTAAAAAATTTATTTTAAAATACAGTTTTGCTAATATGGTTAATGAAAAGCTAATCACCTTACAATACTTTGCAAGTTACCATTTAAAATGCAGTTATAGTAATAAATGTCAGTGAAAATCAATACCATCTTATTCAACGGAACTGTTCCTTGTGTGAATTCAAAATCATATCTATTTATTTTCATGGCAAAAGGAGTTTTAACTGTTTTTACTCTTGTTAGCAGCAGTAAGTCAATGCAGTTAATGGATTCTACCCTGATTCACTTCTAAGCAACAGAATTGCTAATTAATTGCAATTGCGTGACCAAATTCTCCTGTTGGTTACACCTGTGCATCCCTATTGATGAGCACAGAGTAGCACAGGTGAAACTAAGGAAAGAATTCAAAACCAGTGGGATTGCATTGGTATAATTAAGGACAGAATTTAGCTTGCAGAATTTTATTGCTGGTGGTAAGGCAGAAGCCAAAAAGAACACAGCTTGACTTTCAGAATCTGCCCTGTGTTTTTAGGGCTGGTAATTAGCAGAAACATCATCATACTGTAAACTGTGAACATTTAATCTGGAGGCTATTGAGACAATAAACATGGAACCCCTTGATGCCATTTTAGAGAGTCATTTTTTTGAAGTGACAGGGTACTTTAAATAAAAATCCCAGGTATAGTATTTTTTTCTAAATATTTTGATCCAAGCAAGAAGCTCTGAAATAACTTCAGACATTGCACCTGTAAACATCATGTAAGTACTATTATTGTTTCTTTATTCATATAAATATACATTTCACTTTACAGCTATATAAAGACAAAGATCTTGGTCTAAAAATTGCATCAGCAATAAAGAACTAGCTAACAGAATTTAAAAAAATCATTTTCACAATATTTTGAAGGCACAAGAATGACTTTTTACAATTTGTAATATAGATGTATGTTTGATTCATCATATTGCAATAAACACCTCCTCTATGTATAAAATGCTAAGTTCCCATGCAGGTGTATTCATGTGCATTGTAAGAAGCAGCATGGGAGTTTGCTAAAACTTCAAAAACTTTGCACAACACACATCATTTTTTAATTGTCATTTCTAGGGAGCATTCCTTAAGCTTAATTTATTTTGTATACTTATGGGAGAGTCTCCATTCATACATCTTAAGGCCAAGAGGGACCATCATGAGCATTTAATATATGACACAGCCCTTAAAATTACACAAAGTAGTGCCTTCATCAAATCCATAAATGATTCTTGAACTAGGGCATAGCTTTTAGAAAGGCATGCAGTCTTGAATTAAAACCTTCTTATGCCAAAATAATCCATCAGATTCCTAGCTAGAGTGCTCCAGGTTGATCATGCACAGTATTTCTAGTTTGAACTTGTCTACCTTCAGCTTCTAGCCACTGGATCTTGCTATACCTTGGTCTGCTAGGGTACATCTATGCTGTAGCACTATTTCCTTGGTATTTGCAAGGTTCCAAAACTGAATTCAGTAGCAACCTGAAAAATGCACATAGTGTTTTTTTCTACGTTGAATATGAAAATACAGATATGAAAATTAATTTCTATTTAGTTGTGGAGTCATGCTACTCTCAGGTATCAATAGGTCATATTTTATGCTGAAAAGGCATTAATACCCTAACTATGTTGTCTAGTGGGAGCTGAAGGTCTCAACAGTTGGAAAAGGACAGTTGAAACCCTTACCCATATGTTGAGGTGTTGTTACAAAAACGGCAGTTGAGTACTTTGGCACTGGGAAAGAGATGCATCTGTACTTTCCTTTTCCTTCTGTGTGCAGATATGGTGGTTGACTTAGCAACCATTGGCAGCACTTCCTTCCCCCATTCCTCTACACAGATTCTGCTATTGCATTACATAGTGATAACTGGGTGCATTTGCTGAATATGTCACATCATACTGTATTCTAATATTGTCATTTAAATGATCATTGTTAAGCCTCAGAGTTCTGGCCACTTTTTCTGAAGATGAATGGGAGCCACTCACACCTCTCAAACTCAATGCAGGTTAAAAAGCAATTTTATTACCAAACATACTTTATTTTGAATTCAGTAACCGCTACTGAAAAATATCAAATATCAATTGTTGCATAGTTAAAGTACAGCATCCTATAGTGGGTGGGCAGGCTGAGGAAGACCATGCAGCATCAGTTTACATGTAATTGACATTTTGAAGCTTTCCTTTGCAGTCATAACAACTAAGATTATATTTATCGTGTGTTGAGAAGCACCATCCGGATGATCTGGGTTTGCTTGACATCTCTGAAAATGAGATCATTCTGAATAATAATAAACCTCACTAGTTTGATTCCCAATCCTGCAATAATTTTGTGGCTTCTGAAATATTAGAAAATAAGGCTTTGGCTATGGTTAATAAGTAATAAAAGTACAAATAAAAGTAGATTTATGTGTATTAATACATGTTTATGTATTTTACAATGGTCACCATTTTTGAGAGATTGCAACCAGATGGAACTGGAAATTGCTTATTTAAAAACTTAATGAAAGGTACATTGATCAAATACCTTGTATTCCTGGATAATAAGTATTTTTATATCTTACATTGAAGAATTCTATATCAGATATACTGTTCTTTCAGATGATGCCTAAACTGAAGCATTCAGTTCTAGAGGTTCTCTGTTTCTCATCAGGAGTTTGACATTGGGTGAGGGTTGTGAGTGTTTTACTTGGCTTGGATCAAACCCATAGGCTATGTCTAGACTACATGCCTCTGTCGACAAAAGCATGTAAAATAGGCTACCCGACATAGTCAGTGAAGTGGGGATTTAAATATCCCTGGCTTCATTAAAATAAAATGGCCACCGCGCTCTGCTGGCTCAGCTGATTGTCGGCACAGAAGGGCAGTCCAGATGCAGATCGGTCAACAGGGGAAGCCTTTGTCAATTGCTCCCTTATGTCTTGTGAAACGAGGTTTACAAGAGTGGTCAACAAAGATTTCCCCTGTCGACCAATCCATGTCTTGACTGCTGCGCTGTGCCGACAATCAGCTGAGCCGGCACAGCATGGCAGCCATTTTTATTTTCATGAAGCCGGGGATATTTAAATCCCCGTTTCATTGACTGTCAGGTAGCCTATTTTACATGCCTCTGCCGACAGAGGCATGTAGTCTAGACATACCCATACTGATAATCACAGTTTTTACCTTATCTATAATGGAAAATTACTAGAAATCCAGTACTGCAGTGACTGTTACAAAACTCCTATAATGTACAGAGATCTAGCTACTACTGTGAGATATGCATTTTTTTTTAAACTGGGGTAAAACTTATCTTTCATTTATTTAGTTCAAATGTATTTTAATTATGTAGAATCTTTAAAATGACTTAACAAATTTTTCAAATTCTGGTCCTTTGTAAATTGTCACTTTGTCACCCCATCCGATGGATAGTATTCAAAGTTTTATTAATTTCATGAGTTGATTGAAATCAGTTATATTTTCCTCCAACATCACTATCCATGAGACTAGTATCACAGCAACATTCTTTTGCTGCCAATGCCAATATACACATTAAAAATATACAGCATTAAAAATTCAGCATATGCTAACAGTTAGCACACAGCAGAATCTGAGATACCAGTTTTCCCTGTGCTTGGAATATAGAGTAACTATGGAAGCTTTATAATACAACCACTGTAGAATACTTTTAATATATATTGAAGTATATATTATTTTTGTGCAGAGAGGATTTGAGAAGGGAAATACTACTTGTGTGCCTTGGGGACAGTCGATAATGTATATTGATTCAGGGCAAGAGCGTGAATGACCACATTTGCTCATAAAGGGTGAAATTTGGTCACCCTTGGCAATGAGCTTTGTGTTTGAGTGTTACTACCCGGAATAATATGGAGCAATATTATGGGCTGATGGGCTTCTCAGATGCTACTGCAGACCATCAGCTACTGATGGTGTTCTCTGCAGCTGTTACAGCAATGGAATGTCATCACAGCCATGTCTCCAAATTACAGACAGTAATGCATCTCCCTGACCCTCTCTGTGGGGGTTACCTGTATGGTTACTTCAAGGAAGGGGTACAGAGGTAGCAAGCCTGACTACTACTAAACACTGAGCTCTGTCTAATGGGAACTCTTTTTCACTATTGCTGAAATATCTTGCATGCTTCGTGTGTCAAGCAACATTCCACTTATTCTGATGAACAAACAAAGAGAAAGAACAATGACATGGGAATGTTCTGCACCACATGAGAAAAACCAAAGACAATCACTGTAACATAAGAAAACATTGTAATCATAGGGGGTAGCTGTGGAGAGTTAAATTAATCCCTGAGTTATATTCGCTTCTCTGCTGCTATCAGTTCACTCTATAATCGTGAATATGTCACTGCTGTTATTCCACATGTAAAATGAGAACATAATGCTCATCCACTCTACTAAAGATATCTAAAGCTGACAAGCGCAACACACAGGAAGCACAAATGGGTTTACATTAATGTTGTCTAGTTTTTGTTTGAGAGAGAAACTTGTTTGCATCTGATACATCACATTTAGCCTTCTCTAAGTATAATTGCATGCATTTAGTTTTATTAAGCAAGCATTTAGGGGTCTGCAAGCTTCCATTTGCACAGGTAGTTCCCTTGAACACAAGTGTTGTTTACTTGAAAAGGATTAGAAGGATGAATCCCTGGTATTGTAAGTTTACAATAAAGAGCTGATTCTCAAGCCATTTGCTTGTCTTCCGATGGAGACAAAAGTGATGTTTGTTGGTCTCGTTGTCCCTTTTCGTTTAATGATGTCCCTTTCTTTTTCTACGTTGAATACTTAAATCTGTGCTAATGAAAAGTGACCAAGGACAACCACATTGCATGTGTCACATCACTTCTCTTTTGTGCCTATAGTGCTACATAATGGTGGCTAAGCATAAATAAATTAAATAGCACATTTTAAATGAAGTGATAAATGCATAGTATCATTGTGGACAGACAAACATTTGTAGATCTGCCTACATTGTAACTTTATGTGCATTCAATACCCTTTATCTACATTTTATGATATAGGAAGTGTGAGAAATATAGCAAATTTTAGCATTTATTTCCAAAACTTTAAATATTGCCAGGGTAACTAAAGAAATTATCATGTTAAAATACTGTACAGGGTTCTTATATGCCTATTTTTTTTAAAAAAAAAACCACCAAACTTAGGAATCTTCTAAATTATTCTGTTTTTTCTCCCTAGGATGTAATTGGAAAAGCACTGCAGTTCATTGGAACATATGGTGAGCTTAACAACACAGAGCAAGTTGTGGCTCTGATTGACAAGGAAATGTGCATCAACTGTGGCAAATGCTACATGACCTGTAATGATTCTGGCTACCAGGTAAGAACACAGCTGTAATTAGCAAAAAGGCACAGTGAGTTATCTTTCTGTTTCTGAGAGAGAATCCACCTTCTGTTAAAGCATGTGGCAAAAACAGCTGTATATAATATTGGCTTTTACCACCAGCATAGTCTTTATAACACAAGAACGAGGGGTCACCAAATGAAAATAATAGCTAGCAGGTTTAAAACAAACAAAAGGAAGTATTTCTTCTCATAATGCACAATCAATCTGTGGAACTCTTTGCCACAGGATATTATGAAGGCCAAGACTATAATTGGTTCAAAACAGAACTAGATACATTCATGGAGAATAGCCAGGATGGGAAGGTATGGTATTCCTAGCCTCTGTTTGTCAGAAGCTGGGAATAAGCAACAGGGAATGGATCACTTGATGTTTACCTGCTCTGTTCATTCCCTCTGGGGCACCTGGTACTGGCCCCTATTGGAAGACCAGATATGGGGCTAGCTGGGCCTATGGTCCAATCCAGTATACGTTCTATACTAAACTGAGAGAACCTTGATGGATGCATTTTTAAGGGTTTTCCATGTACCAGTCATTGTGGATTTTGTTGGAAACTTCACTGCATGCTGTCAGAGCCAATCTCTATGACATCTACATCAGGCATTTTTTGTTTTACTTTTTTTGTGGGGTGAGGGGTTATAGGGAGCAAATAAATGAAGATTCAGTATGGACTGCTGCAAATTCAGTTCTTCAAAGGTCCTTGGGTAACTAAGGAAGAAGCAACATGATTCATCCCCCTTCAACCCAGAGGGCAATGGGAAGAAAGAAAATATGCCCACCTGCCAGGTATTCATTCAAAAATCTGAGCTTTGCTGGAAGATTGTGTGTCTAACCTTGAAGCAGTCCTGATTAGGGACATATTTACATCCGTATGAATCAGCCCTCCAATATGATGAAATAACTGCCCTGGGGATTAGAAAGGGCTTGGTTGGTTGATAGGTCCAGACATCACTGTACATGTCATGATTTTGAGCTTTGAGAACTGTTCAAAGGAAACTCTTTATTCCTTAAGTTCTACCATATACAGTAACATACAGTTCTGTGAAAATCACTGTATTTCTGTGAACTGTTCTTTGCCCTACCATCGCACATCTAATAAAAAGAAAGTAAAGCTAAGATTTGCCATTTTAGGTAGCCTGTTCTCTTCTCAAACTTAGTAGGATGCACTAAAATCCCTGTGGAAGTCAATAGTCCTTGTAGTATTAATTTTCATGACTCCTATCCACCCGGTATAGCCGTCTGTATTTTAACTGGGCAACAATTCTATATATTTCAATATCTTTATTTTGAATTAAAAGTATTTTGAATTCCTTATGTTTGGTAGTAAAACTGATTTTTAACTAAATGTAAATATGTTTTTGTAAAAATCATTTACTGCAACAATTAATATGGGGCAAAACAAAGCACTCTGATTTTTCTCTTATTTTTTTATGTTTAAGCTAAGCCCAGACTGTGCTATGACAGTAGCCTAATTTTTCTAGCACTGATACTGAATGTTCCATTTGGCCTATCAGCCTTCAGGGTCTTCACGCCTTTGCTATCTTCCCTTATTGGATCATAAGTATCTCCCCATGCTTTCACAGCGTTTGTCTATTCCACTGTGACATCAAGCTCTATAGAGCAGAGTTCCTTGGTTCGAATCTCCATTCAGTCCACCAAACCTTGTCATCAGATTAGAAGAGTCATTGTAAAGTCCTGAAACCTAAGCTTTCACCCAGCTACCCTAAGCTATTTTAATAGAAAAAAATTATCCCAATAGGAAACAGTTTTAAAGCTGTAAATGCAATTTTAAAATTCAAATTTAAAAAGCCATTTGTCATTTTGAATCAAAATTCTTTTGGTAAATAAAGTAATTTAAACCACAATAAATGCTGTAAGCACGCTATGTGAGGACATTAGGGCTATGTCTACACTGCAGTAGACATAGCCCAGTATCCCAAAATAGCTGCAGTATCCCAAAATAGCTATTCGGCGTCTTTTGAGTGCACCAATTATTTCAAATTATAATGGGCTCACAATTACGATGTGCCTGTACATCTCATTCTATGAGGAGTATGGAACATTTTGGAATAGCGATTTATTTTGAAATAAGTGTTTAAACAGTTCTAAATTTTGAAATAAGCTATTTCAAATTAACATTGAAATAAGATACACAATTTGAGCTAGGCAAATTGCATATCTTATTTTGACCTATGGTGCAGTGTAGATGCACCCTATAGGTCTTCTGAATTCTTACACAAAAAGAGGAACAGAGATCCACAATGGACAACAAGTCTGAGATTGTTAAACACACCCAAGGGCTGTACTTGTTTTCCTATTACACAGCATACGTCAACATGTTCGTTGGCAGTTTTCAGGCTGCAGGGGTGTAAGATTTTGCTGAGTTTGGGCAAGCAGAAGAGTTGGCTTCTATGGCAATGGTTAGTTGGCAATATGCAGGCTATCATAAGCACCTGCAGGCACTAAGCAAGTGGTTTGTAAAGTTTATTTAGATAACAGAAATTAATGAAAATGAAGCAGTCACAGGAAACAATGCAGCTGGCCCCATTAGGGAGGAAAGGGAAAATTATGGCATAGAAAAGAAAAAAGCAAGCAACACACCATACAATAGGACAGACCCACAATATATCCATTACAAAAATTATTGTGGTGGTGCTCTTATAACAATATTCTAGAATATTCTACAGGAACAGTGTAAAATACTAGCTCTTACAATGGAAATGCTACAGTGTTGGGCAATTTTAGGGAAGAACAATACGATATTTATAGTAAGGATCAGTACCCAGGGCTGTTGGAACAATTTCTAAAGCGGGGAGGTGGATGCTGAGAGCTGTTGAACCAAATCCTATTTATGATGGAAACCACTTCAAATCAGGAGGTAAGTGGGGGGTTGTGTCTGCAACTTGCTTTGATATAACTTTTAAAAAATCAGAAATAACAAAAAGAAAACAGCTAGCCCCCTGAAGCTTTTCATGATTATAAAGAATACTTTCCCATCTCTTACTTGCAAAGGATCAAACATTTTAAAAAAATAACAAATTTGAAGGCAGATTTTTGTGTTTCCAACATTTCCAGCTTGCTGGACACACCCATCCTTTCATCTCGGCAGAGACTTCACTTTGTAGGACTGAAGCAAAAAAGTGTAATTAATGTTAAGTCAAGCAGAAATGAATTGGGAGGTTCCGAGTTAGTCACTTGCACGTCACCATGAACAATCTTTTCATGAATTGTTAAAACCAACACACAGAGAACCTTTCTTTGTATCTTAAACCAGACTAGAATTTGGAAGCTCAGACTGTTAATACTAAATCAGTTAATACTTGATAGTAAGATGTCATTCTCCTGTGACAACTATTCATGAGCCTCTTTACTAGTGGAACACCAAAATACACATTAGGAAACCTCTCTTCTGTTTTTGAGTGTTGGCGCTTGGGAAGGTACAGAGAAGGCTATATTTAAAGCAGTCAGTACTGCTGCTGGAGCAGAACTGTACAACCTCTCTTTTAAAAAAAGTCTGATTTCATAAGGAAACAAATACTATTTTCTCCTAACCCCATTGCAAGCAGGTTTTGAGGAAAAGCTCACAAAGTTCCAAATATTGCAAATACCTGCACACATATGCTTTACAAAGTATCAGTGATGTCATTGAAGCCAATATAGCTGCTCTTAAAGCATGGAGATAAGTGCTTGTGTAACTCTTATGCCCCATAAGTCTACTTCAATTAATGCTGTTACAGTAGGGTAGGAAAAGGCCACATCAAGAGCCCCAATTATCAGGCATCGAAAGGTCTTACCATTCATACGTCGCAAGGGAAGAATGACATTTGTTGGGGAAACCTTTAACATAGAATTCCCTGAATTTTCCATTTTAGCTCTCTGCTGATGCAAAGCTTCCTTTTCTGGAAATCCTTCTATATAAATGTTTTAATTCTATTTCTATTAAAATTACATTTATCATGGAAGACAAAGTTTAGGGCCAAACAGGAAATAATAGTTCTGTTTCAGAAAAGATTTCAAGGTTTCAAATTTTGTTTTTCTTCTGTATCAGGGCCAGAACAAGATCTTGCCAACCTTTTTACAAATCAGAAGAGCAAGAGATTTTTAACCGCAGTGGTTAGGCCCAGCTGTATCTGATGCAGACTAATATGAGATTAAAAATTCTGCTCTTGATCTCCCTTCACTTGGCCAGAAATGGCATTCCTGATGCAATATCATAGAAATCAGAATTTTTCATAACACATTTTTATTTCAATGAAGCAGTATTTTACAAAAGAACAACGTTCTGTTTGTGACATTGTTCAGTGTAGTGGTTGGGGTATTGTAATGCATTGGTGGTTGAAAATTCACTCTGACAAAACTCTGGGGAAGGAGTTCCTAGAAACAGTGATTATACTTTCCACACTTTGCCTCAAATATGCTACGAAGGGTACACTGCAGGGCTTGACTCAGGAGTTGGAGTAAGAAGTCTTCCAGTTTGACAGTATTTAGACACTATTTAGAAATAACTGCCTTCTGTGTAGAGGTAAGTTATTTCGGAACAGCACTAGTTATTTTGAAATAGTTTTGCAATGCAGAGATACCCTGAGTGTGTTCCCTAGAGGTAAATATTTGTAAGTATTATGAAGGAAAAATTTTTTAGGACAGATTTAAGTAAGGAGAGAATGTGGATCTGATTCTATGGCTCTGGTACAGATACTCATGCAGATTTGGAGAAGTCAAACAGAATGCATTTTTGTGCAGTGTACTATTTCTAGCATAATTTTTATACCACTCCTTTGCAAATAAACAAATGTAGTGCCTTATCCTTCACTTTTAAACTTCCAGTAATTTACATAGCCAATATTTATTTCTTTGACCTCAAAGTTTGTTCCCTTGAGTTTAAAGTTAGTCTGATTTTGTTTTTTAAACTGGTGTTTTACAGGTGACATATTGAAGCTACAACTATGACTTCATATTAAAAATATTTTTCACACTAAGGGCATAGTCCTTGGAAACTTCCGAGATTAAGCAGTCCTGTTTGCCCCAATCCTAGATATCCCTTACACATGCGGCAAAGTATGTGCCATCCCTCACTAGATTTAACTGCATTAGATTGTTTGCATCTTGCAGAGAATAAAAGTCAAAAGAACACATGATTGTATTTACAATCGGTCTCATGCAGAATACATACAGGACTAGTCTGTATATCACTTCTGTACCAATAAGCCTGGTGAATTGCTGTGTTATGAAACATTTTCCTCCAATGAGGTAAAAATATCTTAATGGAAGTTTAATCTTAGAGGGCCATATTCATCCCTTGTGTAAATCGATTTATGATGTGGGGCTTTCACCCAGGAGTAATTTGGTTCTACAGTTCTCATTTTAAACTATAGTTTTTTTTACAGGCATTTCAACTGTTGCTATAGCTGCAGTGCAGTATCACACACACATCTTGAAGTACAGTACTGCAGATACTAAAATGGGGCTATTTTTGATCTTTTCCATAAGTGACATCAATACTATGTATTTCTCTTCACAGGCTATACAGTTTGATCCAGAAACCCACCTGCCCACTGTTACTGACAGTTGTACAGGCTGCAATCTGTGTCTCAGTGTCTGCCCTATTATTGACTGCATCAGAATGGTTTCCAGGACAACACCTTATGAACCAAAGAGAGGTCTGCCCTTAGCTGTGAACTCAGTGTGTTGAGGTGATCAGTCCAGCAGTTAATGTGAACTTTACATTTCCCTGATGCGGTAAATTTGCTTTCCAATTAGTACTTCCAATTTTAACTGTATTAAAATACATAACATTGATAGCTTGTAATGATGGCTTTTTTCTCCAGTGATTATTTTAAAGGCAACCTATTTTCTCAGAATTGAGAAAAGCAGTGATTAGTTGATAGCTGTCAGTTGTCCATTATATGAAAAACTTTTTCTTTCGCAAATATCTGATACGATGATTAATCTTTATAGAGCTTCTAGTTGTAAACATAATTAAGTGAGCGTTTTTATCTAACTACAATTTAACATGCTAGCAAACTGTTTCCAAGGAGACATTCTGTAATTAAACATTACATTTAATTTTTAAAATTTCTTTGAAATTGTAATTAGCTATATTCTACGCAAACAAAGCAGTGTGGCTTGCTCTCTTTCCCAAAAAAAGATGTGAAAGGAGCTTTAAAATAATATTTCTAATCGGATTAATCTTTTTCAGCTGCTTCAGTATACAATATAGTATTGTTATAGCTTCCTCAATTCAACTTTACATAAGACTTTTCTAAAAATAAATTTGTTAATCACTGATCTATATTGCACTCTTCATATTTGTTATTCATATTGTCTAGATTATTTTCCTCTAGCGAACAAACACAGACACTTCTTAAAATGGTTTAAACTTTGTTATTACAGAATCCAGGTGTTATTTCAAGTTTTGATTAACACCTTTTTTCGGCATAGACAAAGTCTAAATAATTTTTAATTGTGCTAATTAATGCTTCAGCAACTATCATTTAAAGATTTCATTACTCGAGAATAGTCTGTGTTAACTCTCTATGCTTCCCTATGACTGTGTTTACACTGTGAATTAGGAGTGTGATTTGTAGCACAAGTAAACAGTTATGCTAGTTCCCATCAAGCTAGCATGAGCTGTGCCTCCACTGTTAATGCTGCGGTGACTACTGTGCTATTTATACTGATACAACTCAATGACCTCTCGAGGTCCCTTCCAGTTCTAGTGTTCTATGATTCTATGATGAGAGCTAGCATGAGTACACGTGTGTGAGCTGGGAATCACATCCTTAGCTCATTGTGCAGATGTAGCTTCCATGGTAGATGTACTGAATTATTCTCCATCCTCCCAATTATTCTTCCTTCGTGGTTATGTTTGGCCACAGTAATCTTACAGCCAAAATGAAATAGAAATTTGTCAGGATTGCCAACAGAGTATTTTAGCCTTAATCAATGTTTAATTCTCATTAGCAGCTTTCTCAAACAAGTTTATTGGTATCTTCTTTATGCATGTCTGAATATAAAACCATTAGTTTCATAATAAATAATAAATGTGTTCAGTTAATTGTGATCAGGAAAACTCATAATCTTTGATTATACACATTTCAGTATTTTCTGCTCTTCGGTTTATATATGTATACCTAATTATAAATAAATAGCATTAAGCAAGTTGTGGGTGTTCTTGCATGTATTCATTTGCTAAATAGGTTTTCTTGTGTGGGGCATTTTTTAAGTTTGCTGTCAGATGGTCTTTCATTATCCTAAAAACAACAAATGGTCTGGTAGCACTTTATAGACTAACAAAACATGTAGGAGGTATCATGAGCTTTTGTGGGCACAGCCCACTTCTTCAGATAACTCCGGTCATCTGAAGAAGTGAGCTGTGCCACGAAAGCTCATGATACCATCTATATGTTTTGTTAGTCTATAAAGTACTACCAGACCATTTGTTGTTTTTCCTGTAACAGACTAACTCTGCTACCCCCTGACGCTTATTATCCTAAAAATCACTCTAAGATGATTAATGAGATAATATACACATGCACACACATTAATTGTTCAGGAGGCCACATTACCCTCATGCCTCTCAAATTCTGTCCTTTATCCTCCTCTTTCTTTTCTACCATATAACTCCTTTTCCACACACACATTTGCCTGTCTAGCTTTTTTGAAAGGAGTATTCACCATGTAGTATTCACCATGTAGAAGGTATCTCCTCTACTCTAGCATGTTCTGTTTGACAGACTTCAATGATTCAGCTAAAGCTTTCTCTTGTTCTCCCTTTTCACTGTTTGCACTTTGAGATGGTAAAGGATTAGTAAAATGTAATTTTGTTGGAGGCCTTGGGCTTCTGTATCCCATAATATATTTTCCATACCTTAGCTAAAGGACTTTCATCATGAGAACAAGCTTCATCTGTTGGGGAGATTATAGGGGCAGGTAAGTCATGAGATTCTCTACATACAGCTTCTGATGCTCTTTCAGTTAAGAAGATTGTTGTCAAGTAGTGTGTACTGGAGTGAGTGCTGAATAACAATGGTATTCACAACCTCTGCATTTTTTAAGTTTGCTCTCAGATGGTCTTTCATTATTCTAAAAATAACAAATGGTCTGGTAGCACTTTAAAGACTAACAAAACATGTAGGTGGTATCATGAGCTTTTGTGGGCACAGCCCACTTCTTCAGATAACTCCGGTCATCTTCTACATGTTATTACCATGGTTAATATACATATGAAATGGTGGCTGTGTTATTCCTGGATACATTGCTGTATTTGTCATTCTGTAACTTTTTTTGTATGAAAGGTTAAAAGCCTACAGCCCTCTGTCATGTGATGGAATTCTGTTCTAGGATGCTACACTTGCTCACTCTACCATGCCACACATTATACATCCATTTCTTTGCCATACCTGACTTCATTACTCTACTGGAGCCTGTCACATTGGGTAAATAGAGCTTGTCATCAATACATAGCAATGTAAGAGACTTGCCAAGAGTATCTTAAGCATATAACATAAGTATATGGCATATTAGCAGAAACGTCAAAATCCATGCTTTGCTATAATACATCATTATGCTGGATAGGACAATCAATATCCTATGTGCTTGAGCAGCTATCAAGTAAATTTTGGAGGAGTAAAACCCCATAAATCATGAAGAAATTATGCATCTACTATGGTCAAAACTACAATTTATTTACTGGAGAGGGTAAGAATGGCCATACACATCAGAAGGTTTTTTTCTTTCCCTTGTTATATCCACACTCATCGGTCATATTTTGTTTCCACATGAATTTTATTCATTCTTTCTAACTTTTTACACTCCGTGGTGTTTCACATGGTAGGAATCCATAAAGAGGCTCCCCGTGGAGCTGCTAAGGCTTTGTCTACACTAGACAGCTTTTAGCAACACAGCTGTGACGACACAGCCAGTGTGGTTAGACAAGGAAGGGAATAAGCATTTGTGAATGGCAATTCAATTGCCAGTATCGGCAAAGCCTGAGTCCTTGTCAGAAAACCCTTTCTGGTAATAAAAACCCGGAAAGCATTCATGTTGTGATGCGGCAAACGGCCATTTTTGGCAACAAAAAGCTTCCACCTATGCATGAGTCTTTTTGTCCCTTTCCCCCTTGCTTCCTGCCTTTATTGCTGACAGTCATGTAGCATGTACGACGGGAGGTTTTCATCTAGTTTATTGGCCTCCAACATGTTTCCCACAATGCCCAATTAGTGACTCTGACCAGCGTTTTGAACTCTGCTGCTCCTCAGACAGGTAAACATGTATGCCCCTCCTGCCCACAAATTACAGGAACTTTAAAAATCCATTTCCTGGTCATAGTGTATTAGAAGAGGAGGAAACAGATGAAGGGTTTAGTCATTCAGGGAGCAACCGGTGCACCAGGCAGCAAGGAATTGTTCTCAAGTCCTGATGTTTGTGAGGACTCTCAGCAACTGTATGTAGATCATGATGCAAGGAAAAAGACATGGGGACATGCATCTAGAAAAAGATGTAGAATATGTTACTGTGCAGGCAAGAAAGGCAGTGCAATTGGGGTGCAAAATTGATCTAGTACAGCCAGGAGAGGGGGAGCAGAGGCCTTGCTGTGCATTCAGTTCTAGTGCAGCCAAGAGGTGAGGGGTGTGGCAGGGTTGGGTGGACTGTGAAAGCACAGGCTGAAAGTTGCTGTTGTAGCAAAGTCGGGGGAGGAGCAGGCACCAGCTCGGAAATTTGCTCTTGCAGCTAGGGTGGGGAATAGCAGCATAGGCCAACCCAGAGGATGTCTCTTGGGGGTCTGGCTAAGCCCTGCCTGGGTCTGTGTTGTGACCAAACAGAGCATCAATGTGCACAGAGATATTTAATAGAATTTCGCTGGGAGATGGTGTTGAAGCTTTGCTTGATGCGCTTATCAGTTTTCTCATAGGCTGTGTCTAGACTGCATCACTTTTCCGTAAAAGGGACGCAAATTAGACACATCGCAATTGCAAATGAAACGGGGATTTAAATCCCCCCTGCTTCATTTGCATAAACATGGCTGCCGCTTTTTTCTGGCTCGGAGTTTTGCCGGAAAAAAGCCCCAGTCTAGGCGCGGATCTTACGGGAAAATAAAGCCTTTTCCGAAAGATCCCTTATTCCTCTTAAAATAAGGAATAAGGGATCTTTCGGAAAAGGCTTTATTTTCCCGTAAGATCCGCGGCTAGACTGGCGCTTTTT
The DNA here is from genome assembly GCF_049634645.1 of Pelodiscus sinensis. NCBI lineage: Eukaryota > Metazoa > Chordata > Testudines > Trionychidae > Pelodiscus > Pelodiscus sinensis. The sequence continues at coordinate 37,154,096 of NC_134719.1, read as the reverse complement.
TCCAGCAAAGCTCTGAGCTGGAAAAAAGCGGCAGCCATGTTTATGCAAATGAAGCGGGGGGGATTTAAATCCCTGCTTCATTTGCCATTGCGATATGTCTAATTTGCATCCCTTTTACGGAAAATGGATGCAGTCTAGACACAGCCCTAGAGATTCTACAGAAGAGCTGCCCTTTCCCCATTGCTATGGGAAACCCTCTCCCAAACCATTCCTCATCCTTTACTGCCAGAACCAAGGAGGCACAGAGTTTAGCAGCATAAGGAGCGGGGCACCTCCCACCTCATAACCCCCAGCTGTGATGTGTCAGCAAGAGCAATGGCAGTCTGTGAACAAGTACAAGATTACTACAAATTGTTCCATGTGCACCTGCTACATAAGCTGAGACTGTACTTTCTTGAGCAACCCAGGCCCAAACTTATTCCACCCCTGCTTTTAACTTGTATTTAAAAATCACAAGGATCACAGGGTAAAGAGAGATCTGTGTTTGCCTCTAAGGTAGCAAGTGTGAGTTTTTGTTCAGAAATGTGCATGTTAGTGAAATGCTACCATCTTCGGCAGCATACACTCCATTGTTAATGGTTACTTCCTGACTACACCTTGAGACGCCATGAATCACCAGCAGACAGACTCCATTGATTAAGGGAAAAAACAGGATGAGGAGAGAAAATCTGGTCAAGGATGTGTTACATCATTCAACATTTCAAGCACAGAAAAGAGGAGAAAAGATGTACTGAGATCAAAGTGAAAATCCAACTGCTCAGTGCATGCTACAGCTCATGGAAGACCAATAGGAGATACTTAAGAATCTTCTCCAAATCTAGAGTGACTAACAGCAGAGGTCCCACTGTCAACACAAACAGAACTCTAACACATCAGCCATCCTTTCATGCGCACACATCTGTCTGCCTGTCCACACATGCAAAATTTCCTATCCAGTTACCTTTCCTCTATGCCCACTTGCACATTTTCGCAAACAAGTAGGCTACATCTACAGTGGCGTGTTCTCATGCAAAAACTCTTTTGCGGAAGAGTTCTTGTGCAAAAACTCTTCCAGAAGAAAGCGTCTACACTGGCATGTGCTTTTGCGCAAAAGCATCCATACCAGTGTAAACGCTCTCTTGTGCAAGAAAGCTCTGATGGCCATTTTAACCACAGGGCTTTCTTGTGCAAGAAATTCATGTTTCCTGTCTACACTGGCCTCTTGTGCAAGAATAGTTGCACAAGACAGCTTATTCCTGAGCGGGACCATCATAGTTCTTGCACAAGAAGCCCTGATTGTAGAATGTCAGTTTACTTGCGCAAGAACACAAGGCCAGTGTAGACAGGCAGCAAGTTTTTGCACAAGAGCAGCCACTTTGGCCCAAGATCGTGCCAGTGTAGTCACAGCCGTAATGTTTTCCCCCCATCACACTCTGCTTTCTATGAAAGCAGCTGTGACTTTAACAGCTGGACATTAACACCATTGTGAGGTTTCCAATAATCCTTACCACAGACCATCCTGATTTGAAAGAGATCAATAAAGACAAATGTTTTAAGACAGAGCTCATCTACATATTCGGTTAGTCTTTAAAGTGCTACCAGCCTCCTGCTTGTTTTTTCAGTTTTTCCTGTTAGAGACTAAGTCGGTTGCCCCTCTGAAGCTTATTTTGTGTTACACAAAGCCCACCACTTGCTTTGGCACTTGTAGAAGCCTGAAATATCCTTGGGAATGCCTCACTCAGGATGAGCAGTGGGATGAGGCAGGAAAGCAACCCTAACAAAACAGAAATGTCAGTGTCCTTCATTGTCGAAGTGGTTTCTCAGAGCGTCCCTGACATTGATGGCCACCCTGGGTATGTCTAGACTACATGGCTCCGTCGATGGAGCCATGCAAGCTAGTTTACCCAGCATAGTCAATGGAGCGGCGATTTAAATAATCCCCGCTTCATTAAAATAAACGTGGCCACCATGCTGTGCCAACAATCAGCTGATCCGGCACAGCGCGGCAGTCTAGAGGTGGATCTATTGGCTGAGGAAGCCTTTGCCGACCGATCCTGTAAACCTCGTTTCATGAGACAGAAGGGATCGATCGGCAAAGGCTTCCCCAGCTGCCAGATTCATGTCTAGACTGCCTCACTGTGCTGGATCAGCTGCTCATCAGCACAGCGCAGCAGCCACGTTTATTTTAAGGAAGCAGGGATTATTTAAATCCCCGCTTCATTGACTATGCCATGTAAACTAATTTACATGGCTCCGTTGACAGAGCCATGTAGTCTAGACATACCCCCTATGGGCTCCTCTGACAACACAAGTGTCTGCCTGCTCAGAGGGTGCATCTAGACACTGTGTTTCATTGTTCCATCCATGGCCAATTACTTAACTCTTACTCTCATACAAATTATTTAAACAACAGTATGCTGCCACCATGCTGGCGATATCCTTCTAAAGGTTCAGCCTGCCATAGAGACATCTCCATCTCCCTTTCAACCTGTGAAAGGCACATTCAATAACCATTGGCTTAGCCTGTTGTTGAACTACTCCTTACTGATGTTCAAGTGCCCCATGTAAGGCTTCATGAGCCAGGGCTGTAAGGGATAAGCTGCATCAGCTAGAACCACTATGATCATTTCTTTCCAGACCAGTGTAATTTTCTGGTCTAGAAAGAAAATCCCACCATGCAGCTTTCTGTATAGGCCACTGTTCCTGAAGATGAATGCATCAGGCACCTTTCCAGACCCACCTGCATTTATGTCTGTGAAATGCCCACAATGATTCACAAGCACCTGAAGTATGATGGAGAAGTGCCTTGAGGGCGGGGGGCTGGACTCGATGACCTCTCGAGGTCCCTTCCAGTCCTATGATTCTATGATTCTATGACTGGTATACTCTGAGGTAAGGAGGGGGAGAACTATAATGGGAATGTGTGTGCCATCAATCGCCCCACCACAGTTTGGAAAGCCCATTTCAGCTCAGCCAGCCACTATGTCCTGTGGCTGCAGCAAAAAAAAATCTGACCTAACACAGCCCAAGGTTGTGTCTACAGGGTCTAGTGGGATAAATAAACATAGCGATAAACAGAGCTAATTATAATGATAAACTAGTTTCTATGTTAAATCTTTCATTCATATTGTAACATGGGGGATGGACATTTTGTTAATATTTTATATTTTTCAACACATTTCCACATATAAAAGTCTTTTTATATAAAATATTTATTTTATTGGCAGCAGCTTTACTTCACCATGTTGCTCTGTTTCTTTGATGAACTGTGGAAGATATGTTTTCATTGGCAACATCTGGCAACCTGGCACTCTCTCTAGGCAGCTGGATTGGTAACTTTGAGTTGCTTCTGGGTCTTTCATATAATTAGTCTGCTTATGGGCCATCTGGGTTGCTTTGTCTTTGCTGTTACCATTTTCTCTTTTTTCTGAAGGATATGTGCACTGTACGTTTAGTCCTTTGAGAAAAGTTATTACTAAATCCATCCTCTGGTTTGTATGTAAGTTCTCCTGCAAATTTCCATGTCATCTTTGCTTGATAATAGAAACACCATTTTGAGTCCTTATTCTGCAGTTAACTTTTTTTTTATGACACTGGAGTCGAATTTCCAGTTTTTGCAGTGCAGTGCAGTGCAGTTTTTCCTCAGCAAGTGAAAGCAGGTTACTTCCTTGAGAATAAAATCCCTAAAAAAATAAAAATGATGAATACAGAGAATTCCAGTTAATTCCAGTGAAGCAAAATAAAGCTATTGTGTCAAAATACAAACTTCACTTTGCTGTAACGTTACTGATTATTTCTAAAAGGTTTCTATGTTATCTAGACTTGCCATCCTGGAGTGGGGAAAAGATTCTCCTTTTCCTACCCAGGGGTATTTGGAAAACCTAATTTCTCCATTTACGTAAGGTCTCTCAAAAACACGAGCAAGCCATTAACTTCACTGGGTTATGTATATCACTGCCAAAGTGAAAAGGAGCTCAAGCCAGCACAGCTCAGCATGCTCTGACATAACACAGGTTCACATGGCACAGAGACATCCTAATGGCTTCTGCTAGTTCAGTGATGGGCAACCTAGAGCAGAGAGTGGACCGCAAGAGGGTGCCTCCTTCATCTCAGTGGACCACAAGATTGTCCTCATCAAGGTGGTCTCCTATTATTGGGGAGTTTTGCTAACTGCGCTTGCGTACCTAGAATTTGTGGGGTGTGCCAATTAAACCATTGCAGTACTTTGGATGCAGATGGAGCACAAGGTTCTTATAGTCAAGGTTGTGTGCAGTCAGCATGCACCTCACTTCGCATACCCTTGCTTTATGTGGGTGTCATTGGTAAAAATTACAACAGAATCTGGCAACCCGATGCAATGGCGATGATAAACAAAATGTCTCGTAGGCCACAAAAGAGCTCCAATGGGATCCCTGTGGCCTGCAAGCCACAGGTTACCTGCCACTGCTCTAATTCATCTGCATGGTTGAAGGCAAAGGACCATGGATGAGAGTTCCCTGCACTCTGGCTGCTATAATGGTGGGGCCACCAGAAGCTGAGGCAAGTTAGAACACCCCTTTGGCTGCTCTACTTATACCAGGGGGTTAGGCTGGCACCCAGGTACACCAGTCTGAAGCGAGCAAATAGTGGCTTAAAGCCACAAGTGTGCCATATCCTCTTGGCAATCCTCATTCACGACCTGGGACTGTTGTCATAAGAAATGTACTTTCATACTTTTCAAATATATGCTTATTAAAGACATCAGCAGCTCTTGTTTTGTAATATGTTTAAATCATTTTTTTTTATTTTCAATGAGATTAAAGCTTGATATTGTTAAAACTAGTCTCGGAATTCCTCCTAAAAACCTGAGCGATCTATTGTTACATTTCACTCTAGAAACAGGCTGTCAATGACAAATTTCTCCTTTGGATGACCCACAACTGTAATTGCCTCCAGATTTATACAGGAACAACTAGAACTCATCAGCCTAAAGAACATTTTTCTCACCCTTCTATTCTTGAGACTACTTGTAATCACAGCTTTTGCTTGCACTTATTGGAGACAGGTTTAGGCCTGGTAACTGAAGACATAATATCCAATCGCTGAAAGTTAATGTTTCACGGGAAATGTGCTGACATTATCATGCAAATTAGATGGCCTGAAGATAAAATCATCCACTTTGTTTATGAGGGTGCTAGGTACAGAATTTTATGTCTGATTCCTGTGACTTCAACAGATGCCATTTCTTTTAAAGGGGAGTGTTTTATGAAAATTTAGGCTGATTCCAAGTTTGACAAATCATATTATAGCCAAAGAGGGGTAAGTGCCAGGAATATAACTGGTCTTCCATTTTGAGCTGCAGCTGCATTGTGAACAGAGGGCTCAGTGCTGCAAGATGTTGACCACTCATAAATCCTATTTACTTCCTTCCTAAGCACCCCATAGGATCCAGCATAGGCATCCTAAAGAAATGAAGAGAAAAGTAGAAGCCACTATTTCCCCTTAATGTATGGCTGGATCTTAGGCAAGAACTAGTAGCAACTCCTCTCCATACAGTACACATACACATTACTGAAAAAGCAGAGTTTTATTTATTTTTGTGGCTGTAGACAGGTGAAAACAATGATTTTCTGAAATCACATTTTCTTCCAGTTTTCTCATAAAACATGGTACTCCCAATTTTTTAGCATTTGGAAGTTTTCTTAACAATTGTGTCTACTACCTCATGTTTGCAAAATATAAGTGAAAAGAAAATAAAGTCTTACTGCTAATGTGAGCCACCTCTTACTGTTATTAGTTCACTTATGTTTAATATCTTGATACCTTTGCACTGTTTTGATATGCAATAGCATGTTTGATAAGTGCAGCATTTTCTTTTTGTAGCATATTTCCAGATTTACCTTCACATTCCAAACAGTTTCCTTTTATCCCCCCTCCTTTTTTAAGAGCCCTTCTTCCTACTCTCCAGATCCTTTCTTAAGATTGTGTGCAGGTAAACCTCTTTCTTAAGGTTTACTATGTACAAGCATACATGCCATTTTATACTGCTGGTCTATTTATTGGATTAGCTAGAGGATTTGATGTGCAAGCTTAAGATGATATTGAAAACACATATCACTTCTATTGTAGCTAAGAAAATCAGCTTTAGAATTAGAGAGACCTTGTATCAGGCATTATGTATAGACCTTTAGCTTTTTATCATGGCTGTCCTTTGTTGCTATGGCAACAGAATTAACCATTTCATTAATATAATAGAATAAAATACATTTATTCATTTCTACACTCCTGGCTAATCCATATTCAGATTTCAACACACTTGGTAAGTTTTTTCTCCCTAGCCACAAATATTTTTTCAGTGCTTCAAAAGTGGTTCATTTTACTGTTTTTTAAAAAGCTGTATATTTTATAATTAAATTTATCTTGGTTTCATTGGCTGGCTTCCATTAACTGTTCCTGAGTAGAGAAACAGACTTCAGAACCAGCAACCTCTGAAAGCAGGAAAACAGTCATTTAACCTCCTATAATAATGAAAAGCACTTGCTTCACATCAGCCTTTGTAGTAAGATTGGCAAGATGTGTTGTACCAGAAGTGCTAATGGTTCCTTCATTGATGTGTATTACCCAAAATGTTCCTAAACCATAAAAGCAGGTGCAATGATGTACACTGTATTAGTATTAATGTGCTCCCAGTTGTGCCCACAGCTTGTAAAGGTGAATGAGAGCAAGTGCCCTGTTGCAAGCAAACGTTAATTTCACAAAGTCCACGTGTTAGCAGAAAAGACCAGCCACTGCTACACTAAATAGTTGGACGGGCTGGGGCTTTGCACATTTACGTTTGTCCTCTCGCCTCATGAAGTTCTGTTTATATTGGTACACTTTGGGGGCTGGTTCCTTCGTTCTGACAGATTTGCACACAGCGCACCTCAGAAGGGAGATGCAAAGTGACTCCAGTCTCTCCTTTGCAGTACTTCCAGGGTAACTCTGAGCAAGTTAAACCTCGCTCTCAGTCACACTAGCTGCCAATAGGCCCAAGTAACTGCTATGTCAGTTAAGGATCAGCCAGATATAAGTGACCCCTCGCATTACTGCCCAACACCAAAGAAGAGAAGGAAGCAGTGGCACAGGAACCTGCTAACTCTATACCACTAGCAGCCTTTCCCAGAATAGGGAACCTTCTGAAACCAGGTATGCTGGCTTTAGGGCTGCTGTGAGGGAGCACACCCAGTGCAATGCAGGATACGAGTGAATGTTTTGTTCTCTTGCCAAAACATCTTTCAGTGCAAGTTACATAGGAAGAACTTTATCAGAAATGTATCGTTATTACCAAGGTCATTTCCATAGCCATGGCCACTGCATTAGTATTTGTTTTTGCTAAACTAGCACTCAAGTTAGTAATAATGAAAGACAGCAGGTGTATAAACCAATTTTGTAAACTGAGTTAATTAACTTTGAAAATACTGGTCCTTTCATTAAACAGCAAATCGTATCAGTAGAGCCCTGTGCAGTTACAACATCGGTATCCATGTCTGCCTCTGTATCTGTATTTGATGATCCGTGGATAGCTGTGGCCACGGATGTGAATACTCACAGATATAAAGTAGATATCTGTGGATTTGCAGGGCTCTACTTATAAGTAACAGTACACTGGTGTATTGGCTGCTGTAGGACTGTTTGTTCGTTTCTGTTTGAATGAATATATAAATTATATAATCTACAAGCAGTGGTGGAAGCTTTATCGTTCACTTATGCTGGGATCTCTCTTTGAATTACTTTTTAAGTGATTCCTCCCAGGCACTGCATTGTGTAAGAAATGTCCAGAGACTCAGCAGGCGAATGTTCATAATAATGAAGCTGGCAGGGTGAAGTATTGCATTTTTAAGCAAGGGCACAAGTACCTCAACACAAAAGCTTATCATGTATAAGAAAAGCATCAGTGCCAAATTCTCTCTCTGCCTTGTTTGTTCAATATATAATGAAGGCGTCCTTCCAGCCACTTAGTAACACAGGAGTAATTTTTTTTTAATATTGCCAAAATATGCTACCTTCTGGCCTTTTGAAACAGTAAATGGTGTACTCTCTAGTCATGTGATGACAAGTTTGCAAATTCAGGGACAGATCCAGTGGCCCTATGACAATACCAGCTGAGAATCTGTGCTGTAGTGATTAATAAAGGAATCACTGAATTCTCAAATGTGACTTTTTCACACAGGGTTGTAATCACTAAACTGGGTGACATGCAGAGTCTCTTCTAGCTTTTGTTCTAGCTATTGAACTACTCAGAGTAGATAAGGAATAAATAGTAACCATCCACTTTAGCGGCATTCAGCACATGAGAGCACGTCATGTTCATGCAAATTTGTTGAAGCTCTTAACAAACGAGTTATGTAAATCGTTTGTGCTTACTTCACACTTGATACCAATGGCTTCTAAACTTAATTTATTTAACAAAAGGGATGTGTAAGAATGCTGTCTTAGTCCTATTTTAATGTACTTTTAAGTATATGCAGAAAGAAAGGATTTGGTTATTCATTCTGGTATGTTGCTTCCAAATGCCTTTAAATCTATTAATTATTACTTTTTATTTATTTGTGCTGAGATAGTATCTAAATATCCCAGTCAACGATTGAGCATGTCATGTGCTAGGCATTTTACACACCTAATGCCAAGTCCGCTCTTGAACAACTGAGATCTTGGGTTTGTTCCTTGTGTGTGAGGCTGTTTTAAAGAAGTAAACCATATTTCCCATTCAAAAATAGCAAACACGAATGCTAAAATGGTCTCATCAGAGTTCATGGGACTGATCAATTGATTAAGGGTTTGTAGAATTGGATTCCAAAACTGCATTAACTGTATCATTCTGCCAGGAAAAATTCTTGGAGTTGCTTCCCTTTCCTGCACAAGGGGGCAGCGTTTCACTAAATCCAAGGAACCAGGAGCTTTGTCAGGTTGCAGAAAGGCTACTGCATGCAATATCTTACCAATTGTGTGGATTTTCTAATTGTTTCAGTCACACGTAATTTAATGCATGATGTAAGCTATTGCTTAGCTTACAGCTATTAACTAGCTATCTAAAGAATGTATGTATCCCTAATGTGTCAGGAATTCCAAAGCTTGTTAACTATTTTCCTGTCAGCCCTAAGATTTGAGTGGTACACTGCAATCCAAATGTTTATATTACTACTGACATTTTATCGCCAATGTTACATAAATATTTGAATACCTTATTCCACTGCGGTCTACAGCTGTCTTTTTGTAATGAATGAAAAGTGTAACCTTCAGGTTATGAAAGCCATTATGCTCCTCAGTCACTAAACTTGAAGAGTTGTGTCTATGCTCAGATGTCTGCCTTTATCCTGATCATCTACAATATGGATTTGAGGCATTTGAGGAAAATGTTTCACATTACAATGCATTTAGTAACACCTACCACATTACAATAGCAGGATACTGTAGCATTTCCTTATTTGGTACTCAAAATTTACCAGCCATTAGCCCACACTGCTCCCAGAAAAGCAGCAGCAATCTCCTATTCTAACTTTCTGGTGGCCATAACTGTGAAAAATATCATTTCCAGATGAACCATTAAAATTATGACTACTCTTCAGCTACCAAAATACAACTGGTGACATATTAATAAAGTGAAAATGTTTCTCTCAGTAGGTTCAAACAGGACCAACATGGCAAAGATGCTCATCATTGTTATGTTTTTATGCACATGGGATCGATGGATAATGGCAGTGTTCACACTGCATGGCCTAGAGCAACAAATACACGAGGAGTGTGTGCTGAAATTAATTCCAAATGTAATAGGGTTATTGCGTTCAGCAAAAGGGAAGGCTTTCAAGATTATGATATCTTCAAGAGATGCCCCATAAAGACATTCTTTTATTGATGAAGTCCTCAAAGCCTTCGTTTTAGGCCACATCTAGTAAAGACCCACTAAATCAAATGCTGCGGATGTCCCATTGGCCCTGGTACTCTTACTCATTGAGAGCAGTAAGGGCAGTTGACAGGCACATTTTGCCCATCGATATCCTTCTGTGAGGACAGCACCAAAGCTTGACTTAAGGTAAATATTGACTCCAGCTATATTTTCAACCTCCTTCTCAGCCTTGGTTGTTCTCACTAGCATTAGATTCACACATAGCCTGGATCATGACACACACTTTCTGCTGCCTGTGGCTGTCTAGTAAACTACACTCTGGATTGTCTGGATGGCCTTTATCATACATACTTTCATTATCCCCAGGCTAGATTATTGCAGTGCACAGCACTTTGGCTTGAAAATAGCCAAACTGGTTCAGCCTACAGCAGCCTGCGTATTTAGCAATCTGAGTCTCAGGGAGCAAGCACATTCATGTTTACTTCAGGCAAAAGTTATAAGAGTTTGACCACAAACTCTTCTCCATTCTTCTCCATTGTTCACGGGTGAGCATCCACCAGTGCAACCAATTCAACTCTGATGGTAATTTAGCCATCTTTGAGCACGCCACTGCTCAGGAATAATGCCTCAAGGGCCATCGTCATAGACCTGGGATACAGAGCTTTTTCATCTGCCAGCCCAAAACCTTGGATTTCATGACCTTAAGAATGACCATACACTACATGACTTCCAGGCTCAAATGCATGTTCGCTCTATGCCCATGCTTTCCTATAGCACAGTTCAGAAGTAAAGTTGATTGTACATTTTCAAATTCTAAATTATTTTATAGGGAACATGGGGGAAAATTACCTACAGACATGTCAATTGGAATTTTTTTTCAGCTTCCAGTCAGAGCCACTAACATCTCTGGACCATACAAAACAGGGAAGAAATTTTCAGGCTGCGGTCTAGAAAGAGTCACTTTCATGAATCAGTGTCTGCATTATTTATAAGTGGAAGACAAAGCCAAGTGAATGTAAACATACTTCACCCGCAAGAGATTATATTTTATTTAGTTTTTAAAATTGTATTTGTGGAATATTAGTTTTTTGTTATATACATAGAGCATCTTTTGAAGCTGCCATTACAACAGTAATGTTTGTATGGAAATGCTGCTTTGAGCCACCTAAACTTTGCATACCATATCCTCTAGAACTGTTGCACGGAAAGAATCAACACAAACAATGAATGTAACTTAGAACAGACACCAACACAGAGGTATTACTGATTCCAGAGAAAAGAAGAGATTTGAAAGCAACCCTTATTTTGCAATGAAAACTAAAACTTGTAGGCTACGTCTAGATTGCATCCCTTTTTCGTAAAAAGGATGCAAATTAGACGTATCGCAATTGCTAGTGAAGTGGGGATTTAAATCTCCCCCGCTTCATTAGCATAAAAATGTCTGCCGCTTTTTTTCGGCACGGAGCTTTGCCAGAAAAAAGCACCAGTCTAGATGCAGATCTTTCAGAAAATAAAGCCTTTTCCGAAAGATCCCTTATTCCTTATTTTAAGAGGGATAAGGAATCTTTCGGAAAAGGCTTTATTTTCCGAAAGATATGCGTCTAGACTGGCGCTTTTTTCCGGCAAAGCTCCGTGCCAAAAAAAAGCGGCAGCCATTTTTAGGCTAATGAAGCGGGGGAGATTTAAATCCCTGCCTGCTTCATTAGCAATTGCGATATGTCTAATTTGCATCCCTTTTACGAAAAAGGGATGCAATCTAGACGTAGCCTACAAGTTTTAGTTTTCATTGCAAAATAAGGGTTGCTTTCAAATCTCTTCTTTTCTCTGGAATCAGTAATACCTCTGTGTTGGTGTTGGGTCTACAATTTATTTCCACTCATTACATGCTAAAACTTTCTGGGACTCAGTCACAAGTTCTAAATAATACAGTGCTAGTCACTGTAGCTCTTTAAAGTAAAACATGGAACGCAAACAACAGGCTTTTTCTTTTTAAAAAAAATCTGTGGTTTTTTGTGTGTGGTGCACCTAGTTCCAGCCAGGAGGTTGAAATGCAAAAGTGTACTGAAAACTCCACAAATCTCATCTTGTAATTCTATATATTTGAATAGTCTTTGGTTTCCTTCTTTAAATGTGCTGGCTTTTGTACTTGTTCACAGCAGCAATCCATGTGTGTTTCCTCCCTGACTTTTATTTTTAATTTAAATGTCATTTAATTCCATAGCATTAATTATTCCATGGAATAAACAGAATAAGTCGACAGTAACAGTAAACTGATGGAACTCTGTCAATTCCCCTTTATCCTTCTGGGGTACATAAGGCTGTATTGAACTTCTTTACACTGCGTGCCAAGAAAATGTTTTTAAGAAAGCACAGACACAAGTTTAATATGATGTGGCAAAAGCAGTTAGGGGTTAGCAAGCCATGGGCAATTATGGAGGGCTGGAAGAGGGCAGCTATAAAGGGGAGCTGTGTGGTGATTTCTTCCTTCATATAGCTGCAGCTGATCAAACTTACTTTGAAAAATATTAACACTATGAATTTGGTGAGTGTTTCAAGTTTTAGTGTTTACAGATGGCCTAATTTGGCAGCCATAAACATTATGGGAATTAGAAATCTGGTGGGAGTTAAAGGCTGCCAATACTGAAGTATTACAATTAGGATAAACTACCGTTCAATGAATGTTCATCACTTAGTGCCATTACAAACTCCATACGGTGCCCTCCTGCACCAGCATCAGGTGTTTGTTAATCACACTGCAGTTCAAGCAAGCATCATCACTGAAGAGTGACAGCTACACTTCCTCCCTTTCCCCACGCAAAGAGTTGGAATTACTGCATGAGTAATACAGTTAAATAGTGCGCCTAAAGCCTGAGTAGAGTGGCACTGAAACAGATAAGCAGTGAACAGTGAGCAAGGCAAAGAACAGATACATGATTAGGATATATTCCTGTTGGTCCAGTATAAAGTTCTTCACTGGTTGAATATATTCAAAACCAAAAGAGCTGTGTTAAGTCTGATGGATGCCTATTTGTCCCATCTCTGATACATGTTTGATTTTCTTCAAGTGTGACCTCTAGTTAATCATATTCTTTTGCTGTTTACCATTCATAATTCCATATAGTTCTCACTTTGGTGGGTGGACTGTCTTTTATTCATATTTGTAAAGGATTTTCTGACATATATTCGAGGCTGACCACTTGCTACTAAAAGGGAAAATATATGTTTGCATCTTTAGTGGCTTATAATGTATCAAGAAGGCCTGCTTTTCCCCTTTCAAAATATAATTTATTTTTGCATTTCCCCAAACCGCAGCTAAAGCTTTGATAGACTTCTTGGAGAACTAGATTGGAAACTTTATCAGCATGAAGCAATGGAAGACCTTTAATGAGGATTAATTTCCACCCCCCAAACCCTCTTCATCCATAGCCCAAATATGAATTAAAATCTTACCAGCTGTGACCCAGGAACACACAAGACATCTTGAAGGGGGTGTAGGTTAGCTCCTGACATAGTCCTGAATACATCTCACTTGCACAAGCTATGTTTGGAGTCAGAAGACAGACACACACTTTGGCCCAGCAACCAGAAGTTATAAGGGGAAACCACTGGTCCACATTACTACATGAGAACCCAACAGACTACATGAGAACCCAACTACACTGGGGAGACTTCAGCGCTAGCCTCACTTTAGGATGAGTTTGCTCCAATGTGTGTGGTAACATAGTCACAGCCCTAAGGCAAGTCTGGCTCATTACACTTTAAATAATCTGACTAAGGCTTCCTTCTGTCTCTGGTGTGGACTCTTGGGGTATGTCTAGACTACATGGCTCCATCGATGGAGCCATGTAGATGAGTGTACTCGGCAAAGGGAAATGAAGCGGTGATTTAAATTATCGCCACTTCATTTACATCAAAATGGCCATCGAGCTGTGCCGATCAGCTGATTGTTGGCACTGCACGGTAGTCTAGACAGAGATCAGCTGACCCCAGAGTCCTTTGTCATCAGATCTTTTATGCCTCATGAAACATTTGATTATACACCTACAAAATGAAAGTGCCGCCAATATCACATCTACATTGCATCTTCCATTGCCAAATCTCCTTTACTGACTGTGACCTACAGAAACCCCACTTACATGACGCAAATGTACATACACTATCATCTTCTCTGCTCATGATGCTTTTATGGTAAATTCAGATGGTGAGATGGGAAGCAGTAGTGCTGTAACAGTGACAAAAAAACCCTGCCTGTTCAAGCATGCCATGTGACAAAGCTGCGCCCTTTAAGAGCAGGTGTCCCGTAGCCTGAGTGTATACTATGACTACATACTAAAAGCCTGATGGAGGCGGGAGGTCAGGGTGAGGGGTAAAAGGCAAGTCAGACAGGGTAGGGAGCACTTACAAGGATAAATGAAACATGTGTTACCTATGAGGACCTTGCTGCAGGCGCTGAGGCAGAAATACCGGGACTTGCTTACATTCCCATGGGGGGGAGGGTTGGAGGCATGTTGGGGATAATCCTCTGCCACTAAGGAAGGGATGAGTAAAGGCCCACTGGAGGAAGGGCTGCAGGTTTCTGTGGGTTTGGAGTGTCTAATTTCTACTGGAAAGAGGTGGACTCTCTGGCAAAAAACCCATAACACAAAATCGGATCAGCAGAAAATATGCAAATGAGATTGACTCATGCAAATGAGTCCCTCGGCATATTTTTTTTGCCACGAAAACGCGTAGCATAGACGTAGCCTGGCCATTGATGTTTTCAAACCCACATATTATTTTGCTAGTGGTATGAAAAATGTTCCCGGGAAGGCTGTGTGGAACAGTTTGTCAAACTATGTTGCCCATCTCTTAGAGGTCCACCTGCACGAATAACAAAGAGAGTGCCTTGATTTCTTTTCAGCTAACAGGCACATTTAAGCACCACAATGTGTCAGCATGTACTGTAAATAATGTACACAGCAGATGTTTCTAAACATTCACTCTTGTAAGTAGTGTGCTAATTATATTTATAGGAAGGATTTCTGTGAAAAAGGGGGTAACTAATGTAAACTAATGTTTGCTCCAGCGTTACACCAACAAAAACGGATGGGCGGGTGATGGGGTAGCTTGAAGGGTAACATTCTTCTTTAAGCCCATGAAAACCCTTTTAAATACTCAGTTACAAAATTGTTGTCCCTGTAACCAAAATTTGACCTGGAACCTATGAGAGAACCAATTGTCATAGAAAGCCTTACAAGTGAGGCCTAGGTCTGGTGTTATTAACTTATTATGAGGCTAAATGCACCCAAAAAAACTCACATCGAGTTACCTCTTACAACATTAGGTATGGGATACCCTTCTACCCAACAGCAAAAAATGGGGGGGAAGGAGGGGCTCACAAATAATGTGATGCTCTGTCCTACTGACAAAGATTAACGTGGCGCTGAGAATGCAAGAGCACGCTTGCATGACCAGGCATAAACACATGAGGGTGCTGCAAAATGCCCAGGTTTTGGGCCCAGTGTCTCCACCAATGGCTCTACACTGGGATCCCAGGCACAAGCCCATACCGGAGGGTGGAAGGGGGGTGGAGTCGTGGTGGGGGGTGGGGGGGTTTCTCAGCTACCAGCCTGAGGATGCTGCTCATCAGCCCAGTGCCCTGGTGCTCTGCTGCCAGCCCCAGCATCTATGGGTCCCAGCTGCTAGCCCCAGAGTCGCCATCACTGCCAGTCCCACCTGCTGCCCCCTCCCCACATCAGGGGCTCTACAGCCAACCCCCCCAGATTTGGCCCCAGCATAGGGCAGGGAGGGATACTGCTGCAAATCGGGGGAGGGGCGGCACAACTCTGCACACACACCCTTAAAAATTGTTTCAGTGCTACTGGGACTAGGACTTTAACTAAGCTCTCAGAATTCAAGGACCTGTACCACAGTTGGTGCCAATTAAATGACACTATTTAGACAGAGTTGTTGTCCCGCGTTTTTTTTTTTTTTTTTTTCAAAACACTGTCTAACACCTTAGCTTATGCACACTGCATTACAGTGATGGCTGGCAACTTTTCTATATGACCTGTTATTAATTTATTGTACTAATTATGGTACTTATCAGCTAGGCTACATCTACACTGAAGGCTTCCTGAACAAGAACTTTTTGTGGAAGAGATCTTCCACAAAAAGTTCTTGTGCAAGCACGCGTCCACACTGCCACGTGTTTTTGCACAAGAGAGCGTCCACACTGCCATAACTGCTTTTGTGCACCTGTGCGTTTTCTGATAGGCGTTTCTTGTGCAATTCCCCAGGCAATTCCCCAGGTCACGTTGTTGGGCATGTGGAGTCTTCATGGAAGGGATGCGATGGGTGCAGGAGGTGGGGGGGGGCGGGCCATGGGAGAAGGGTGGAATAGGGGCAGGGTGGGGGTAAAGCACAAGCAGGCAAAGTGTGGTGGGGCCAGGTTCTGGGGCAGAAGGTTGGGATGCCCTGACCTGCATGCCCCTAGGGACAGACCTGTGTGTCAGTGAAAGGCTCTGGTGGGGGAGGCAGCAGGCCACTACACGGCTAAAAACAGATGTGAAGTGCAGTGTTTGGGCATGAGCTCTCCCAGTGCGAGACTTCTGACATGTGTGTACATTCCTCGCTTAAGCAGTGCCTCACTGCACTGGTTCTTATACCCATGTTAACCGGCGTGCAGCATCTGTATCATACCCACAACTGGAAGTGCAGACTTTGAGCAGAATGTGCTGAGACAGGTGAGCAGACTTTGTTCCTGGGAAAGTTCATTCCACAGTCTTGGACTGCTCCCCTCCCCCCACTCACCAGAAAGCTCACGCCCCCTTGCAGACAAGATTTACACTTATTATCGAATGTTCCCTTGTGCCAGAAGAGCAGTAATTGATTCAACACTTGAGCCCAGAGCATTAGGTAATAGTTGAGATGCCCAGGCCACTGAGTGCTTTGAAGATAAGGATGGAGAGCTTAAAATTGATTTGAAACTCTACAGGAAGCCAGTGAGGAGAGCAGAGAGCAGGTTCAATGTGCTCACCATAGCCTGTGCTGTCAAGGAAACTTACTACAGCCATCTGTACTAGTTGGCATTTCCTAAGCAGTGAAGGCTTTTCCATGTCTAGGCTCAAAGAATGAGACTGACAAACAGGAAGAGGCCAGAAGGGCAGTGGCTACAGCAGACTGAAACAGGAAGTAGACCTCACACAACATGAGGCCAAAAGGAGCATGTGTGCATGTTGCTTATGGCAGCCAGGGAAAGCCAGTCAAACTATGCTCCTGGAGCTCATCCCCTATCTTCAATATTTGTCTAAAGGGGTGCTGTAGTAGGCACTCTGTGCCCCAGGGTGCCTCCTCAGGTCAAAGTGCCACCTATTGTGATGCCACACAGCTCCTTATGGTGGGGAGGGTTGTGCTTTTAATAATCCCACAAGTGGTATTTACTAACAGGTCAATGGACCTGCATGGCTTTACATCATTACTGACTCAAGTACTAGGTCCTGGACCTTCACTATTGTCTCATAATTTTGTATTTTTCTGAAATACCTCAGTATATCATTCTCCTTGGACTGTACATCTCAACCAGCATGTGTACGATATAGACGCTGAATAGGTGTTACGTCCATAACCCTTGGGAAACTCTAACGCATTTTGTGGCTAGGAGAAGGGTTCATTTACCTTTCCTTTTCTAGTAGGAGTTTCCATCAGCAAATGAAAAGAATGTTAAGTATAGAGTCTAGGATAATAGACTCAGCGAGAAATCGGGTTCCATTATTAAACTAATTCTTAGTCTGAGCCAGCTGATTTCCATGGATAACGGTGTGTGCAACTGCTGGATATAATGTGCAGAGCGAGTGTCAAATTGCTATTCTAATTATTTCTGGGTTAATGTCCCCTCTGTGCCATAATAGCATTTGGAGAATGTGAACTAACCAACTAGTGAAGTGCTGAACTGAGAGACCAATGATAAGGACTTCTGAAAAAGAGAAATACAGCAAATACTAATATTCCTTGTCTTATTCTAACTCTCAATTCATACTGTAGCCTGTTAACACACAGAACTATTCCACCTGGTCTTTAGCTAACTTTGGATTTCAGATTCAATTTGAGCAAACAATTTCCACCAGTTATTGGACTTGATGCATAATTTATTGGATGCAGTTGTGTGGCCCATGTTATGCATAAGGTCAGATTAAGTGATCAGAATGGTTGCCTTTGGCCTTAAACTCTGAATCAATTGCTTCATTCTTTGCACATGTGGATTCTGGTATGTTTTGCTTAATTCTGAAGCTGCAATATACTGTAAATTTTTATATGGCATAAGGCTTTCATAATTTGAACCCTGCAATATATCTATCTAAAACTGCCTTAACGTCTTTCATGCTAACACTTATTCTGAGTCAATTTGTTATATAGATGACTCAGAATAAGTATATAAGTATATACATATATTTACATATATTTTGTATATAAAAATGCGCCACAGAATATAAAATGGAATAGAAAAGTATGTCTGGCATAGTACAGGCTTTTTCCTCTTAATGTGGAGCTTTATCAAATTTAAGTAGGCAACATAATTCTAGTCTGATGCTAAATTCATAGTTGAAGCACTTGTGACTAGTAAAGAGCAATAGGATAAAAGGAATCTAGGCTGGCTGAAACAGTTTCCAGGTTTCACTTTGTTTCATGTTAAAACCAGAATTTAAATGGATTCATTATGTGAAAAATTCTAAAATGACTGAAAGGAGAATAATCTTAAAACACTAACATAGCTTTTGATTTTGAATATCAGAATGACCATGAACTATATTAATATTTGTCCCAGAAAACTAAGAGCAAAAAAAAAAAAAAAAACCATCAGAGACCTGCAGTGGCAGGAATGTAAATGCTGTTTGCTAAAAAGTGAATAATTTTGGCTTTTATGAGTGGACTACATTCCGTAGCAGGGATATCAGGCTCATGGGAGACACATAATTAACACATATGTAGTGATGACTTAAATGTACAAATATAAGAGTGAACACTGAAAACTGGTGGCCCATTTCTCCCATGCAAGATGACTTCAATTGGAGTTACTCATATTTTACATGTGGAAAAGCAGACTCTGTGGCTTTATCTGCTATGGTTTGGCCTAACCATAGCAAATAAAAAAACAACAAATGGTCTGGTAGAACTTCATAGACCAACAAAACATGTAGATGGTATCATGAACTTTCGTGGGCACAACCCACTTCTTTAGATGACCAGAGTTATGAGTTTGGGATGTGTACACCCGAAATAAATAGGAGAGGGGAAGGCGAGGGGGGAGGGAAGAAAAAGGCGGGGCGGGGGAATAGAGCATCAGTAAGTATCTGAAGATTGGATAGTTAAACTGAAGCAGATAAAAATCAAAGTCAATAGATAGACTCCCATGTCAGGAAGGATACAACACAGAGAGCTGTTTGAACCTTCAATGGTTGTTACATTGGTAGTGTCCCAACCAACTTTCATCATGACTGAGTCCATTAGCATGTGAATTGAATTTGCGGATGAACTCTAATTCCAATTCTTCCCTGTGGATCTGGCTTGTAGAACTGGTTTGTGACAAGACAGCTACTTAGAGATCTTTCAAAGTGTGATTTGGAAGGTTGAAGTGCTCTCCAATAGGTATCAAGTATCAGAGGGGTAGCCGTGTTAGTCTAAATCTGCAAAAGCGGCAAGGAGTCCTGTGGCACCTTATAGACTAACTGAAGTGTAGGAGCATAAGCTTTTCGTGTTGCGTGTGAGTCACATGCATCTGACGAAGTCGGTCTTTGCCCACGAAAGCTTATGCTCCTACACTTCAGTTAATCTATAAGGTGCCACAGGACTCCTAGCCGCTTCTCCAATAGGTATGTTTCCTTTGTGTATATCTGATTTGTGTTGTGTTCTTTCCCATAACAAGCTGCTGTCATAAGTGCCTGAACACGACATGGGGAGGTCAGCATAATTTCCATTTCCATGTCTGCCCTGATTGTTTTCTCCAAACAACAGTGAATTAGGCATCACACAACCCCAAAAGTTAGAGCAGAAGCATTTCATTTCCATTTTCCAGGATGGCAAAACTAAGCCCTAGTAACTTTGTTCAAGGTCACAGAGGAAATCTGTAGCAGAGCCAAGGTTAGAAACCATCCCCATATTTTAAATACAAAGCTATCCTTCCTCCTTCTACCCAGTTACTGACTAGTCTTACTCTTCTGTTCTTGCATCTCATAGGGATAGCCGTGTTAATCAGTAACTTTAAAAACAATGGGTAGTCCTGTGGCACCTTAGGCTAGGTCAACACTATGAGATACAGTTGACTTTAAATGTGCAACGTTGGCTATGTTAATTGCGTAGCGTAAGTCAAAGTATCTTAATTTGAATTTTGACACTGTCCACACTGCAGGTAGTCGAAGAGAGCACACTCTCCCTTCAACTTCCCTTTCTCCTCGTAGAAGCAGGACTACCAGCATCAACGGGAGCACCCTCTCAGTTCAAATTAGCGTGTCTTCACAAGACCCACTAATTTGAACCCCGGAAGATCAACTATGGCCTCTTCGATCTTCTCTGTAGTGTAGACATGGCCTTAGAAACAAACCATTCTATGTGTTTTGGTGAGTCTCTAAAGGGCCACAGGACTGCTCATTGCTTTTTCTGTTCTTAAGAGAGTAATTACATCAATATGTTTCTCCTAAATCCACATTGGACAAGAATCTCAGCTCTCGTCAGAAGGGCACACATCCATACTATGGCTCATTGTAGTCTGACTGTGTTTGTTTAATGCCACATCATGTATTTTTTAAAATCTATTTTGCATGTTCCTAACCCGGTTGTTAATCAGAGAGATGTTTTATGAGACACTGACTGCCAGGCATAGCAGCTGTCATCTGTCCTCAGTAACTGGTCAGTATATGACTTTAAATTACTGACGGTGGGGCACAAAACTCCCTGTGTTCACAGCTGGATGACTATGCTGGCAAAGCCCAACATACTATTGCATTTTCCATTAATAAACACCAGAGTGCAGCGATGGTAGAGGCCAGAGAACAATGTGCCATTGTTAGGAATAATACAGAAGCTTCTCACAAACAGATCCATCTGTAATAAAATACTTAACTCTCACTGGAGAAATTCTTTGATGCATGTTATGTCATTTCACATCAAGTGCCTCTAAGCAAATGCATTACTAATGTCCTCGCTTTTGTCTACAGTAGCCACCCTTTAATTTAAGAAGAGGCCCTTGTTTACTGGCAGTCCTCTTCAGTTGATGGCCCAACTGCTTTACATTACTTCAGTTTCCCACCTGTGGCCACAATTGTTTCTGGATTGCTCAGACACAGGAACTCATCAATTGTTTATCCCATCCAAGGAGGATAATTTCATTAGATATAATCTTGTTTATCAGACATACTGTTCCTAGGACAATTATATTAACTCTCTCTTCCCTTTTTCCACAACCCAGCCCTTTGAAGGTTTGCCACCTAGGACCTATTTTATAATTGAATTTCTGCTACATATTATGGGCTAAATTTCACAAAGCCCTGGTCTACACTAGAGAGTTATTTCCAAATAACTCCCCTTATTTCAAAATAACAAGCAGAGTGTCCACACTATCAGGCCCATTATTTCAAAATAATGGGTTAATTATTTTGAAATAATAATACCTGCTTTCCACGAGGAATAACGCTTATTTCAAAATAGTTATTTCAAAATAGCAGTAGTGTTGACGCGCCACTGTTGCTATTTCAAAATAAAGGCTGACCTCACGATAGTCCAAGATATGTTCCAAAAAACTTGGACTTATAGCAAAACAACTTAAAGCTGGGAATTTTTTTTCCTGCGGCTGACTTCCATTGCACAAATTTGGGGGGAGAGGTTGTGCGACTTAAGAGCAGGGAAAGAGAGGACTTATAATGCATCAGATCCTCCACACATCAATGACTTTAGTGTGGAACAATTGTATATTGGGGTGACAGTGGGGACGCCCTGTAACTACTCTCCAGAGTCATTTGAAGTAATTAATCTCCAGAGCTTTCTGGGGCTCTAAATCAAGGTAGCGCATCCACATTCAGGGAACCTGCCTCACACTAATTTCAAGGCCTCCCTGTAGTGTGGACATGCTATTTCAAAATAGTTATTTTGGGAGTTATTATTTCAAAATAAATTATTTTGTAGATAATTTCCTAGTTTAGACATGCCGAAAGGGAATTTAAATGCTTAATTCCCATGTGCCCTGCTGTGTAGTAGAATTCACAGTCCCCAGTTAGTGGCCTAGAACCCCCAAGCATTACTTGAGCAGAGTTGGTCACCTAAGAAAGAGATTTAGAGAAGCCAGCCATTTGTCTCATGGTGAGCTGAGCCAGCTTCTGGCTCAGAGTAAAAAGCAGAGGAAAGCAGTAACACTGAGAGCACAGATGCACGCAAAGACTGAGGTGCTTAGTTCAGATGGGAAATCTCAGCTGTGAATCCACATCTGGAGTTAAGCCTCTACACTAGGCCAATTTCCTTGCAAAGTAATAGTGACACCATTCCCTTGTTACTGACCAAGGATTAGCCGCTTCACCAAGGAGAAGGAACACCTAGGTTCAAATCCCTGTGCATCAGCAGCTGGAACCCAAACCTCCCACATCCCAGGAGAGTGCCTTCACTACTGGGCTATTACACACATGCATATCAGCCCCTACAACTACTGACCCCCTCACTTCCTCCTCAGTCTCTTCAGGGTTCCTTCAAGTGCTTAGGACAAAGTCTTTCTAACCAAACTATAATTCCACCCTGGGAAAAACAAAAAAGGTAGATGAGGTAACATCTTTTATTAGACCACTTTATCTCTCCCACTGACAGAAGTTGGTCCAATAAAAGATATTACCTCTCCCACATTCTCGCTCTAATATCCTGGGATCAACATGATACAAAGTCTGTTAATAGTATTTGTTGAGAATAAATTTTTCCACAATCTGGCCTCCCAGAACTGCATCCCCCATCCCTAACAGTGGAGACTGTTACAACTTTCTCCCTGTAAATATTGCAGATTGGGCTTCTGGGGATTAATGAACTCCAGCAGTTTATGAACTCTGTCCTTTAATGTGTGCCTCCCTAGTCTGGAGCCTACCAGGAATCTAGCATTACAACGCTCAGTATTGGGTCAGGGCCTCAGACTTTAAACTGTTGGAGCAGGAACCATCGTTTGATGTGGTCATACAAAATTTAACATTGGAGCCTCATACCACTACTACAATGCAAATAAATCATGCAATAAACCCAGACAAAAGTGACCACCTCCTCCTTTTTTGGTGTTGAGAAATAAGAAATGCTTGTGTTCATTCTTAATTTTTTTTAATCTCCATGCAACAATTTATGTTACTAACACAGTAGATTAAATATTAGTTTGCATTCTCCAGAATTATTACAAAGCTCTTGCAGTCCTTTATAATGATAGTTTTCCTCATATCTACCATCAAAACCAAAATTAACTGAACAACCCTTTCACACAAAATTATACCGGCAATCTGCAACGGGTTGGACTTTTCATTCTTATCTCTTGTTCCTTCTTCATTCCTTTCAGATTGTGCTATGAAATGAACAGCTCAGCTAGATTGAAAAGTCAAGCGCAGTTGAACATTCATGTTCAGATTATTGCAAAGGACCTGTGAAACCAGGAACAATCTCATTGCTACAGATTTCCCAACACAGGTTTAAGAAAGCTTCCTCCTAAATCGGGGTGCCTATTATAGTAAAAGGGAACAATGTTTTTCATAAGCCATTCCCTCCTGTGACGAAAAGAGAAGACAATAGGATATTATACTTGGTGGGCGTGAGTCTGCTCTGAGGCGCGTAGCTGCAGCCTCAGTAGGAGAACCAACTTAAGTTTGGTGTTATACCCATGGATTAAATCAGGGGCAGGAAACATATAGCCCACAGGCCTCCCTGCCAGGACCCTCAAGCACAGAGCAGCCCCACGTCGCTTTAAGCAGCTGGCTGCTCCTGAACAGCCAACAGTAACTGAGGGATTGTGTGGGCATACGAAAAACCCTTCACTGCCTATAGGGACCTCATGAAATACCTTTGCTGATTTACTCTTGAAACTACATTTAATTGAATCTGGTTAAAAAAATTCAGGTGAGTGCACTTCATCACAAACATAGTTTGACTGAACTAAACTTCATCTAAATCAGACAGCAGTACCCTAGAAAATACACTCTCATTTGAGGACAGTGGGAAAGGGCAAAGCATTCCTACAGGATATAGGGTATGCTCAGCAGGAAGTAACACTTGGTAATAGAAGGGCTCCTTGGTTTGCCACAGGATTATGCAACCTGCAAAATCACTTGCTGCAGGTCCTGCAGGGAAACTGTACTTTTCAGTTACTCCCTTAAATACAAATAATTCCAAAGTCCTTTGTCATGTCTCTTTCCACAGCATGCATTGTTTCTTTTTGCCATATGGTCCTTGTATCTCATCCAACCTGGCTATAGCTCTTAGGCTGTGGCTAGACTTCATGCCTCTGTCGTCAGAGGCATGTAGATTAGACACATAGGCAAAGGCAAATGAAGCCACGATTTAAATGATCGCAGCTTCATTTAAATTTACATGGCTGCCGCGCTGAGCCGACAAACAGCTGATCAGTCTAGTCTGGACGCTCCCCTGCAGACATCAAAGCCCTTTTCGGCAGCCCCGTTATTCCTCGTGGGATGAGGTTTACCGGGGCTGCCGACAAAGGGCTTTGATGTCAGCAGGGGAGCATCCAGACTGGCGCGCTGAGTGGACAAACAGCTGATTAGCTGTTTGTCGGCTCAGCGCGGCAGCCATGTAAATTTAAATGAAGCCGCGATCATTTAAATCGCGGCTTCATTTGCCTTTGCCAAAACAACAAATCTACATGGCTCTGTCGACGGAGCCATGTAGTTTAGACGTACCCTTAGAGATAGAATTATGGCTCAATCAGTCAGGAGGCAAAGCTCTGTGAAGCAGAGATGGTAAATAGGACAAAAAACTTCATCTTAGTTTTTTTCCATCTCTATGCTTGACTCACAAAGCAGCAGCCCCCTCACTCCCTGTTAAAGCTATTTTCCTCTTCCCTTGTAGGAAAACCAGAATGGAAGGTGAGAGAAGAAAAACAAAGGCAACTCAAGCAACATTATGTTGGTCCTCAGTCCTTCCATCCTGTGCTGTCCAGAGTCCCAGTTCCAGGAAGAAAAGCTGCAGAAAGGAGACAAGATTCCTTCTATTTATACTCTATTCTGGCTCAAATTATTGCTGTGTTCTCTTTTTAGAATGTAAAACTTCAGCCTTATGACTGCTCCACAGTGCAATGTCATTACAGTGCTGTGCACCATAAGTGGTTGCACACACATGTAGCTGATAATCTGAAGACAATGAATGTGGGGGCAAGCTGTCACCGAGGACCTAATATGACTTGCAGAACTTTTATTACTGGAGATGATGTGAAAGATGGAAATAAATCAGTTTACTAGTTAGCTGTAGGGTAAGTGTGAGGTTCAGGGGTAGGGAAAGAAATATATTCCTGTTGTAAAATAAGGAAATCCGAAATGCAAATCAGTGATGTTACTGAATAGGGCACTGTCCCGGACAATTTCTTAGGGCTTTGGTTTCTTCGACCATGGGACTCTGTTCAGGGCACAAGGATTGTTAGGAAGAGATGGGATCCACATAACCAAGAGAGGAAGGAGCATCTTCATGGGCAGGCTTGCAAACCTAGTGAGGAGGGCTTAAAACTAGGCAAATCCATTCCAGACACATCCTGTTTTCCTGGCACAACCAAACCCTTACGCTGCTTTAAGTTATGATAAGAGGAAGCTATCTACCGAATTAAGTGGTCTTACCATTTAGGAGGAGTTCTTTATCAGCCAAACTCTGTAAAATATATAGTGGATTACACTTTAAAATCAGGGAACCTCGAATCTCAAAAAGGCCCTGAAAGCTTTCGCATATATTAAATAATTTCTATTAATTGAATTAATTACTATTAAATAATTAATTTAATTCCAAAATGGACATTGGCCTAACCAACACTCCTCAGGTAGGTTCTGGACATCCATGCTTGGCTTTGTGAGGAGCATTCCATAATTATGTAATATTAGCAAACGGTGGGCCCCTAATTTTTCATATTTGTTTCCATCTTACAAGGTGGGGGGAGACGACTTGAAAACAATAAAAATGTGTTATGGAATTTATAGACTGTCCCTCATCTCAGAGTGATTTCATCTCTATGCCCAAGGTTTTGGCAATACTCTCACAAATACTAATGCATTTATAAAGAGCATCATGTGAGTGATGTATTTAGGAGAAATATTGTAGCTAGTGAGGATCTATGTAAAAGTATTAGATAAGTGACTAAAAGGTTATTTTTCTACAAATAGGGACATGATCTATAAGCCACCATAATTTACTTTTCTAATCATCTGTTTAATGCTGTATATGCAAGAGCAGGTTCAAAATACTTGGAGCTATCTCTTCTAGCATCTGTGAATCTAGTTATAATTTGCCATTCTAAAGATAACTGTAGTTGAAGCAAACCATTTAGCAATCACTGTGGATAAATGTTTACTTTGCTAAGAAATTTAATTTCTAATGTAAAATGCAGTTGTTTGATTTTGGCTATCCTCGTTCCTCAACTTGAACAGGAAAGTAAGGGATTTCCATTGAATCAAGCAAGATTGACTTCTACCTGAGAAAGGAGAAAGCATTTTTTATTTTCACTATGTGGCCTTCAGCTACCATTTTTTATGCATCTTAGTACACTCAATGGATGTGAAGAAAAAATTGTGTTAGAGAAACTGAAATATAAAATAATTTATTGAAGATGAAGTAAGAGTTGCTATGAGTGTCTATGCAAATGTTGGCTACTTTTTTCAGGCTCTACATATTAGCTGTTGCAGCTAAATTAATGTGTCTGAATAAAATACAAGAAAACATTAGCATGCATTCCCAACTAGGAAGAGAGACAAGAGCTTTCAAGTGCAAACACTCTGCCTCTTTGATGTATCCACGGGTTTAAAGCAGGGGTAGGGAGCCTCAGGCCTGGGGACCAGATGTAGCCCCCAGCTTACCTGGATCTGGTCTGCAAGGTTCAGGAACTGGCATTGGGGAACTGTTGCTGTCACTCCAGACCCCCTGCTGCCCTCTGTGGGGCTGGAGCACACAAAATCTATTATGCTGCCTACCCCCACCCCCTCCCAGGCTCTGGTGTGTGAGGAAAAATTGGGGGGAGTGTCTTTCTCCTTTCTGTGGGTCAATGGCCTTAGACCCAAAAAAGTTTCCCTACCTCTGGTTTAAAGTATATGATTGGTGTAAGAACTAAAACAAAAAAAAGTTGAATAGCTTGAATAGCTTCCTACATTTTATCAGACAAGTACAGGTCCTTTCAGTTTGTAAACTTCTGAGCATAGGTTACTCACTTATCTTTAGGATGTACAATCTTTAGGGTTACAAAGCTGTAACCCAGGAAAAAAATGTAGGGGAATTTATGCAAAGTTGAATAGGAAGTCTCAACTGATTAACTAAGAACACAAATATGATAAATTTAGAGTGAGTAGGGTTGGACTGACAAATGCAGAACAGGCTCAGTCAAATCAACTTCTTTCTTTTCATATCTTTCCCAGCACCATTTTTTCCCCCAAAAAACATGAAAAAAGTTACTGTTAACTTCAAGGATGTTTTGGGGTTTCTCTCCTTATTTTAAGTACTGGGTATGACAACGCATCAACCTGTGTCTTAACAACGTCTTATTACTTCAAATGCATATACTTGTAGGGATGACATCCCTCCATGCTAACATGAAATAGCACATTTACTTCCTTTGTCATGTCTGGAAGGTAAATGTCTGAAGCAAAGTTAATGCATGAAGTGCAAATAGAAATAGCAACAGTCTGGCTATATGTTTCATGTTGTATATAGTAATAAACCATAGAAATGGCTTAGAAACGCTAATGTCCCCAACAGATGTCATGAGAGTCTTACCTACATTTCAGAGATATTTGTCTAGATGGAAGAGAAGCAGGAGCAAAATGAAGAGCACTAGAAGGTCACAATGTTATCGTATCATTAATATCAAAAGGTAGAAGGAATGAGACATAGAGTGTTTGCATGTCAGTTACAGTGTTAGTAAGGTCAGAGGGCAGGAGAACATTGTGTACTTTACAAATGGCCACCTAGCTTGTAATTTTCTTTTAAATAGACAGAGCTCCCTTGTTTCCAAGTATGAATGAAAGAAATAGCAGTAGGATAGTGGCTATCTTTGAAACAATCCATTAAGCAGTTTACCACAAACTTGAAAGAGACATATAAACAATAATGCTACTACACTCAACTTTTATGGTAAATGTTAATGTTCCATTCCGGTCTTGAAGCAAAACTATAATAACTGACAAGGATTGTTTGTTCACATCGTAAGACCTGCGCAGACACCTACCATTCTACTGCTACAACAATGCAAGTTTGTATTTCAAAGCTCTACTGTATTCTAACAAACAGCCCACTTATCATTTATGCATCATCCCAACGAGTCTTTAAAGAGTGACCCTGGGTCAGTCAGCTTATGAGCTGGTAAACCCTTTCTGGCCATGTGCCACATAGGTTATGTCTACACTATAGCGTTATTTCGAAATATCTTATTTCAAAATAGTTAATTAGAAATAAGTTATTTTGAAATAACGCATCTACACACAAAATGCATTTCAAAATAGCGTTTTGCTATTTCGAAATAGCGCATCCACACTGAATCACGTTTAAGGCCGGTCGGAACCATGTCCGGCAAGGCATCAGGTCAGGAGTTACTTTGTGTGGCTGCTGCCTGAGGGTATCTGAGGCCTGTGCTTATAGGGACCCCCTCTAGGCAGCCAGTTCTCAGGTTTCCCTGCTTGCTTGCCTACCTTGATGAGGGACAGCAAAGCATTTTCTCTCTGCGTGTTCTGGTTGCCCTCACTCGGGACAGCACAGTACTCTGCAACATGGAGCCAGAGCTGCCCCTGGGCACTCTGGTGCTTCTCGTGGACACACTGCTGTGAACCTGGCTGCACTTTCTGCAGGCTCCCATCTGGGAGGTCCATTGGGTGGGGCTGTCAGTATCCAGGAGGCCCTGCAGGAGAGCTTCCACCCTAAGGAGTACAAAGAGCCTCCCTGGTCTGTCCCACTGGGGGCTTGTGCCTCATTCCTCCCTCACGTCCTTCTGCTTACCCCTCCCTAGCCCCCCTTCCTGATTTCAAATAAAATATACCTATTTTCATGAACACAAACTCTCTTTGGGTATGTCTACACTAGCCCCCTAGTTCAAACTAGGGAGGGTAATGAGGGCAACTGAAATTGCTAATGAAGCACAGGATTTAAATATCCCGTGATTGATTAGTGTATTCCCGGCTGGTCGCCATTTTGGAAACTGACTAGCCCAAAGTAACTTCCTGTGTCTACATGCAGCAGAGAAGCGGGATTCTTAGATAAACCCCTTAGTTTGAATTAACTGTTAAATCTCATTCCATGAGGACTAACAGTTAATTCAAACTAAGAGCTTTATCTCAGAATCCTGCTTTTCTGCCACGTGTAGATGCGGGCAGTTACTTTGGGCTACTCAGATTCCAAAATGGTGACCGGCTGAGAATATGCTAATCAAGTGGAGGATATTTAAATCCCGTGCTTCATTAGCAATTTTGGTCACCCTCATTAGCCTTCGTAGTTCGAACTACGGGCCTAGTGTAGCCATAACCTCTATTTAACAAAACTGGGGGGGGGGGGAGGGAAAAACTCTGGTGAGACTGGGGAAAGGAGGTAGGAGAGGGAAGGGGGAAACCTGGGAGGAGGGAGCTGGAAGGGGAAAGAAGGAGGAAGGGAAGCTCAGGGCTCAGGGTTGGGGGGTCTCTCCAGACCAACTTGATTTTCATGCAAATGTGCTCCTGGGTTCACATGTGGCCTTTGGTGGCCAGGGCTGGAAGCAATCCTGCCATAGACGGTTGCATTCCTCCATCTAGTGCGGAGATCATGGACATTGGGGGCATCCCCCCCAAACCTGAATAAGGTCCATGATTTCAAACCTGGACCGGGCCTTCTCTAGGCCCTGGCAGGCTCCTGGGAGCTGGCAGACTGCTCCTGGGGAGCAGTGGAGGGCTGGCTGCCAGTGGCTTGCTGGCTTATGTTTTGGGGACACTGGGTATGGGGCAGTGACTACTGGCTCTGGGCTGGCAGGCTTGGAGGTGGTACAGGCACTGTGGCCAGAGTCAACCCCATTAAGGGCTCCGGGGAAGAGGGAGGGAGAGGAATGTTCTTGGTTGAGGCTGGAGTGTCCACCAGGGCAGCCTGGGTAAGCTGGAGGCCCCCCTATTTCGATATAAGTGATTACACAGCACTTATTCATAGAATCATAGAACTGGAAGAGACCTCAGAAGGTCATCAAGTCCCGTCCCCTGCTCTAGGCAGGACCAATTCCAACTAAATCAACCCGGCCAGGGCCTTGTCAAGCAGAGACTTAAACACTTCTAGGGATGGAGACTCCACTACTTCCCTAGGTAACCCATTCCAGTGCTTCACCACCCTCCCAGTGAAATAGTTTTTCCTAATATCCAACCTGGACCTCTCCCACCACAACTTGAGACCATTGCTCCTTGTTCTGCCATCAGTTACTACTGAGAACAGCCTCTCTCCATCCTCTTTGGAACCTCCCTTCAGGAAGTTGAAGGCTGCTATCAAATCCCCCCTTACTCTTCGCTTCTGCAGACTAAACAGACCCAAGTCCCTCAGCCTCTCCTCATAAGTCATATGCTCCAGCCCCCTAATCATTTTGGTTGCCCTCCACTGGACCCTCTCCAATGCATCCACATCCTTTTTGTAGTGGGGGGCCCAGAACTGGACACAATATTCCAGATGTGGCCTCACCAGAGCCGAATAAAGGGGAATAATGACATCTCTGGATCTGCTGACAATGCTCCTAATAATGCAACCCAATATGCCATTAGCCCTTTCGCTACAAGGGCACACTGTTGGTTCACATCTACCTTCTCATCCACTGTAACCTCCAGGTCCCTTTCTGCAGAACTACTACTTAACTGGTTGGTTCCCAGCTTGTAACTATGCTTGGGATTCTTCCGTCCCAAGTGCAGGACTCTAAACTTGTCCTTGTTGAACCTCATCAGATTTCTTGTGGCCCAATCCTCCAATTTGTCTAAGTCATTCTGGACCCTATCTCTGCCATTAAGCGTATCTACCTCTCCCCCCAGCTTAGTGTCTTCCGCAAACTTGCTGAGGGTGCAATCCATCCCCTCATCCAGGTCATTAATAAAGATATTGAACAAAACCGGTCCTAGAACCGAACCTTGGGGCACTCCGCTAGAAACCGACCACCATCCTGACATCGAGCCGTTGACCACTACCCGCTGGGCCCAGCCTTCTAGCCATCTTTCTATCCATCTTACCGTCCATTTATCCAATCCACATTCCCTTAACTTGCTGGCAAAAATATTGTGGGAGACCATATCAAAAGCCTTGCTAAAGTTGGTATATCACATCCACTGACTTTCCCACATCCACAGAGCCAGTTACCTCATCATAGAAGCTAATCAGATTGGTCAGGCACAACTTTCCCTTTGTGAATCCATGCTGACTGTTCCTAATCACTTTCCTCTCTTCCAAGTGCCTCAAATTGGATTCCTTAAGGATCCCTTCCATGATTTTTCCAGGAACCGAGGTAATACTGACCAGCCTATAGTTCCCTGGATCGTCCTTCTACCCTTTTTTGAAGATGGGCACTACATTTGCCTTTTTCCAATCATCTGGGATTTCTCCTGATCTCCACAACTTTTCAAAGATAATAGCCAAAGGCTCCTCAATGACATTTGCCAAATCCCTCAGTACCCTCGGATGCACTAAGTCTGGACCCATGAATTTATGTACGTTTAGGTTTTCTAAATAGTTCCTAACCTGTTCTTTACCCACCAAGGGCTGTCCATCTTCATCCCATCTTGCGTCACTCAGCGCAGAAGTCCAGGAGCCGACCTCGTCCGTGAATGCAGAGGCAAAGAAAACATTGAGTACTTCAGCTTTCCCCACATCATCTGTCACTAGGTTACCTCCTTCATCCAGTAGGGGCCCCACACCCTCTCTGATCACCTTCTTCTTGTTAACATGCCTGTAGAAACCTTTCTTGTTATCCTTCACATCCTTGGCCAGTTGCAATTCTATTTGCGCTTTCGCCTTCCTGATAACCCCCCGGCATTCTCGAGCTATACCTTTAAACTCCTCCCTGGACATTTGTCCAAGTTTCCACTTTTTGTAAGCTTCCTTTTTGTGCTTAAGATCACCAAGGATTTCCTCTGTAAGCCAATCCGGTCTCCTACCATGTTTGCCTCTCTTGCTACGCATCGGGATGGTTTCTTTCTGTACCTTCAATAAGGCTTCTTTAAAACACTGCCAGCTGTCCTGGACTCCTTTCCCCTTCATGTTAACATCCCAGGGGATTCTGCCCATCAGATCTCTGAGGGAGTCAAAATCTGCTTTTTTGAAGTCCAAAGTGTGTATTTTACTACTCTCTTTTCTTCCTTTGGTCAGGATCCTGAAATCTACCATCTCATGATCATTGCTTCCCAGATTGTCACCCACCTCTACTTCCCCTATTAGTTCCTCCCTGTTTGTGAGCAGAAGGTCAAGCTGCGCATGGCCCCTGGTCGGATCCTTCAGCACTTGTGTCAAGAAGTTATCCCCAACATTCTCCAAAAATTTTCTGGATTGCCTGTGTACTGCCGTATTGGTTTCCCAACAGATGTCAGGATGATTAAAGTCCCCCACGAGAACCAGGGCCTGCGATCTGGAAACTTCTCTCAGTTGTCCGAAGAAAGCCTCACCTACCTCATCCACCTGATTCGGTGGCCTGTTTCATTGCTGTTGTTTGCTCCTTTAAACCTAACCCATAGACTTTCAACAGGTTTTTCTCCCTCTTTATTCTGGAGTTGAGAGTAATCGCAGTGCTCTCTTACATATAGTGCAACTCCTCCTCCTTTTCTCCCCTGCCTGTTCTTCCTGAACAGTCTATACCCTTCCATGACAGCGCTCCAGTAATGCGAGTCATCCCACCAAGTCTCTTTTATCCCAATTAAATGATATTTCTTGGACTGGGCCAGGGCCTCCAGTTCTTCCTGTTTGTTGCCCAGGCTTCTCGCATTAGTGTACAAACACTTCAGGTAACCAGTTGATTGACCCATCTTCTCCATTCAAAACAGGAGTCCTCCTTTCTTGCTCCTTCCTCTCTGCAATTCTTCCCGGTATCCGACTTTCCCACTCCCCTCAGGGTTTTGGTCACCGTCCCCCGACAAACCTAGTTTAAAGCCCTCCAGATAGCTATTTCGAATTTGGCGTTATTCCTCATGAGGAATCAAATGAGGTTTATCAAATTTGAAATAAGCACTCCGGTATTTTGAATTAATTTTGAATTAGCAGTTTGGCTGTGTAGATGCTAGTAAAGTTATTTTGAAATAATAACTTTGCTGTGTAGACATGCCCATATTAATATTTCAATCAGATAATTTCATGCAAGGAGTGAGAGGATTTTGTAGTTTATGGACAAACTTCAACTGGATTTTCCTTTAACCAAGAAATTGTGAAGAGTGCAAAACACATAAAGATACTTTTTGGAAAGTTTCACATATAAAAAAAAAAGCAAAGCAAATGCTCCTAAGCTTTGTCTATATTAAAAACTGGTACTACTTTAATTATACCAGCATCTCTAGAATGGTGGAACATCCCATCTCCTCCTCCCCCAATATGTGCACAGTTATATCAGTATAAAAGTGCTTTATAGCAGCTAAGCTATTGCCATATAGAAAGAAGAATAGATATACCAGTGTAAAGCATCTGTATATTGACTTAACTGTATCCACACCAGGGGTTCTACCAGTATATCATTACTTAAATAGGGGTGTATGGGGTGTTCAGGGAGGGGTAGCACCTCTGATGTACGGGCATGTCGTGTCCTTTTAGGGCAGCTCGTCCACCTTTGGTCCCCACTTGTCACTCAACTCTCACCTGTGGCTCCTAGTAGCTGTAGCATGTGCAGCGGCCACACCCCGGGCAACAGCTTCGACAGGCTGGCTAAACCAGGTTGAGAGTAGCCGTCGGGTCATTGACCTTCGGTGAGATAGGGACTTGTCTATCCCGAGCATGTGAAGACAGACTCCGGCGGATCGAGCGGATGAGACCTACTAGAATAGGACCAACGGTCATGAAGGTGGTTTCTGCAAGCGATGTGGTACGCTAAGAGCACGGCAAGACATGAAAGATGCCCTGGTCAACCACTGCGCCCAGCCCATCTCCAACCGTCTCGACTTTAGTCCTGCCATTGGAGTAAGATGGAATCTGGGAAGAGAGAGTGAGGCTGACTATGCGCACCTCTCCCTCACTTTAATCCAATTCACGCGCAAGTCTTGACATCTCGACATCTCCTAAGTCCTGTGGCGACGGGCGAGCGACGAA
This sequence comes from Pelodiscus sinensis, assembly GCF_049634645.1. Classification (NCBI taxonomy): domain Eukaryota; kingdom Metazoa; phylum Chordata; order Testudines; family Trionychidae; genus Pelodiscus; species Pelodiscus sinensis. The sequence goes on along the minus strand of NC_134719.1, from coordinate 37,119,811 downwards.
GCAGCAGGTGTGGATACACTGGGAGCTGTAGCCGCGGACCTGCACACAGGCGGCTCAGGTCTAATGGTCGTCTTCTTGCTGGTGGAAGCAACAGCTGGATTCGGCGTCTACCTGAGTGACTGAGCAGCCCTCTTTAGGATTGCACTGCTCACCTCCGTAGTAAGAGGAAGGGGCTAGAAAAGGTGCCCTAAACATTGTTTGCTTCACAGAACCCTGGCCAGCTTACCGCGGCTGGAGGGGATCCCATCTCATGCGGTCGAACAATAAAATTTCGAACAAAATGCAAGGTGACACCACTCACTATTGGCACATGGAACGTATGCACGCTTCAGGACAACCCTTCAGCAGACCGCCCAGAAAGAAGAACAGCCCTGGTCGCCAGAGAGCTCACAAGATTTAACATCGATATTGCGGCACTGTGTGAAACTCGTCTAGCAAATGAAGGTCAGCTCATGGAAACAGGAGGTGGTTACACATTCTTCTGGCGTGGACGCAGCAGTGACGAACGTCGTGAATCTGGAGTTGGCTTTGCGGTTAAGAATCATCTTGTCCGCAAACTTGCCAGTCTTCCCAAGGGCGTGAATGACCGACTCATGACACTGCATCTTCCACTACCGAGAGGAAAGCAAGCCACACTGATCAGCGCTTACGCGCCCACAATGACGAATCCGGATGAAGTAAAGGACAAGTTTTATGAAGATCTCGATGCCCTACTCTCATCCGTGAAGCGCACTGACAGGCTGATTCTACTTGGCGATTTCAACGCGAGAGTAGGATCTGATCACACTGCCTGGGATGGCGTCATTGGAAAAAATGGAATCGGTAAATGTAACAGCAATGGCCTACTATTACTGAAGACATGTGCGGCTCATGATTTGATCATCACCAATACCATCTTCCGCCTGCCCACTCGCAAAAAGACGTCCTGGATGCACCCACGCTCTAAGCACTGGCATCTCATTGATTATGTCATTGTGCGGAGGAAAGACAGACAGGATGTAAGGGTGACCAAGGCCATGCCGAGTGCTGACTGTTGGACTGACCACAGACTTATCATCTCCAAATTAAGCTTTCGCATCAAGCCAAAGAGACGTCCGCAGGGAAACAAAGCTGTGATGAAAAAGATCAATGTCAGTAGACTGAGGAACCCCAACACAGCAACTTTACTAGCAGAAGATCTTGGCAACCAACTTTTAGAGCTGCAATTAGAGGAAAATGCTGAGAAGGACTGGGAACGCTTCCGGGATATTGTGCACTCTTCTGCACTAAAGGTTCTTGGACCCTCACACAGGAAACAGCAGGACTGGTTTGATGAAAACGATGAAGAGATCAAGGCCATACTTGCTGAAAAGCATTGCCTTCACCGTGCTCACCAGAATGACCCATCGTCAACAGCTAAGAAAAATGCCTTCAACAACATTCGCAGGATCGTACAGAACAAGCTTCGTAAGATGCAGGACTCCTGGTTGAGTGCCAAAGCAGATGAAATCCAGAAGTTTTCTGATAGAAACGATGCCAAACGGTTCTACGAAGCCCTTAGATCCTTGTATGGACCTCAGCCCTCAGGGAGTTCCCCTCTACTGGACTCAGATGGTGCAACTCTCATTACTGAGAAGGCTCTGATTTTACAGCGTTGGGCTGAGCACTTCCAATCCGTACTGATTGGAGCACTTCCAATCCGTACATCTTCCATCAATAATGAGGCGATTGATAGAATGCCCCAGGCGGATATCAAACACAGCCTGGATGTCTCACCATCAGAGACTGAAACCTTACAGGCCATCAGCCAGCTGTCCAGTGGCAAGGCCCCAGGATCTGATGCGATTCCAGCGGAAGTCTATAAGGGTGGTGGTGCAGTGCTTGTCAACAAACTCACTCAGCTGTTCCAGTCCTTCTGGAATCAAGGATCTATTCCTCAGGAACTGAAAGACGCGTCTATCGTACACCTCTACAAGAGGAAAGGAAATCGACAAGTTTGCGATAATCATAGAGGAATATCACTGCTTTCCATCGCAGGTAAGATCCTTGCACGAGTGTTGCTGAATCGTCTGATTAACCACCTGGAACAGGGTTTATTACCCGAGACACAGTGCGGCTTCCGCAAAGAGCGTGGCACGGTGGATATGATCTTCGCAGCCCGACAGCTTCAAGAGAAGTGTCAAGAGCAGAATCGTGAACTGTACACCACCTTCGTGGATCTCACCAAGGCTTTTGACACTGTCAGTCGCGAAGGTCTGTGGCGCATCATGTCGAAGTTTGGGTGCCCTGACAGATTCATCTTGATGGTACGTCAGTTCCACGACGGCATGACGGCTCGTGTTTTGGATGATGGAGAAGCTTCAGAGGCCTTTCCCGTCACAAACGGCGTCAAGCAAGGGTGTGTGCTGGCACCGACCCTGTTCAGCATAATGTTTTCAGCCATGCTGTCAGACGCCTTTCAGAACAGTTCCTTGGGAATCAGACTGAGATACAGGACCGATGGGAAATTGTTTAACCTGCGAAGACTCCAGGCTGTCACCAAGATAAAAGAGACTGTGTTACGAGATCTCCTTTTTGCTGATGACTGCGCCCTGAATGCTGGATCAGAGCAGGAAATGCAAGTCAGCATGGACAAATTTGCAGCAGCATGCGACAACTTCGGCCTTCTCATCAACACAAAGAAAACCGAAGTGATGCACCAGCCAGCTCCAAAAGCTCAGCATCAAGTGCCCACCATCACAGTGAAGGGACAAAAGCTGCAAGCAGTGGACCAATTTACATATCTTGGCAGCACCCTCTCCCGCTCAGTGACAATTGACATCGAGGTCAACTGCAGAGTCGCCAAGGCAAGCTCTGCGTTCGGCAGACTGTTGACCAAAGTGTGGGACCGCCGTGGAATAAGCCTTGCTACAAAGCTTAAAGTCTATCGAGCAGTAGTGTTAACTACCCTGATGTACGCCAGTGAGACTTGGACTGTATACAGGAGGCACGCTAGGCAACTGAACCACTTCCACACGATTTGCCTCCGCAGACTTCTGAGGATCCGGTGGCAGGATAAGGTGCCAGACACAGAAGTCCTTTCTAGAGCAGGTCTGCCGTCAGTTTACACCCTGCTGATGAAAGCTCAGACACGCTGGGCAGGCCATGTTGCAAGGATGCCAGATCATCGCATCCCTAAACAGCTCTTCTATGGTGAGCTGTTTCAAGGGAAGCGATCGCACGGGGGACAAAAGAAGCGATACAAAGATACGCTTAAAGCCTCTCTCAAGTCCCTGGATATTGACACCACCTCCTGGGAGACCCTGGCACAAGACCGATCAACATGGCACACGCTGATCTACCAAGGCTGTCAAACATCTGAAGCCAGAAGGACAACCATAGCACAAGAGAAGCGAGCACTCCGTAAAGCCAGAGTTGCAAAAGCTGCAACAGTGGTGCCCACACATGTCTGCCCGACATGTGGTAGAACATTCCGTGCCCGTATCGGCCTTATCAGCCATTTGCGGACACACCATGAACAGTCCATAACCTGTTAGATGTCAAGGTCCTCTTCGAATACGATGGACGAACAACAACATTACTTAAATAACACCCCTTACTGAAATGGATACAGTGGTACAAAAATGCTGGACAGACTAGTCTTACAACAGTAGATGTCCACTACAGACGGTACAAAATGCTGGCATACCCTTGTGGATCTGACCACCAGCAGGCTGGGACAAACCCTTCGCCATGCCCAATTCAGGTTATAGCCCATTCCACAAAGCAAGGTTCATTTGTGGACACACAAACATGCAAAAAGTGTGGCTGTCTCTACATTGATGTGATCTTGTGAAAAAGCAGCCACTTTTGCCCCAAAACTTGCTGCCTGTCTACACTGGCCACGAGTTCTTGCACAAGAACACTGACGTTCTAATGTATGAAATCAGTGCTTCTTGTGCAAGAACTCTGATGCTCCCGCTCAGGAATCAGCCCCTTTGCGCAAGTGTTCTTGTTCAAGAGGCCAATGTAGACAGACAACATGAATTTCTTGCGCAAGAAAGCCTTATGGTTAAAATGGCCATCAGAGCTTTCTTGCGCAAGACAGCATCTACACTGACATGGATGCTCTTGCGCAAAAGAACATCACTTGCGCAAAGGTACATGCCAGTGTAGATGCTCTCTTCTGAAAGAGATTTTGCACAAGAACTCTTCCACAAAAGAGTTCTTGCTCAAAATCATGCCAGTGTAGATGTAGCCCATGTGTACATTGGTGGGAGAGGGGAAGAGGACAGGAACAACAATAGCAACTATCTTGTTTTTCAGCTAAATGCATGGAGCCTTTTGGCCTCCAGTAGCTTAATGTCCTGGAGTTTCCTCCAGCTTAGGCAAGGGCTTTCTTGCCCTCTCACAACCTTCTGCATTACCAACAAGAGTGAGCAGTCCCAGCCCTCTCCTGCTGTTCCCAGCCTTGTGACTCTGGGGCCTTCATTTATATCCTCTGGCTGAGAATCAGCCCCAACTGTTGTTCATCTGGTTCAGATGACTCCCAGCACTTGCCTGCAGGGCTTCCCTCCAAAAGAGCGCCAGCTGCTACACAGGTCTCCTAGACCTTACAGTGGCAGACTGCCCTGGTACATCACAGAGAAGTCAACGATAAAGTGGAGGTGTTTTGTTTGGGCTGTCTCTTTTTTTTTCTTCAAATCTTAAAGAATCATCAGCATCCATGGGGAATCTTAACCTTGAAGTAATGGAGTAAGGACAAGTAGACTGATCGCTGTGGTGTCCAGAGGATATTCTTTCCAGATTCCTGACTAGGACTGTAGAATAAAGAGCAGACTGCCCCCAGAGAAATGCTTCCAGTTTTGATATTGCACCAATTGCCTGCCAAGACGTAATTGGAGATCCAAGCAGTGCCATACGAACCTTCACCCAGTGCAAATTTGGGCCACAGATCCTACCTCAGAATCCACTAACATGGAACCTTAGGCACCCAGACAGGCCCATTAAGATTCCCAAAGCTGCAAAGGATCGTGCCAGCTCATCCCAGTGGAAACTGACACTAGAACCCTTCAGTGGGACTGGGATCCTGCAGGACCTGCTGCCGTAATAGCAGGAGCAGGATAAAAATTCACGAAACAATAGGGGAATGGGTGGGAGTGGAATTGAAGGGAAGGATTGTTTTTAAATATCACCACTGTCATATCACAGCCATGAATGCTTCAGCCACCTGACTCCGAGGGCAACACCACAGCAGGTCAGAAGTAAGGGGACGGGACGTAGGGGCTCTCCCTGCCTGGGCCTGGGCGGTCATGGGGGCTTCTCCTTTGCATAGAATCATAGAATACTAGAACTGGAAGGGACTGCGAGAGGTCATCAAGTCCAGTCCCCTGCCCTCATGGCAGGACTCAGTACCGGCTAGACCATCCCTGATGATGTAGGGTCTCTCCAGCCATTCGTATGGAGGGCTAGAGGTTTCTAATCTTCTTGGGTGGGGAAGGGGAGATGCAGGGGCTGCTCATCCCTTTTTAGTGGTGCATAAAGTCTCTGATCCCTCTGCATGGGTGAGTTGGGGTCGGGGAGTGGATCCTATTTTTGTCATGATTTCAATTTGATGCAAACTGCCTCAGTCATGGCCCTTGCATACAGTATAGTAGGCACCCTCTACAATGTGTACTCTTGCCAGAGTCAGGACTTTATGAGTCATGCTCAGACTGAATGGAGAAACTAATACATTTGTTTTGCTTGCGGAGGCATCACTATAAAGTATTATATGGAATTTACAGAAATGAGAACGGACCACCAGTCATACAAGATTTAAAAAAAAAACCTTCAAAATGTGAAGAGGGATCACGCCAACTGAAATATCATGGTCTGAGGGAGCAATATGTAGACTATATTATGAGTATAAGGACTTCTTTTGGAAATAATAATGGGTCTGTTCTTTCACCTTTTATTCAGGAAAAGCTCTCATTGAAATAAATTCATAAAAAGTGAACATGGATTATAGGACTGAAACTTGGATATTTAATTTACTGTTATTCTTGCCTCTCCTATTCTGGTATTAATTAATTTCCTTTTGGCTTGATCTACTCTCTTTTCTTTCCTGTTTATATTATTGTCTAATTTAGTAGTAGTAATATGCACTGAATACTCTACCACCTTTGTATTGTTATAATTCCTAAAGAAATATGAATATTCTATAAAAATCTACAAAGATAAAAGTTAAAGAAAACTGAAAGACTGCAAACAATTTACAAGTGACAGCCCTTTCATCTGTACCTTCTGCTGACATTAAGGACCACCACTGCCTCAGCTTGATCCAATTACTGTACTGTGTACATTATCACAGTGCCCATTTTTTCCCCTTCCTTGTCCACTCATCTGAGCTTCATTAAGGTAAAATCTGACAGGTCTAGTCCATGCTAAATTAGAATTCCTGGATTATTGTTTGGATATAACATTAGGTTCTAGAAACTTTGACTCTAATAAAAGGAGATGTGTCACTATAAAACCCTCAGTCTTTTGTTGTTTTCATTCCTTAATTCATTTGTACAATTGACAACAATGTAGTTTTTCATATGATTTCTTAGAGAATTTTTCCCACTGTGGGGAAAAGTAATTCCCTTGCAAAAGTCTTTCAATGACCTGCTAATAAAATAATTTCTGCCATACTGCCATGTCATAAATAGACAAGTATCCTATTGCTTTCTGTGTATTCTGCTCTTGGACGTGTACTGTTGCCCTTCAAATATGACAGGAAACAGGCGGCAGATGTGTTTTCCTTGTGAATTGTCCCTTGTGAAGTACAATTAAGAGTGTTCTAGTGCAGAAAAATCTGGCTCAGAAATGTTCAGGTCTGTGCCTCCAAACAACACAGAAAATGTTCAGAAGTGGCTCACATTTGAATCTTAGATTCACATGTACATTTAGAAGTTAAGAGAGCATTAACCTTTGAGCAGGCTTCTCCTCCTTCACTCCCATAGTGAAACTCACTTTGCAGCATCTGCTTTATCATTTCAGGGTTTCTTATTAATGTTTCCTTTTCCTGCTTTCTTAGATAGACTATAGATACATTCACCAACTGAGATGAACAGTTCATGAACACAGCTATCATCCACTCTCCCCAATACATTGCCAGCAGCTCACAGGATGGTTAATTTTGGCGTGTTGGTAAGACTCTCTAGTGTGAGAGATTCCCAGATTACAGAACTTGCCCGGCATCTTTGTTCTTTCATCTCAGCATCTTGTATTTTCTCCCATCTCTTTTCTTTTCAAAACACTTTTGTCATGATTGGTGGATCAAGTTTTCTGTTCAAGCTGTTTGTTCAAAAATTTTCACTGGAGGGTGGAAGTGTCAGACTGAAAATCAAGATATGGAAAAAAAGTAGTATGATTTCTCACATATGGAAACATTCACTAGCACTCCAATGAGTTGTACTTACCTACATTCATGGGAAATAACGTAGCAGGGTGGATAATGTGGAAAATCAGAAAACATTCTGCAGCATTTAGTGAGGAAAATAAAGGAAAGAAACAAGGAACGCCAATATCTTAGAAGTTTTTGTTCATGCCCTTATTGCTTTCATCAAACTACAAAATTTGGATATTGCTCTGAGCTCAGTTTGGAAAGTGGTATCCTGTTTCTGATTCAAATCTTGAATCAGAAATGGCACCATGCCACACGCAGGCAGTGTTTCCCCTGCAATTCTATTTGTTAAAAATGTATGGGCTGCAAATACAAAAAATTGTTTAATTACTTAGGTTGTAGATTTTTGGTGGAAGGACTGACTTTGTTATGTGATCACTCCACCTCACACACGGGGGAAGCTGTTCACATTACCACAACAATACATGTGAATTGCCCATACTTGAAGGCATAGTGTAATTTGTAGACATATACATTAATACAGCATTTAAGAATTATCTGTTTCTACTCCATGTTGATAATTAGAATACCAAGTGCCGGTGCCAGCTTGCACCTGTGTCTCAGGCAGATTGAGAGAACTGTGTTCAATAGCATGTTAGCTTCTAGATGGGTTAGACTAGTGGTTCCCAACCTATGGTCGATGGATCCCTTGTGGTCTGAGACGGTACAGCAGTGGGCTCGTAGAAATTTTAAAAACTTTCCCCTTTCCCTTTCCTTTTCTTTTCCCCTTCCCTTACTTTTCTTTTATTTTTCTTTCCTTACTTTTACTTTTCTTTTCTTTTTTTCTCCCCCAAGAGTGTGGCAGTCCATGAAATTTTAATAGATTGAAAAGGGTTTTGTATGCTCAAAAAGGTTGGGAACCGCTGGGTTAGATTGTCCTGTTGAGTGCTAAACTTCAGAGAATCTTGCTCCTTGACATGAAGGCCGAGACTTTGTTAAAACAAAGGTGGCAATTATTTCACACACAACGCATGCAACACATGTATTACTTCCTCAGAGAAGACAAGCCCCAAGAAAGTAATAGTCAGTTCTCTCCCCAAACTCTACAATTATCTTTACAAAAGGTGCTACACATATGCTGCAAGCGCAGACTAGTTTTGTATGAAGATTCTAATCTGCCACCCATTGAAGTGAATAGGAGTTGGTTTGGACTCTTATGAAAAAGGAATATTAAAATGGCTTCCACAATATTTTATTCTCCTGGCAAATGTTTTTTTGAATCTCATGGGACCATCTGCTTCTCTGCTCTGCCTTTTTCATTCTGTAGGATCTTTCCTTCTAGCTTTGTCTTCCTTTAGAGCTCCCTGCACTTACCCTTCTGCTCAGCTACATCTACTTTCCTATTCTTACCCTTCAAAAAAGGAGATATATCAATTCATGTTATTGAAGATTTGTTGCCATTTGAAAGAAAATTTCAATTGGACTGAGTGCTCTCCTGGTTGCCTTCACACGTTTGCACACTCATCCCATAGGAGAGCAAGTTTCTTATGAAAACCACCTTTTTAGCTGTAATGCTAAATTTTGATTTTTACAATAAGGGAACAAAGTGTAAATTTAAAACTTTACATTCTAATGTGCCATTTGAAATTCACACTGTTGGCAAATTACATAAATCATTCAACCAGAGACCAGCAGCACCGCCACCTGACTTATGAAAGTAACCCACCTGGAACAAATTTTGAATATTTGCAATTCATGAACAATGAACAAGCATTTGCTGAAGGATATGCAATCTGGTTTTGGATGTTTTTTGAACAAAGATACATAACCAGTAGTGATATAGTTAGAAGATGTGGCTAACAGCTGTTTTCTGTATGATTCCTGCCCTTTGAGATCTATCATTGGTTCCTACCACTGCCTCCCTATCTGGTCCAAGGATTCTCTTCCTGGATTGGTCACAGACTATCATAGTGATGGTTCAAGGATGGCAATGGTTTTGAGATACATAAGGCCTGGCTACAGCTAAGTGATAAACCAAACAAATCACACCCATTCCTGCCTCAGGTTTCTAGCATCACTACTTTTCTCATCACCATCTTTTTTGAAGAACTGGACCTATACATTTACTGCTTTTATATAGAAATGGAAGATTCTGGTGTTTTCTCTCTTGAATTAAAGACAGGTTTTTGTAATAAATCTCAGTAGTGTGTATTTTAACTCAGTTTTGTCCCTACTTTAGCTTCAACATCTAGGCAACAGATTTTTTCCCCAGAGCTGTAGGTGTCTGCCAGAATCCCTATGTTATTTTAATTTATAGTTTGAGTGTTACACTTCCTTTCTCAGCTAGCAATAATATTATATATGCTTTCTTGATTAGTTAAAATTACCATGTTTGTCACCAGTCTACTGTAGTCAAATTTGAGTAATTTGGTTTATTTTCTTTAAAAAAAAATCAAATGAGTTTTCTTAAAGTTCATATTGAGTTCTGTTATTCTTCATTTCTTACCATGAAAGACTCAACTTTTCATGTTTTGAAGCCATTATTGTTTTATATCAAGCTAGTCGGGCAATCTGGATTCCATGAGGTTGATTGGATTACTCCTCTGACCCTTGCCCTACTGTAAGACACTCCCATGAACATTAGACTATTCTTTAAGAGGGGGTTTTAATAGATTGCATATTGTGTTACAAGTTCCATATTTAGTAGGAAAAAAATGAAGCTAATTGTTCATTTCTTCCAGGATATCCTAAAGGGTCATTGACTTCTGCAGAGCTGTTTCTTAGTAGGAAACTAAATAATTAAACTGAAGAAATGCATTTGTCTTTCAAGATTGTCACTATATTGTCTTTAATTAACACCATATATTAGTCTGAACATAAGCTATTGACTTTAATTAAAAAATGTAAACAGGCTCCAATTTTTGTTAAATCCAATAGATGAAAATCAAGGCTGACTGTCAAGACAGAGAATTGAAAGAAATTCATTTTCTCCCTTCTCCCATTTACACTAAAAAAAAACCAAACTAACAATCAAAAACAAGCAAAAAAGTGAGGTGGTATCTGCCTCACGGATATTATCTAAACTTCAGTGGAATTGATGGTAGAATATGGCCCGCAAACTGTAGTAATGATTATATACTACATAAATACAAAAATGGTCATTGCCATAAAGTGATAGATATATGAAGCTCACAAATTTGCTTGGCATCTTGTTTATTAATATAGGCTGTTATTGTCTAATCTCATATGTACTGTAAATTTAGAGGACAATATTTGAACTCCCCAAACGATAAAAAGGGATGAGAAACCAACAAGCCCTCATAGAACAGGAATGTTAATCAATACTCTAAATGAAGCACTGTAGTGCCAATGATGCATGAAAATGTATTATTGTTGGACAGACTACAAGGAGGTGTTTTTGTACATGCTGTGGTCCGTACATTTTGAGAGGAATACAGTAAAAAAAATCTGTAAATATCTCCAGAAGAGCAGGTTTCAAAGAATAAGAAATTTCAATTAAAACCTATTTTGCACAAAATGTGTGTAAAAGAAAGGCACAATAATACCTTAAAGGAATATTTTGCAAAGGGAAGTTCTAATTGGGCATGCAGCAGGGTGACTTGTACAATACCTGTAAATACCACATAAGAAACCTTCAACCAGGCACAAAACTGAGCACCTTTGCCAACTCAGTTTAAATGTCTAAACAAGATAGATAATTAATGCTAGATATTCTCGGGTGTGCCAGGGAGCGGATTCTGGCACACTAATGCCTAATGCAAGCACTGCTGTATTGCTTTGTGCCTATTTTGAAAATTACTTCTTTCCTGAAGTTTGCATAAGCTCTTTCTAAACAGTTTTGATGAATGTTAGTGCAGAATTTTAAAACCATCTCTGACTTCTAAAAGCCTATGGCAGAGAGTATTCTGTTTGAGCAATTTAGCTTTATTAAACAGCATGACATACACTAAGTGAGCTCAGATAAGCTTTGTACAGTATGTTGCTGCAAAGGCAGCAGCAGCAGCTGGCAGTCAGTCTAAATCCTGATTGCTGAGGGCTGAGCTGAACTGTCATGTAGCACGGGAAAGAAGTAAAACAAAAAACAAAATAGAACCACCCTTCTGTCCTCACTACTGTTGTAGCCAAGCAACACTCCCCATGGCACCTATGATATTATCAAAGGACTTTTTCAAGGCAGCAGAGGTTTCAGGATGACACTTCTCAGAAAGTCGTTTTTATTTTTTCTGTTTTCATTCCAACCTCTTAAGAGCTATAACTAGCAGCTTGGTTTTTACTTGTGCAGTGTTATGTTGCCTAGGAAGAGTACTAACACTTATTAGAAAAGTCAGTATTTATTTCTTTCCAGCTTCTAGGACAAATAGAACATGATAACCCAAGGAGTTAGAACAGCTAGAGACGAGCCTTAATGTTTTTGCTAATGTAAAAATTTCCATTAGCTGCCTTAATCAGAGGAAGTGGGGTGGTTAGTTTACTCTATTAATCTGATTTGTCCCCAAACAAACTCTGCTCATGAATTTTAGTAGCACTGAATTAGAAGAACCTGGTTTTGAGAGACAGGCACAGGGGCTGGGAACAGTCATAATAATGTGTTGTTATGTTTCGGGGGGGAAAAAACAGCATTATTCTTTCTGAACATTTCCTTTCACTTTAACTCTTAGGCTCTCTCTAAGGTCATTGTACGAATTTAAGATACAACATTCTGGAAACTAAATTAGCCCTCATTTACTGGGAAGTTGAATGCAGCCAGACTAATGGTGGTGCAAGTATAATTGGTTCCCAACATGTGTCAGTGTGTATACTCCTCAAGCCATGGAAAAGATGCATTATGGGACTAATTTTTAAATGTTAATGGATACTGGACATTTGCCAGACACCCAGCTGTGCACAAAACATTGAGATGGTAAATAGCTCTTGATCTGTTTAGAAACAAATTATAATGGCTGTTTGGATTCCACATGACTGAAGGCATGGTAACCAGCACAGACTCATAGACTTGACCCTATTAACTATAGGAAGCTGGAAATGTTCTGATTTTAAAATCAAAATAAGACAGAAAAAGGTTATTATGGTACCATTGAAATCATTTCAGAATGTTAATAAACAAAAACTCAGCAACCCATAACACCTGTTAATACTGCCTTGATTAGCTAAGCCCATTTAAGGGAGCTTTTTGTTTGTTTTGTTTGGCAAGAGGTCAAAAAGAAGATTCCTTTATCACTCAATTAACTTAATTCTAAAGCTGCATTGTGAACAAAAAACTCACCTGCACTTAGAGTAAAATCTCGCCTTCGGTATATTAGTCATAAATCTGGCTGAGGATCACCAGGGCACAGCCCTCCTTTCATTTGATGTGTAGTTCTTATATTTTTAATTGAAAGTCAATGAATATCAGCATTTGCAGTAAATTTTGTGCTGGTCATGTCTTGCTAATTGTATTCACTTGGTCAGCAAAGCCTGATGGGAAATTTTTATCACTTTGACTGGGTGCTTTTGATTAATCTACAATATTGTTAAAAGAACCATTGGACAAGAATATGGAGAGTGTCACTATTTTACAAGAGTTTTTTAAAGGTGCCACTAGTACTAGGATTGTGTTGAAGTGCCACTTACAGAAATAAACAAGAATTATAACAACTATAGTTAGTTGGTCTTACTAGTTTTTTGGAGACATGTGAAAAAGTTTCCTAGGAGGTACCGATTTGTTCCTTCTAGAACAGTTGTGTATCCAGAAAAGTGTTCTCTCCTCCCCACATTATACATCTGCTCTTTAAAATGAGCTATAAGGAAACCATAAAGAACCCTGCAACATTCTGGGATTTGAAAGTTCTGAGATTCGGTTTTAATGTAGCGGAAATGATTTCTGGGGCATGCCACTCAGAATTGCTTTTTTTTAGGGCAGTCAAGCAATTAAAAATTTTAATCACAATTAAGCATGCGCAACTCCCCTTTTAAACACAGCAGCAGTGTTTCAACGGGGTAGCACTGCATGGAGCCCGGGATCAGCTGGAGTTCCCAACTGACCCCGGGCTCCATGCAGTGCTGCCCCTTGGAAGCGCAGGCACGGCACTTCAAAGGGGCACCACAAGCGGAGGTAGGGATCAGCCGGAGTCCCCAGATGATCTCCAGCTCCGCTGTTGCAGAGTGGCACTTTAAAGGGGCTTTGCAACAGCGGAGCCAGGAATCAGCTGGGGATCCCTGTCTCTGTTTGCGCTGACCCTTTGAAGTGCTGACGTGGCACTTCAAAGAGGCAGCACAGCATTAATGCCTGCGATTAACACTTTAATTTTTTTATGCGTCAATCCTGTCCTGCGTTAATCGCAGGCATTAATGCTGGTCAATTGACAGCCCTACTTTTTTTCCAAACATGGAACTGTGAAATAAGATCATGGTCTCAATCCAGTTCATATTGAGAAAGAGTCAACATCAGAAAATCTAGCACCATATTTGGCACCTACCCAGCCCCACAACAGGAATACCAAGAGGCGAACGAGAAAGGAGAGCAATTCAGGGCACAGGACCATCATTGGGATGGTTCTCGGAAAGAGCCCACTGCCTCTGGCTTTGCTAAAAGGGTTCTTCTGTATTCAACACTTTCCAGAGGAGCTGCATTTACACACAAGTCAGAAATGGGGTGGGTTGGAATCAAATTCAGCACAGCTGAACAAAGAAAAGAAATCCAATACTATTTGTACAAGTAAGTCACACTGACATTATACACTAATAGGTACAGGAAGGCCATCTGACTCTTCTAGTGTTTGTCACCTACTTCATCCAGTCCTCCAGTCTGCATAAATGGAGATCATGGGGAGGCATCAGCAAGTGGCTAGCCTGTAGCGAGCACAACAGAACAAAGCCCTGTCATGTCTGTATGCATGTATATACTATTTAGGAATAAAGGGAACATCCACCATGGTCTATTACCTATTGCAACTCTAAAACATTCAAAATAGGATTCAGGCCCCTTGAATTTTAAGCTAAACATATTTTGGGGTCTTTATTTGCCTTCAGATTTCTGAGTGATTTAAGAGTCGTGTTTTCAAGATTTTCTCCACAATTGTGAAGGCAAGAAACTGAGGGGAGTTTTTCAAATGAATCAGGAATAGTAAATGAGAGCGGTCTCCCAGGCCATGTCTATACTGGGAAACTAGTTCGAAATTACTAAATTTGACTCAAGAACTCCCGATTTCATAAATTCATGCTTGCATGTCCTCACTATGGAGCAGCCTCGAAATTAGTCCAAAATAGTGCGTACACATTTAATGGAGCCATCCTCAGACTTAGAACCCCAGGATGCACTCTGGGGGTATGTCTATACTACAGAGTTCTTTTCAGAAAAACAGCCATTTTTCTGAAAAAACTTCACTTCATGCTGCAATCGTGTTCTTTCAAAAAAAAATTGAAAGAACAGAGGGGTTTTTCCAACATTGGTAAACCTCTTTCTATGAGGAAGAAGCCTTTTTCCAAAAGAACTCTTTCAGAAAAAGGCAAGTGGGGATGGAGAAGAGGGAATTATTTCAAAAGAAGAGGAAAAAGGAAAAAGCACAGATGCCCTGGTAGCCACTCTGTCCATAGTAATCACAGCTTAAATGCAAGATAGCGTACATTCAGTGTGGAAATCATCTGTCGAAAAAGCAGATCGCTTTTTCGATGCACTTTTGCTGTGACGACGCTCTCTTTTGGAAGTTTTTTCAGAAGATCTCTTCTGGAAAAGCTTCTTCTGAAAGAAGCCTTTAGATAGCCTGGAAAGCATACCAGGAAGGCAGATACTTCATGTGGTTGCTTGGTCCAGCAAACTGTTCTTACAGGGGCTCCTCTCTACACCCGCATCTCACAAGATGCTCCTCCACTCCTCCTCCCCTCGCAGGAGAGAAAAGAGATGCAGTGGGCAAGTGCCTTCTCATGCTCTGATTGCCTGTGCAGATGCCACAGCATTGCCACCATGGAGCCAGAGCTCCTGCAAAGCAGTGCCAGACTCACAAGCATTTCATGGTGCAGCACTTCCAGATTGCCCACATGTTGCTCCAGCAGGCCCGGGACCAGGACGAGAAGGATGAGGAGCACAAACCCCAGCATGGCCTGCAGATCCTGCTCAGCACAGTCCTGACACTCCTGCCATTGTGCATGCCACTCAATCCACTGGACACAGTTGAATGCCACTTCTGATGGAGGGAGAGGAGCTCCAACTGGTGGGACCACATCGTCATGCAGGGATGTGATGATCAGCAGTAGCTGCAGAACTGCCACATGTGGAAAGCCACCTTCCTGGAGCTCTGTAAGTAGCTCACTCCTGCTTTCAAGCAACAGGACACCCACATAAGACCCACCATCGGTGTGGCCATCACCTTGTGGAAGCTTGCACACTGGAGAGGTATTGCTCAGACAGGAACTAGTTCGGCATGGGGAAATCCACAGTTGGGGCCAGACTCATACAAGTAGTGAAGGACATCAACCACAGAAAGTTGTCACTCTGGACAACAGGGACAGCATCATTGATGGCTTTGCTGACATGGGCTTCCCCAACTGTGGAGGCGTAGCCATAGATGGCACACACATCCCCATTCTAGTCCCCGAACACCATGCCTTGGAGTTCATCAACCAAAATGGGTGCTTCTCCATGGTGCTGCAAGTGTCACAAGGGACACTTCACCGACATCAGCATCGGATGAGTGGGAAAGATGCATGACACTCGCATCATTTGGAATGCCTGCCTTTTCCAAAAGATGCATGTCTGCACTTTTTACCCAGACTGAACCATCGGCGTCGGAGAGGTGGACATGCTCATTGTGATCCTGGGCAACACAGCCTACCCCTTGCTCTTCTGGCTCATGAAGCTCTACACAGGCAGCCTGGACCGCAGCAAGGAGGAGTTCAACACTAAGCTGGGCAATTGCTGAATAGTAGTAGAATGTGCATTTGGACCATAACAGATGAGCTCCCCCAACATAAGCAAGAAGGAAGACATTTAGCTGGCCTAAAGTAATGATACCCAAACTGCTGTGTGGCAGGTAGAATAGGGACCCCCTCCACCTATATTTGTGCATGGCAGAGGGGTTCTCTGACTCCCATTGACTAGCTTGCAGGTGGGGGAAAAATCAAAGAATGCGTTGGTTATCATGTTTCTTCTATCCCTATTTAAGCCTTCCCAAGCATTCAGAATGGCAAGGGGCATAAAATAAAAGTGGAGGAAGTTATGGGGACTTTCCTCAGGGCTCAAAGCTGTACATAGTGATCTTGTGGGGGTATGTTGAGCTGGGATACCCAGCGGATCCTCCTTCAACAAGTTAGAATGGTCCCTGTAGCGGAAAGTAGTTAGGTAACCTCCCCTTCCCTTCTCTTCCTCAAGAGCTGAAAGCAGGACAGGAAGGAGAAGTAGAGAAGCTTTAGAGACCTTCCCATGGGCTGAATAGAATAGGTTCATAGAACCTTAAGGAACCTTGAGAGGTTATCATGTCTAGTCCCCTGCACACATGGCACACCCAAAGCGAGACTCATATCTCTAGACCAATGAGCCACACAAAAGCCTACAATTGTTACACTCTGCAGCTCTCAAACCCAGGCCTGCAATGAAGTTAATGACATATAGGAAATGTTGAGAGATAGCACTTTTCAGACTAAGGCCCTGATGCCACCTAAGGGAGCTTAGCAATTGGATTTGGCAGGGAACAGCAACCATGTAGTTTGGGTTTGGAGGTGTGATCAGGCTAGGTGCTGGTGTCCCCAGTGTTGAGTACTCAATACAAAAAGAAAGGCTAAAAAAAGGGAAAGCTCCCTCAGGTAGAGGAGACCTAGGATTTTGTGGTGGATCTGATTCCTTTATAAAGCATACCACCACATATCACTCTTCTACCCGCTCATGGAAAGCACTCAGAAGTGAGTTGAGGCTTAAAGCTGAAGAAGCTCTACCCAAGTTATGGGTTACATAGTGAACATCCTGTAACACTGTGCTGGTCCCCTTTAAATGCTTGGTATGTGAGAGGAGGTGGGCCTATATCAATCTCCATCCCTAACAATAATAGAGTGGGATCTGCAGCTTAAATCTATCCATGTGTCTGCTTTTTAAGGTTCTGCATATCTTGGTCAATATACTGCGTTCTTTCTTTACCCCACCTGGAATCAACAAATTATCTCTCACATACTTTGTGGTAGATGGTGCTCATGGACCAACGATTGATACTTTTTTAATTCCTGGGAGAGAATCAGTTCTTAATGCTGAAAGTGTGCATATAATTAAAAAGACAAGACCAAATTCTGCTCTCAGTTGCAGTAGTGTGCAGCTGAAATAACTTCACTAATTTCAGTGAAATTACTCTGGATTTGCACTAACCTATGAGAGAAGAATTTCCTGACAGCGTTCAGTCTTTGAATGATATATCCAAGATGTATTTTCCCAATGTACAGCAACTTCTCTAAAGTGTTCTGACAAATCTTTTACTTGTATAACTTGTTTCCATTTCTCTGTAGGGTAATGAAAAACATAATGAAAACTCAATAACAACCTAGTATCGAAAAAAGCACATATTAGACTGATTCTTATAAGCCCAATGACAACCAGTAAGTCTGTTACTTTCCCTGAAATTAGCATGCATAACCTCCCAGAACTACATTCTGCCTAAATCAGAATATTAGCAGCTTTTGTTGGACAAAAACCTGGAAACAGTTTGACTTGAAGAAAAGAGGAAATGTGACTAATGCTTGTCACTTGCTTTTAAATAATCAATAAGCTGATATGTCTCTTTTTTTTACCCAGCCAATTATCAGTTATTTTTGAAGTACATTGGTGACTACAGTTAGCATTAGGATGAGTCACCAGACACTGGCTGCTTTTTAAAAATCACTGGGCATGGATGGGAAGTTTTCCTTAGAAACTAGACATACCATGTTCATGGATACCAAAATGAAGACTATAATAAAAATAAAAACCCACAGTACACTTTGTCAAGAAGATATTAAAATACTGACAATCTGCAGCCATCAGCTTTGAAAAATATACATAAGTCTTTCTATCATATTTCACTTTCTGCCTTGCATTCAGTAATGGGAAATATCAGGGTAAGAGGGTGAGACAGGACATTTATAAAAGCAGAGACAAGAACATATAAGTGCTACAGCATGGGAACAACTGATTCATTTATATACTTTGCTGTTTGCTTTGTGATCTAGATAAGTAGCCTTAACTATGCAGGTTGTATACTACATTTACTATTTCAAGTAAAGTTCTATGCTGAAGTTTGCTTTCTTTGAAGCAAGCTAATAAATGTAGAAGGCTTACAATATCAAATCCCATGCATTAGTGAACTATCCTGTTTTCTCTTCCCTAGCACAGGGAGAGGTTTCCCCATAATGATCTGTCTTATGAATGACCTGAGGAAATAATTTCAGGTTTCTTCAAAACATATCCATTTGTTTCTTACTGGCGAGTTCAATTTCATTAAAAGTTATGGTGTGAGCAGCAGTGCCTTTTGCAGCATTGTGTGGCCAAAGGGTGTATCATTACTTCTAGTTTACCATTAAAATAAATTTTCCAATATGCAGTTCTAATATTCATTTTGTTAATGATGTGCCGCTTTGCAGGCTGCCAGTTCAACACGAGTCTTCTCTTTTGGGTAAAGCGATGGTAGGGGGTTAAAATAAAGATTTAAAGTTTACATTTGTTTCATTTAGAATATTTTCTTCAACATTCAAGTTTGCATCGCACATTCTTCCCTGGGGAGAAAGGCATTATTCATGTCAATATCTTAAAGCAGTAAAGTCGCATTCTGTTTACATATTAAATTTGCTATTAAATGCATATATGAACTGTTAACATTTTTCTATATGCTACAGGCAAGCATACATAAAATCCAACTTGTGATTGATGTACAGGAAATAACTGTCCTTTGGATGAGGGGATGGAGCGTGCCTCAGTCTGAGGTTCCAGTAGCTTGTGCCTGTAGATTACAGATATACAGTCCTGTTATTACATAGACTGGCTTGAGTGGACAGGAAGTATTCAGAGAAAGTTTTATTCTTAGGAAGAATAATGGGGACATAGCCATTCAGCAGCACATTTAGCATTATTAATGTTTCAGATACATGGTCTGAATATAATGGACTTATAGTAACCAGATGTCAAATGTTATGTTAAAAATATTGATGTCTACAAATGGAGACATCTGAACTGGGTATGTCATTGGACTCTGTTGTGAGAGCAGAAAATCTCTCTTAAACTGTCATGAAGTGGATCCATTGTACAAGAGCATAACATATGCTGGCTTAGTGGGTGATGGTACTCACTAAGCCCAAATAGAACTGCTGCTATCTAGTGCATCCTTACTTCACTTTCCTCAGGGCTTCTCCCACAGCCCTCTGCTTTCCCCAGGCAGCTATCAGGTTTTCCTCTCATACATGAAGCATCCCCAGCATTAGTTCACCCCTTTGGCTCGACTTTCTCTTGTTTAACTCTTTGTGTTTTAAATACACTTTTGGGGGAGTGATAGGGGAGGGAGAGGAGAGGAACAAAGAGGGAAAAAGGCTTTTTTAGGCTGAGAAGTGGGACAGAATGTTTGTTGTTGTTGATTATACAGGAAGAGACTGATACTACAGTGAGAAGAGCCATATAAGTACATGCATAAGAGGTCAGGATTGCTGCTGACCAGTGGCTGGGGTCCACTGTGCTACCTCATTGTGAAGTAGATTCAAAGAACTGGGAAGGGAAGGATAAGCTGATCTATGGGTAAAAGATACTGGAAGGGAGTGGTTGTTTGGGAATGAAGGATGTGGGAAGTTTTGGGGAAGCTCCTAAAATGTTAGTGGGTCCAATCCCCACTTAAGTACATAAGAACAGCCATACGGGGTAAGATCAAACGTCCATCTAGCTCATAGTTTTATACTACAGGATTTTCCCTGCCCTAGTTTGTAAATATTAAGGTCCTGCTTGCTGCTGTTAGATTTTGCATAATGTTTGCAAAGCAAAGACTATGGACTCTACTTACTAGGGGCCAAATTCTGGCACCCATTCTCACATTGGATAGCATTTCATTCAAAAGTAGCTACTTGTATATGTTAAGTACCACTGCGCAGGTCTGCACTGGGAAGTGTAATTTTCAATTGGAGGAGACTTTCTCACTCTGCTGGATCTAGCATACTAAAAATAGAAGACTTGTCGCAGTGGCATGAGGGTCTGGAAAGTTAACTGCCCCAGGTACCTACCATCCAAATTGCTAGGCATACACCCTCCAGATGGAAATTGCACCTCTAGCTCACTGTGAAGACATATTTTAAGAGTAGCAGAAGTGGCTAATAAGGGTCTCATTGGACTTCCTTTGCTTCCATAAATAAGCAGTGAGCCTAACATTTTGTGCGCTTCTGTATTGTCTTTTTGTTGGAGGACAGGGAAAATTTTGTTTCTGACATACCCTGCCTGTACTACTCTATTTTACAAAATAAGTGGATTATTTCCTTCCAGTTCCCTTCCTTTACTGAGTACCTACAATATATGCGGGGGGGGGGGGGGGGGGCAGAAAGAATTAAGATGAAAAATAACTATTGACAGTTTTACTGAAAATTGAAGTGCTATCTTGGGGGGAACCTTTAATTAAAATAAAAATACCCGAAATACTGTCAATCAGCATGAAAATGAAGATGTTATGACTAAATAGAAATTTTCAGTCCCTCAGCTTTCAATAATTAATACATTATTTACACTTGCACATTCCCATTTCCCAGCTTTTGAGAATTCATTACACTTTGATCCTTTGCTCAGCAGCAAATTTAACATCATTGTGACCTTCTGCCTAACACCATATACCTATCTAATATGTGCATTTATTAAAGAAGCAAGCGCCAGCTAGTGGGGTGGGGAGGAAAATGGCAAATGCCAATGCTTTCCATGACTGGAAGAAAAACAGATTGTTCTTAAGGAACGATCAATTAACATACCAACTCTATAATGCTATTCTTGGGTGCCCAGACATTTACATGTTATAGGGAAGGGTTTCTAATTAAAGCCCAATGGAATTGGCAGTAAGTTTACAGTAAACATACAACAAAACCATTTAATAAGAAAGCTAGTTATAGATGCACCAACTTGCTTAATTGAAGTTGAAACATTAAAATAGTTGAAATATTACTTTCATCACAATCTAGAGAACTTATACATTCCAAATTCCCCATAGAAATATTGTCATGTTTCTAAGACTGCAAGATACCATATAAATGTTGTTTAAAAATTCATGTATTATAATAATATTCAAAAGTGTCAGAATAAAAACTATTATATGCTGGAACTGTACACTGTAGGCAAGCATTGTTATAAGGTCTGCAACATAGTTGGCATGGGGATTAGGGACAATGTTCCCTCTAATTTTTTCTATCCATGTGCAGAATAAATTTATGTGTACTGAGGCATGTGCAAATGTGCACCACCAATAGAAACAAGAAACCTAGCTCTGGATGCTCTGCTAGTCAGCTGGGTGGCATCTGAAACACATTTGAAGGTCCATACCAGTGTGCACCTTTCAGGAAATGCTGGTTGGGAGAGGGCCATTCTGAAGTCAATGCATGTTTTCATATTAGAATTAACTGTGACTGGTTTCCCCCAGCCTGGGTTCCCTTTACACTGTATTGTAGTGCTAAGCTCTTTCCAGGCTCCAGCTTGCACTTTCACCAGCGCTCATACAGACAGGGACATACCAGCTGTGGTTACATGCAGGCACATTGGTCAATGCTGTATAAGAATGCTCCAGCTAGGAACTTCCCAGCTACTCCAGCATGCATTCCATCTGGCATGTAAGCCCCAAATTACAGCACCTTGCATTCCACAGGGAACTGTACAGTGTACTCTCATGAAATTCACCTGCTGCCTCAATGTACAGAGGAATACACAACATCGTTCTGCCCCCAATTATGACTCCCACACATTGGTTTTAGACAAAGCAAAACATATTAGCTACAAAAGATAGATTTTAAGTGATAGGAAACAGAGCAAAACAGATGATCCAGAAAATAAACCAGAATGCAAAATAAGCTGAATATACTAAAGAGATTGGATGCTTATAGCAGATCTTTACCCTAAGTGATGGCACAAGCATCCCAGTTTTCATGATGGGTGGGGGGAAGTGTTACAGCCACTCTGCCATAAAGGTAATCCTTTCTGGAATGCTTTTGCAGAGTTGAAGATCTAGGCGGGGACTGATTTCAAATTGGCGTGTGCCCAAAATTTGTTCAAGTGCCAGCATCACAGTAAGAGCTGTCCTGAGTTTGTCAGCAGTTATGTGAGTTTAGTGATTATGAGAAGTGCTGGATTGATGGCACTTAAGTAGTATTATTCTTTTAGCCACACAACTGGTGTCATGGGGAATAGGAATGCAGGTTTCCTCCCAGTGCCCCATTTATGTGCCTATCAAGACACTAATGGGCCACCTTTAGAAAGTACTAAGGTAGCTCGGTCCCTGTTTATTCACTTCTTGTTCTCTAGGTTGTGTGATATAGATATGCACAGGGAAAGCCGACTGAAGAGAGCTGTGCTGATTGCAGGGATTACAGTAAGGGGGGGTGTCTAACTCCTTCTCTGCTGCTCAGAGCACACATACAACTCCCTATTATCTCCATTTCTCACCTGGTGAGCCAAGGACTCAGGCAAAGGCAATTTGAAATGGAAGAAGCAGACAGAGATGGGTTCTCAGTAGGGTTGTTTCTTGGGCTCCCAGCCCTCCTGCTAGTAGGTGAAGCAAAAGCGATACCAGGTGGGAGAGGATGAGGAGTTGCCTCTCTTGCTTTTAGTACAGAAAGATCATCCTTTCACCAACTCCCATTCCTTCTAGAGTATGTTTGCCTGCAACAGGAAACTGCAAAGCCTCAGATTTTAAACTTGTCTCCTTCCTGCACTTCTGTCCCCAGAGTTTCCGTTTGCCATATAGACAAAGAAGAAATGGACCAATGACCAATAAAGGGTTTTTTTTTTTTTTTTCAGGAAAAACACAATCCCCTCTAGGCTTGAAAGCTTGAGAACAGCTCCAGGCTGTTTGCATCGTGAAACTCACCTTTCTATTGGTCCTGTATTCTATGTAGTATCACATTTTCAGCTGCATCACACCTATCAGTAACCACATTACACTAGCTACAAAAAACGATACACTAATGGTTACACAGAAAATGAGTGCCAAAATACTGCAGTGAAATGAAAGGAAATTTAACTATAATAAGGTGTCCAAAGAAGGACATCTTGAGTTGGGAGCTATAACCAATTGAAGATACTTCTCTAGCATCACAGTGGTACCTGAGTGCACCACAATCTTTAATGTATTTATCTTCACAATTCCCTATGATGTAGGGCAGGGCAATTACGCAGAAAGGGAAACTGGGGCACAAAGGCTAAGTAATTTGCCAAACGTCACACAGAAAGCTTATGGTGAAGAAAGGAATGTTCTTAAAGCCCTAGGCTAGTGCCTTAATCAGTGCACCATCCTTCCTCTCCTGAAACAAAAACAAAAAACAAAAAAACCCACAATGCATGCAGGAGCCCAATACTCTTAGGGTACGTCTACATTAGCCCCCTAGTTCAAACTAGGGAGGCTAATGAGGGGAGACCAAAATTGCTAATGAAGCACGGGATTTAAATATCCCATGCTTGATTAGCGTATTCCCGGCTGGTCGCCATTTTGGAAACTGACTAACTCAAAGTAACTGCACGTGTCTACGCGCGGCAGAGCAGCGCAATTACGAGATAAACCTCTTAGTTCAAATTAACAGTTAAACCTCATGGAATTCCATGGAGGTTTAACTGTTAATTCGAACTAAGGGGTTTATCTCGGAATTGCGCTGCTCTGCCGCGCGTAGACACGTGCAGTTACTTTGAGTTAGTCAGTTTCCAAAATGGCGACCAGCCGGGAATACGCTAATCAAGCGTGTGATATTTAAATCCCGTGCTTCATTAGCAATTTGGTCTCCCCTCATTAGCCTCCCTAGTTTGAACTAGGGAGCTAGTGTAGACGTACCCTTACAGATTAATGAGTGGGAGGGAGAGCCTGCTTTAGTTTTATGGGCTTTTGGCACATGGTTTTTGACATTTCAACGAACTACAGTATGGCTATGGCAAGCTACAGTTTAAGTTATTTACTTGTGCCAGCTTTTGTGGGGCCCCAAAAGCGGGGAAAGGAAGGGAGAAATATCAGAATATGAAGTGTGAATAATGTGTAAGGACCTCAATGACTCATCTTCAAAAGTGGATTTTATTTGAGTCATCATTAAAGACCTTACACTGATAAATTTATATACAAAACAGCAGAAAGGTAGCAATCAGGAATTTGTCATCATTTCTTTTTTTATACCCTATTAATCTCAGATAAACTTTTCAAGTGACGTACTGAAACATTGCTCAGTATTAAAATGTTATGCACAAATAAGTACCTAATGGTAAATTTAAAGATGTTGCAGCAGTCCAAGTTTTCATTTTCCTGATTATGACATTTGCATAATGTATAAATTCAAACATTATTGCTATTAAATAATGCATAAATATTCTCCCATGCTGAAATACATTCAAAATAATTCATGGAGAGGAAATAGATGCATCATTCAGTTGCTCTATTTAAAAATGTAGTTAAAACTCTATATTTCAGTATTATGACTGGAAGACGTATCATCCCCACTAGTTGGATGACACTCCAAACTGTAAATGAAGTATACATTATTAAATGTGCTACATTTCCCTCTCTTCAGGGTGCATTATCTTCTGAATACAACACTTAGCATTTCACAAGGTTCAGAAAGGAACACAGATTCATATTTAATCACATGATCATTTGGCAGGTCTTAGGGTATGTCTACACTACCACCCTAGATTGAACTAGGGTGGTAATGTAGGCAATCAGAGTTGCAAATGAAGCCCGGGATTTGAATTTCCCAGGCTTCATTTGCATAAAGCCGGGAGCCGCCATTTTTAAATGTCCGCTAGTGCGGATTCCGTGCCGCGCGGCTACACGCGGCACGGACTAGGTAGTTCGGACTAGGCTTCCTAGTCCGAACTACTGTTACTCCTCATTTCTCATTTCACGAGGAGTAACGGTAGTTCGGACTAGGAAGCCTAGTCCGAACTACCTAGTCCGTGCCACATGTAGCCGCGCGGCACGGAATCCGCACTAGCGGACATTTAAAAATGGCGGCGCCCGGCTTTATGCAAATGAAGCCCGGGAAATTCAAATCCCGGGCTTCATTTGCAACTCCGGTTGCCTACATTACCACCCTAGTTCGAACTAGGGTGGTAGTGTAGACATACCTTTAGGGCAAAGCTAACATTCCTACTCTGAGGTGAAAGGAATATGAACTCTGTCACATGTTTTGGAGGTTTTTCTGGTTTCTGTGCATAAGAGAAACACAAAGTCATACAGGCGGGTTGTATAAATTGCAGGTGCGCCTCTGAGAGGCACTAAGCACCATCAGCATCCACAGGCTCACAACCTCCCCAACTGGACAAAGCCCCTTTATTTTGGTTTATAAAATGTACCATTCAACAAGCTTTTAACTAAAAGGTCAAATCACCCTCAGACATTAGTTAAGCCAATGCCCAAGTGAGGAACAAATAAAAAGGGACCTCAGGGTTTGAGTCTAAGCACAAATAAAATATACACACATACACAACACTACCACCTCTTTAAAAAAAAGTTATACATCTCAGTACACAACAAACTAATGAGAAGCTTTGACATTAAAATGATGCAGAAACTTAGAATAAGCTCCACACAGCTAGACTGAAATGGACAAGACACCCACATGAGCAGTTTGTGTAAACTTTCTCACATCAAACACCTACCCTAATGCTTTTCCCAGTTACTGTATTACAATGCTTCTGTCATGACATTTCTTGATTTTATGACTATTTTCAATCAAGATTTACTTTGAATTGTGCTGCCTGTTTTTCTTAAAAATTGGTCTCTCACCTTTTAAAGATTATTTACGTACAGTGTAGACCTGGATTCATGTTTCGTTTTGACCTTAATTCACTTAAGATTCAGTCAGTTTTCCATTCTGCTGCAGATATAAAATAATCAAGTCTCCCATAAACACCATCCATTTAAAAGTGTATCCTCTTTTATGATTTGTCATTATAATTCTAAAAGCTGTGTGTTCTATCATCATTACCACACACACAATATATATTTTCCCTGTCATTTCTCCCTCTCTTCCCTATGTTCGGCTGTTGTTGGTACAGTAAAATGCTTTTTTAAAATACTGATAAACTAATCCAATGGGAAAACACATTTTGCTTACGCTTACAGTGATTCTGCATAAGCTAGGAAGCATTCTGAAATGGATCAGATAATCTTAAAAGCAGCTATTTGTGAAGCACAGAAGATGCATCACTTAGGCTCTAAATTGAGCAGATCTGTTAAAACAAAATGGACCCAAAATGTGTCAGTTTCTAGCACACAAAACTCTTGAAAAATACTTGTTAAGGAATTAAGCTTTACCTTAAACAGAAGTGCATAAGCTGTTCATTCTTCCAAAGATTTTTAGCCAACGGAGCCATCAATATACAGTAGTAAGCCTGCCAGTATTACCCCGTGTTGTGTTGCCATTTTGGCAGACAAATCAGCACTAGAAAGGGGTTCCAGATGGCTGGACGCATGGTACCTAGCTCTTTTAACTAAATGCTGAGCCATTTTTAAAGTTTACCTTTCTTCCTGACTGTTGATTCTTTTTCCTTTCATGTCAACATAGATAGCACTTCCAAATGCCTTTCATTGTTGGGCTCTACCATGGTAATACAGATTTACATGAAAAGCATGTTTTAATATTGGAAATTCTTAGGAGGCTGAAAATCTTCTGAATTAACCAAGGCTATCAAGCACAACTTTCAGCTATTCTCTAAACCATGAAGAAAAGACGGAGCAGGTAAAAACCACATACTAGTAAAATGAAAAAATGCCTTTGTTTAACACAAACTAATTACGCCTATATAGTACTCCTCATTACGTGGCTATTTTGTTGCCAACAGAGGTGGTATGGCTTGTAACCGTGACAAAAGAGAGCTGTGTTTCAAACTCCACTTCCCATGGGTCCCTCAATTTGATTTCTGCCTATAATACTGATAAGAAGTGACAGTAGTTGGATGAAACAATCAAAACTGGAGTTGAAGAGCTTATAAACCTTCTGACACTTCAATAAACTAGAAGCCAATACAAACCTAAAAAGACACATCCATTTTGACTCTGAGTAGCTGCACTGGGCAATGACGACACCTGCTTTGAGACAGATCAGGAAGTAGCATCTATTTTACACTCATTTCATAAATTTTAAATAAAAAATAAATGCTAAATTCTACAAGGAGAGCTAAAAACCTTTTATAATCTTTTAGACAGTTGCTGCCATCCCTCAAGAGAGCTGTATGCCTGCTGCTAAATGTCTACAAATCAATATTTAATATTTTGAAACATGAAGTCTTAATTATCCATTTCCCCTTTAAGCATCAGATCTGCACTCAGTGAAAATAAAACCATTTGTTGGCTGATGGATTGATTGCTGCTTATTAACACTTTTTCTCTGTAGGTCAAAGAGAAAGGCTTCTTATCAAGTATTTTTATGCCCTAATTTAGAAGATCAGAACCCACTAAATGTTAACTTGAAAATAGGTGAGCATCTTCCTCATTCATTTTGAAAATGAAGCTAATCTTAAAATTATCCACAACCTTTAACTGACAGTGGAACCAGAACATATTTTTTCATGTTCAGACTTAAATGCTAGTTTGTGCCAGATTCCTTAAATACCTTAGCAAATCTGGCCCTGATTGCTTCTGAGAAGTGCTTTAAACTCCCATTAATTTTATTTGAACTTGAAGTTACTTCAGAGCAAGTACCCTACAATACTGAGTTCCTGGGCCCTCATGCACAAAGTAGCTTAGGCACTATAATGCAGAATATTGCACTGCTTAATTATTAGGTGCCTAACCACTCACTAGATTCCATGAACCCCGAGTTAGATGCCTAGGCTCCCTATACAATGCATAGGGCCAAAGTAATACCCAAGAATAGGATCTACAAGAACTATCATGGAGGCATGGAGTTGCCTATGTTATCCAACAGGAGATAATGGCAAGAGGGGCGTATCGTAAACCCCACAACATTCAGGAAATTAAGCGCAACTTAATCCCAACGAGAAAGAAGAAAGCACCTACTGTGCTCACAATCAACAACTGGGATGCCTTTCCTGGAGTCATGCACCCAAGCTGTTTCTTTCTCTCTCTCTCTTTCTCTTTTTTGGCAAGTATGTCCTCAGTGCACACCTTACTCCACACAACATATTCCTAAGGGAGGAGGAGCCTACCCTATAACCTTCACCCCACGGGTTAGAGTACTAACTACTGGGACAAAGAGTACAAAGTTTGACTTCCCCTACCATGCTATTGCGTGTGGACACAGTTACCAGATTGGGCCTCTCATGTAAAATAGGTGAGTCAATGCCTATCTTGACTTAGTAGTAAGATTATACTGGGGCTTAAGCAACAGATAAGTGCCTGGAAGCCTACCTGTGGTAACAGAGGTCACACCCAGAGACAGAAACGTAGGCATGTAATGAAATTTTACAGTTGGGCACTAGAGGAATGAGCAGGCCTATTTCACCACCCTTTTTCACTGAGATGACTGGCTAGAACATGGAGTGCTGTTTGCCACGGAGGCAAATGGTTGGACGGAGAGACCGGAGTGGGACATGGCCAGAGGGCCACGTCCAGAAGAGGATGCTGTGGTCCAGGGTCCAATGTGGGTCCTAGAGGTGGATACAGAAGAGATGGCGGGCGAGACACCACTAGATAGGAGAGCAAAGCTGATTCCCAGGACAACCAGCAGGAGGTGTCTTGGTGGTGAGTCTCATCCCATTGCACTTGCTTAGACAGAAACTGACACAGAGGCCCATTGGTGATTCACTACTCATTCCACTACTCGGGCCGATGGACTTACTGCACCTATCATATTACTCTCATAGGGTGTGTCTACACAGCACCCTAAATTCGAAATAAGATACGCAATTTGTGTGGTGCAAATTGCGTCTCTTATTTGAAATCTATTTTGAAATAGCTTATTTTGAAATTTGACACATCTACACTGTGCCAATTTTTGAAATAACATGTGGTTTTGAGCCATTCCTATATCTCTCGTGCAATGAGGTTTACCGGGATGATGAAATAGCACGCCCATTATTTCGAAAAATATTTAGGAATAACAGCATCTTGTGCAGACATGGGGTAGCTATTTTGGAATACCTCTGGTATCCTGAAATAGCCATGAAGTGTAGACATACCCATAGTATTTAACCCTGATTAGTATTGTACAAAATATATCAGTTGAAAGCTGATGACACTAGTCATTGCTAGCATAGTATGATGATATATCATCAGGTGTTGGAAATATGCTCCTAAAATAGATTGTGGAAGTAATGTTGATAAATATTTTTTCCTAAGCAAAGGAATGATGATTTGCCTGTTAGCCAGTGTCTGATGGGCAAGCCGAGCACAGAGATGCCAGAGACAATGAGCAATTCATTTGCATCTGAGGCAAATACTAGTAATGAGGATGAGAAACAGCTTGCTGGACATCCCACACAGTGAACCCCCAGGGGCCACTCTGACTCTTGAGATAAAGACAATTGGGTCTGGGAAATATAAGGGGAAGCAAAGGATGCCTAAGTCGTCACTGACAAAGAAAAGATCAGTACCCTGGTGGATCCCCAACTATGTGGGTTGGCAACTAGTGTTCCTTGTAAGCTGAGCACTTGGGTGGTGACCTAGGAGTGATTCAGATGCCACCCTGCTGATTAGCAAAGCACCCAGAGCCTCCCGCAAGTGGCAGCATGTGTTTCTATTGGTGGTGCTTACAGGCACATACCTTGGTGCACATAGCACAATTTATTCTGCACACAGATAGAAAGAATTAGAGGGAACATTGTTGGCAACACAGAAAAGAACTGCTCTTGGCAAAGCTTGGAGCCTGCTAAGGTTAGATGTAAGTCTTGAGGGGTATGTCTACACTAGCTCGTTTGTTCGAGCTAGGTAGGCAAATGAGGGCAACCGGGGTTGCAAATGAAGCCCGGGATTTAAATATCCCAGGCTTCATTTGCATGTTCCCAGGCACCGCCATTTTTAAATCCCCCTTAGTGCAGACTCCGTGCCCGCGGCTACACGCGGCACGGAGTAGGTAGTTCGAATTAGGATCTCTAATTCAAACTACCAGTACACCTCGTTCCATGAGGAGTAATGGTAGTTCGAATTAGAAATCCTAATTCGAACTACCTACTCCGTGCCGCGTGTTGCCGTGGGCACGGAGTCCGCACTAAGTGGGATTTAAAAATGGCGGTACCCGGGAACATGCAAATGAAGCCCGGGATATTTAAATCCCGGGCTTCATTTGCAACCCCGGTTGCCCTCATTTGCCTACCTAGCTCGAACTAACGAGCTAGCATAGACATACCCTTAGAGACAAGTAATACTTGGTTTGTAACTATTTTCTGTTTCTATCATCTCTGTTTAGCATCACTTAAATATCTGTTCTCGTTTTATTAAATATTCTGTTCGGTGCTGTGACAGTAAAAGGAGCTAGGCATCCCCATCTCAGTAAACTGGTGCACAGTCAGTTTCTGAAGACAGCAGACTTGATCAATCTTAGGACATCCAGTGACTGGATGCTGCAAGCAGATGCTTATGGAGACTTTGGGAACCAGAGGTACCAAGAATAACCTGCAAGGCAAGGAAAAAACTGACAGACTCCTGAGAAGTTGCTGGTCTGGCTAACAGATTGGAGTGTTAAGGAGTTGCAACATAGTTTAGCAGCAGCAAAATCACCCTTCTGCCTCAGATCACGAGAAACAAGACGACTTACAGTTCTGGATGATCCAAAAGAACATCTTACATTAGATTAGTGGGTCACAGTGGTACCTAAAAGGGATTAAGGTACCTAAAGCCCAGATTGTGGATTCAGCTTTTTAAGAACATGATAATATGAAAATAAATTCATGTTATAAATAGATGTGAAGATCTACATAGAACCTTCCCCCCC
Organism: Pelodiscus sinensis; assembly: GCF_049634645.1. Lineage (NCBI taxonomy): Eukaryota > Metazoa > Chordata > Testudines > Trionychidae > Pelodiscus > Pelodiscus sinensis. The sequence continues at coordinate 37,088,442 of NC_134719.1, read as the reverse complement.
ACACCCTGCACACACATACCTGATCCAAAAAACATTTAAGTTAATGGAAATCTCTCAAAGTGTAAAATGATTTGCTCCTGGGAGAAGCCTCTCCATAAAATTTCCTGATATTATCTTTATTTTAGAAAAGTAGTAACATTTGAATATTCAATCTCCAAATAATCACAACAGGAAATGGTCTTATCTAATCATCATGACCTCCATTATAATCAAGTCTGATTCTCTTAGGTACAATTTTTTTTCAAGCAGAATAAATTCTTCTGAAGACACTTTAGTGAGCATGTCTATTTCCTGCTGACTATATAGAAAAGCTTGTTTGAATTCTGTTGTGTGAACAGCCCCTAAGAGATTTGGAACTGTTGGAAATTCAGAAATCTGAGCATAAGATGGCACAGGCACCATTGAGGAGGCTGTGAAAAGGGTAAGTCCAGACATACCCGAGCAACTGAATCAGGAGAATGTGCCTAGGAAAAGGATCATTATCTTAGGGGCTGAAAGAGTACTGACACTCCAAAATCAAGATATACATTAGGTTGATTTAAGTGAAGTTCCAAGTAGAACTCAAGTCTTTCACTAAACTCAAGACTTCAGGAATATGAAAAAGTTCTTTTCTCGTCTCTATTGTCCTAATTCTACCTCATCCCTTATTCCTTCTGATTCTTTCCTGCTGCAAGGATATGAATGCATCAGCACTATAAGCAGAGTACTGGTTGCTATGTTTACCTGGTTAACAGGTTTCTATTACAAAATCTGTTAAGCACATAATGTGACATGACAGCTTAGTTTAAGACAAGAAGGAATTCACCAACACTGTTGTGGGTTTCAAATGAAGACCCCGATCTAGCAAAGCACTACATTAGTAACACTACCCAGTTATTGCCCTAAAGAGCTTACAATCTAAATAGATAGGTACAGGGTGGTGGTAGAATAACCAAGCACAGGGAGTAATGTGATGGCAGCAAATGCCCAATTCTATGATTGGGTGGGGTGGGGAGCAGGAAAAAGGAACATCAGCTAAGTGGACAGAAAAGGGAAAGGAGATGAGAGGAGGATATAGGGCAGAAGGAGATGAAGAGTAGAGCAGAGAAGAAGAGACTGAAGGAAAAGGGGAAGAATTGGACCAAATAGCCAATCAGCCCAAGGCAAAGGAAGTCAGAACTTTCCTCAGTTTTTACCTGACTGGTCAGATGTCCCAGCTTTGGTTGTTTCTATTCCTATCTGCTGGTATCTCTATATGACACCTCTCTGTAGTTTCACACCCATCCATCACGTGGCCATGGGTGAAGTAAAGACACATTACCTGCCTCCCAGTACTTGCAGATCATAGGAGCATCTAGGGCTCATTTACCCCTGCCCACACCTAGTACATATCTGTATTTCTTGTATCAATCATTTATATTTAAACTTTCAAAATCTCATATTGTGAGGAGTGGTGTGGTTCCAACAACATCAGACAAATGAAGACTGAGTCCAAAGTGTATTCCTTTAGGAGATTTATACCTTTAGCAAGTCAGCTTTCTACCATATTTGACCTTCTAAGTATGTTCAATGCTTCAACTCTTTCCCCTGTATTAAAAGAACCATAGAGTAAGATCATCTAACTCAGAAGTCAGTGTTGCTCCACTGACATTAGCATCATGGGGATTTATACAGTTTGAGGGTTTGCTCCCAATTTTTTTCACATGACAGTTTACGGCCCAGAAAAATTCATTTTATAAGAAAAAAAAATTCTTCCAAAGAGGTTGCAGTGTCCTGAGTTGGTGATAGACACACTGAACTCTACTAGCCAGTTGGGTCACTTATTAAGAGGACGAGAAGTATCAGGAGCAAAGCAGACTTTAGACACTTAATATATAGTCAGTCACTAACCATCTGTACCTAACTCTAATATGTGCTGAAGTTCAAAGAAGGAACTATTGGCACAAGAAATACACATGTCCACCGGTGTTCTCTCTACGGTGCGGGCCTACATGGCTGCACACAAGAAGTTCTGAACCCACCCACCTCCTTTTCAGAGCTGTGCAGCAGCACTCACCTTCGTGTTGGACATGGAAGGTGAATGGCTTGGCAGCTCCCATGGCTGGAGCCACATGTTGGGCAGGGCCAGGGTTGGGGCCCCGTAGCAAGGTGGCTGTTCTGCCTGCCGTTGGGACCAAAACCGTGTTCAGAGCCAGCTGCCGCCAAGGCTGAGGCCACATGGTGGGCAGCAGCTGCTGCTAGGGATTAGGACTGTGGGCTGGTAGGAGGTTGCTGCCATGGGGAATTAGGGCCTTGGGGCTGGTGGGCAGCTGCTGCCACTACGGATTTTTTTTCCCCCGATTCAGGGTGGTTTATTGACCTGGCCTCTAGCCAGAAAGACCCCAGCAGCAGGGTGGTGGGGGGAATGCAGAGATTCTGTAGTGTCTGGAGGAGGCTGTGGGTGAGGCAGGGTGTTCAAAACCACTAGTCCATATCAGTGCAGTCAATATTCCAGTGTAGGGCCCACGCCCTTGCACATTTTCCCCAGACAGCACCCCCACAGCTCTGGCCAGGGGCTGTCCTCCTCCCCATGTGGAAAACCAAAGAAATGTTCCACTGCAGCCAACGGTGCAGTACAAACTCCCTTACCCCCCAAGCCCCAGGCCATTCAGCTCCAGGCAGCTTTCCACAGCCCACTGCATTAGACTGGGCACTGGTTCTCTCTAGGCTCTAGCCCCAGCTGCCCGAGAAGAGACATGAGCCCAGTGCTGTTGAGATGCTTGTTCCCACGGTCCAGCCCAAAGACTCTCCGAGCTCCCTGGGGCCCAGATGCAGGGCGAGAATTGGCTGTAATGGAATCTAAGGGAGCCAGAGCTGCTGCTGGGCTCCTCTCACTACTAGCATGAGAGCCTGATGGGGACTGCTCAGAGTTCACAGGGGGCTGGGGCAGCTGAAGGAAGGGAGGAGCAGTAGGAGTTAGAGGAGGAGACGGGGGAGGCTAGATGTGTAACACCACAGAAGATTACGCAGGAACTAATGCTTCTGCACAGTAAGTGGGGCTTTCTTCCATAACAATTTTTGTATTATATATATAAATTGTTATGGAAGAAAGCCCTACTTACTGTGCAGACGAGTTAGTAACTGGTGGGTGCTATGGTGGCACATACCCGGACAAGCGCACGTAACAATACTGGTGCACAAGACAAAACTCACTCTACTCATGGATGGAAAATCTTAGAGGGAACACTGCTGTGCACACAGCCATGAAGTTTGTTTTATATTTGGTAATATACTGACTGAGGACTTTGAATCTGCACTGTTAAGGTCAGAGAGAGAGAGAGAGAGACACTCTCTCATCCACATGAACAGTAGCAGGATCAAGCCTACACAGAATGTGGTTTTTAAATCAATTTTTCTAATGAAAAATGACCTGGAACTTCTCCTAATTGTATTGTGGTTCTTTGCATTTTTCATGTTCAGAACCAACAGTTCCTAGATCTGCAATATTCTGTGACTGGTGATCCTTCCAGTGCCTATGTATTTTGCTGTCTACAGCCCTGTTGACCTTGGATATATTAGCCATTTTGCCTAACTTCCTGAGGGGAGAACTCATCACCATGTAAAGATTCAGCAATGGGAAAAAATAAGACTTCAAGAATAAATGAAAACTCTAAGAGTAGCATTATACATAATTCATACATAGTATACACATATGCAGACATGACCACACATGGTTTTAAATTAAATGTAAAATATACTTTGATAACCTTGACTTTCTTTTTGACTGTAAGATAATATTTTATTCCCTCATTGATACTTTATTTTTTCAGAAAGAGGAGAGTAGATTATAAACAGAGCAGCAAGCTGGTTGTGGTCAAAGCATAAACAATATTTTTCAGAAAATCAAGAAGTTAAAATTGTTCTGGGTCAAAATGTTTATTTTTGCAAGTTGAAATGTTTGGTTTGATCTTGGTCATTTTAAAACATTTGATATATTTTAAAATAATATTTTAACCAAGTAATTTTGACCCAATAGTTGTTAGTTTAAAAAATGTTGAAACAAACCTTGATTTTTATCGAATGCTTTTGGATTTATTTATTTTTTACTGAATTTAGCAAAACCAACATACAATTACTGAAAAGTGTTTCTGTACTGTCTAGTCTGTACTTTTTGCCAAAGAAATCTCAGCCAAAAATTTATGCCTAGATCCATTAAAAATAAAAGAAACAGATTGCTATAAATTAGATTTGAGCAATAAATTGTGTCAATTGGTCCACAGCTTGGCCTATACATTTTCATCTAGGTTGCATGCACATGCTAAAACTTCTAATTCTATATATGCATCCCCTGTTTCAACACGTACAGTTGAGGGTGATTGTCCTGCAGATATGTCCTTGAAGAGCATTTGTGAAAATGTGGTTCTAAATGTTAACTGAGATTGGAAATCAAAATGGCAGGAGAGTTTAATGTAACATTTACTCAGATGCAAGCACAAAGGAGTTGGTAAGCTCACAGGTAAATGAACATGTACATTTTCACTGTGTAGGTTAGACATTTGTTTTTCAGGGACATGTTTCTGTAGCTGGTATACATTTGGAAAGTAGTCACTGTGCCCAAGGGCCTTCAAAACTAACTCTCATCCTGTATGATTTGCTGTAAGGTTAATTCACTAAAATTAATACATTAGTTTTCTCCAGGATTGTTCAGGTTATTTTAAAACAAAGCTTTTACTACTTATGTATTTCTATGACATTTAAAAGAGTAGTGAAGTAGTTTTGGTATTACTTTGCAAAATTACGAGAACAAAGAAAGTGATGTGCGATATATAGGTGGGTGACAAAGATGTATATCAAAATGTGACATAACAAGAAGTTAAAAAAGCTTTGAATCTGTGACTTTTATATTAGACATAACTATAATGTCAACAAGCAGAAGCATAGTCCATTTTCCTTAATAACATACTACAGTATTGAGAGTGTAAAGGCATAAGAAGAAAATAAAAATTTGACATAGCTGACATTGATTTTAAGTATTAACTCTAGTGGATCTTAAAATGGCTGTATGCCATTTAGCTCAATGCAGTGTTTTGGATTTTTAAAGACTGGAAGAGTAAGTTGCAAAACAAAAAGTGTTGCAATAAAGCAATTATACATGTATTCTGAGATCCAAAAGGTGAGAAGCAGACCAACTGAAAGTTTCTGGGCAGAGATAAAAGGGAAAACCGGAATGATTGTCATAACGGGGGGAGGATCTACTATAGATAACCAAGGGAGGAAGAGAAGATGGATCTGGTACTTCTAGAACAAATAACGGAAATATCCAAAGACATAAGACCTGGTAGTAAAGGGGGACTTTAACTATTCAGCTATCTATTGAAAAAGTAATAAGAAAAAAAATCCAAAATTTCTTGAAATGTATTGGAGCAAGTTTTTGGTTCAGAAGGTAGAGAAGTAATCAGAGGGACAGCCATTTTAAATTCAGTTCTGACCAGCCGGGAGGAATTGATTGCCTTCTACATGAAGATTTGCAATTGGGTGAAAATGATCATGACCTGATTGAAGTTCATTGTTCTTATTCTTCCTTAGCTTAGAATCATTAAATCAAAGAAGCAGATTTTCATTCAGAGAACTGGTAGGCAAGGTCCCACGGGAAGATAAAAATCTAAGGGTTTAAAGGATTTCAAGAGAGCTGGCAGTTTCTCCAGGAGACAATTTTACAGGGTAACTGCAAATTATTCCAATGTGATGGAAAAATAGGAAGAATGGTAAGAGGCTAATAAGGCTCCAGCAGAAGCACTTTAAGGACCTGAAAATAAAAAATGATCACTACAAGAAGTAGAACTATGAAAAAATTTCCTGATGAGTAGGGATGGGGGGGAAATCAATTGCTAAGGTACAAAATGAATTATACCTAGGGCATGTGTCAATAAGAAGAGATTCTTTAAGTATATCAGGATCAAAAGAAAAATAAGGAAATTGTAGGATACCTACTTAATGAGATCAGAGTGCAAATAACTAATGGCATTGAATATATCAGCCTTTTTTATGTTTATTTTGGTTCAGTCTTGACTAAAATGTTTATTAACAATAAGAGGGAAAGGAGGTTACAAAATAGGTAGGTGACTTAGCTGTATTCATGCTGGCAGAGCTAATGAAATTCACCTTTGGATACTTAAACCATTGAAGGTATCTGTAAGAACTCATGGAGGATAGGTGAGAGTCCAGGGACAGGAGAAGATTAAAACATTGTACCTCTCTTTAAAAAGAGGAACAAAGACACCTGGAGGAATTATAGATTAGTCAACCAATTTTGATACCTGGAAATATATTGGAACAAAACTATGAATAAATTTGTAAATACTTACACAATAATAGGGCTGTAAGGAATAGCCACCATGGATTAATCAAGAATAAAGTCATGTTATATCAACCTAATTTCCTTCTTTGATGGGTTTACTGGCCTAGTAAATGTGGAGAAAACAGTAGGTGTGATATATCTTGATTTTAGTAAATTTTTATGTGGTCCCACATAATATTCTCAAAGCAAAATAGAAAAATGTGATGTACATGGAAAATTACTATAAGGAGGATGCACAGTTGGTTGAAGGACTGTACGCCAGGTAGTTATCACCACTTTGCTGTTAATAATTTTCATTAATGGCATGAATAAAGGAAGAGAGACTATGCTTATAAAATTTCACATGATGCTAAGTTGGGAGGAGTTGCAAACACTTTGGGAGGATAGGATTAAATTATCTTGGACAAAGTAGAACTAATATGATATCAACAAGATAAAATTGAACACAGATAAGTGTAAAGTACTATCCTTCAGAAAAAAAATTAAATGCATAGCAACAAAATGAGGAATGGCTACCTAGGCAGAAGTACCGTTGAAGGGAATTGAGGGTATATAATGGATCACAAATTGAATATCAATCAGCAATGAGATGCAGCTGTGAAAATGATTTATTCTAACATCTATTAACAAGAGTATCATCTGTAAGACATGGGAGGCAATTGTCCCTCTCTATTCAGTACAGGCTGATATATTCAATGCCATCAGTTATTTGTTCTCTGATCTCATTAAGTAGATCACCTACAATTTCCTTAGTATTTCTTTTGATCCTGATGTACTTAAATAACCTTTTCTTATTGCCTTATGCCCTAGGTATAATTCATTTTGTGCCTTAGCATTTGATTTTCCCGCTACTCATTAGCCTTTCAATGGACTGTGTCAATTTCTGTATACCACACTTGAAGATGTAGACAAATTGGAGAGAGGCTAGAGGAGAGCAAAAAAAAATGGTAAGAAGTATAGAAAACCTGACCGATGAGGAAAGCTTTACAAACTGTGCAAGTTTAGAAGACACAAGTGGGAGGGGGACTGATAACAGTCTTCAAATATGCTAAGGGTTGTTATATTGGGAGCAACTGTTCTTCATATCCACTGAAAGTTGGACAAACAGTAGTGGGCTTAATCTGCAGCAAGAGAAGAAGGAAAATGTTTTTGAACCAAGATCTTGGGTGAAAGTGATCATGAAATGATGAGTTAGTGATTCTCAGGAATGGTAGGAGAGAAAATGCAGAATAAAGATAATGGGTTTGAAGAAGGCAGCCTTGAGCATACTCAGGGAATTGGTAGCTAAGATCCTGGAAATTAGTCTAAGGGAAAATCTGATGGAGAGAGTTGGCAATATTTCAACAAGATATTAAGGGCACAAGAGCAATCCCATTGCACTGGAAAGATAAGAAGTATGGGAAGAGACCACCATGCTTTTACCAGAATATTTTCCATTATCTGAAACGCATAAGAGAATCCTACAAAAAGCAGAAACTAGGTCAAATTACAAAGAATGAATATAAACAAAGCATGTACGAACAACATTTGAAATGCAAAGGCACAAAATGAGATTACACTAAATAGGTAACAAGAAAACATTAGATGTAAGAGGGAAAAATGACAAGGTATTATATTATGATAATTACTTGAGAGTTTCTTAACAGTAGGGTTACCATATTTGAACTTTCAAAAAAGAGGGCACTCCTGAGAGGGAGTATATCTGTATCAGTATCTACCAACTCCCATTGTATAAATGTGTTAGATATTGTTCTATACCATAACTATACACTATAACACATTTATACAATGGGAATTGGTAGATACTGATACAGATACACTCCCTCTCAGGAGTGCCCTCTTTTTTGAAAGTTCAAATATGGTAATCCTACTTAATAAGAAAGGTGTGGAGACAATAACAGAATATGTGGAAATGGCAGAAGTGCTAAATGACTTCTTTGGTTCAGTTATCACCAAAAGGGTCAGTTGCAATTGGACATTTAACATAATGAACACCAGCAAAAGTGAAGTAGCATTGGAGGCCAAAATCATGAAAGAACAAATTTAGAAATTCCTTAGACTAGTTAAAATTTTTAGAGTCAAAAAGGCCTGATGCTCTATTATTACATGCTCTATTATTCAAGGAACTGAGGAAATCTATTAGTGATAATCTCTGAAAAATCATGAATGATGCAGAGAATCTAGGGCAGAGCAAATGTATTGCCTAAACTGTCAATCTAGAAAAAGTGGGGAATAAGGGCAACTTGTCATCTTAACATCATACCCAGAAAGATATTGGAACAAATAACCTAGTAAATAATAAGGTAAGTAACAAATGGGTTTATCAAGAACAAATAATGTCAAACCAACCTAATAGTTTTCTTTTAGAGACTAACAAGATTGCTAGATAATCAGTTTAGAATAAAGTGATTCTTTATACAGGCAGTCCCCGGGTTATGTACAAGATAGGGTCTGTAGGTTTGTTCTTAAGTTGAATTTGTATGTAAGTCGGAACTGGTACATATTGTAGGGGAAACTCTAGCCAAACATTTCTCCAGAGCTCAGTTTTATTCTCCCACACCTCACTTCCCTCAGTCCTTTATTCTCAAGCTGAGGTGTCTGCTGAGAAAAGCCGCTCCGCGTCTCCCTGGTCTGCTAGGGGGGCGCTAGCTTCACATCTCCCTGGTCTGCTGGGGGGAAGCAGCTAGTGCGGGGTTGCCTCACCCCGTTTGTAAGTAGGGATCCAATGTAAGTCGGATCCATGTAACCCGGGGACTGCCTATATTTAAAAATTTCAAAAAAGTTTGTTAATTTTGAACATGATATCAATGCTCATTGTCAATTACCATGAGAACTCACTTTTCATTAAAAATATGGGCACAACTCCAGTTTCTATCAACGTCTTCCCAACCATTTACTATATTGGACTTTTGCAGCTATACGTTTAAATTGCTGCTTCTTTTCAATCAATAAACCCAATAGCAATGACACTGATTTTGTGCAGATAAAAGAAATTTGGTTTAGTGTAATTTGGTTTATTAACACACAGTTTAATAAAGACAATTTAATTTTTAAGAAACTCAGATATTGTTTCCCTCCAATTTTTGCTTCTTACATACTGCATATGAAATGGAAGAAAATCATTAATCATTCACTTTCTGAATACTAGCGGCACTGTTATCAATAATATTGCTTCTGGATTTTTTTTGTTAATTCTGTTATTTGTAGTGTATACACAAACTACATGTAGGCAAAGTTAGTTGATAATGTCCTTATACGCATTTTTAACTATACACCCAACAAACAAGAGGAGGAAATGAAAGAAAAGCAAAATATGGTTATTTATTCTAAGAGCTCTATCCTGAGGTTCAGCCCATTCTGATTAATTATATATGTAACAAAGTTGCTAGATGTGTCCCCTTCTACTGCGAGACCAGGGGATCAAAATCTTCTGCTGATACCAGTCAAATCAAACTAAGTCAAGGCTACAATCAATAATTCTATCCTTGCTGGTGACTATGGTCATGGGGTAAGTACAAATGTGTGCACCATTTAAGCATTTGAACTTTTATGCGTCTTCACTACATTCACATACACTTCTTGGCAGAAGCAATTCTTCAGCATCTAAGTGTGTCATGTCTACAGCTAGTCAAGAGTTAATCAAATGTTTATGGACAATGCCTATTCAAAAGAAGGAGAAGTAGGATAGAAAAGCTTTGTATAATTCACATGGTGCAGTAGTCCACACCAGTGAGTGCATATTCAGTGCTTAATTGCTTGTTGTACACTAAAACCTGGCCCTCACTAGACCAGGCAGATCAGCTGGATTCGGCTTACTTTACACCAAGCCACTGCAATGTCTACACTGCAGGAGGCCGATGGGAGCACTTGTTCCTGTCAGCTTCCCTTGCTCCTCACAGAATGAGGAGTACAGGATGCCAGCAGGGGCTGCCCTTAGTATTTGATAGTGTAGACAAGCCCCTAGCCAGTGTGAATCCTGCTGGCATGCATGAAAAAATCCTTGTGCATGTTAGTGTCCTAAGGAACTAGAGTTTTTCTCAAATAAGGCTATGTTCATGCACAGTGAGGAACATTTGGTGTACACAAGCAGGTTCGAACAGGCCAGTTGGTACATGGTGTACTGGTACAGGTCAGAATTTAGCCTCTGCTGGTGCAAAGTATGCATTACATAGATAAACCCAATTTCAAAGTTTGTTTTTAAAGGTTGCCCAGAAATCCCCTGCTTATTCATTGTTAACTGGCAGATTTCTTCTAGAAACGATGGTAGAAGTGTGCCTTGAAAACATGTGAAGGAAGAGAACATAGTGACTTTGCACACTAGTTCAGGGAAGACCTTCCATACAACTCCTTATATATTGAAAACTGCATAGAGATGTTTGTGGGAAGAGAGAAGACCTGGAAGAGACCTGTTAGGTGGCATGGTTGGGAGGCAGGGATCATGGAGCTAAGAGACAAGAAAAGATAAGTAGGATAGAGCAGAGCTCTGGAGGTCCTTGAAGGTGAAGATGAGAAAAAGTATTCCAGGTGATGGATTCAAATCGGAGGATTATTTGGTAAGAATGATAGGCACCTGCTGCATTCTGAGCAAAGCAAAGTGGTCCAATGTGCAGCAAGGTGGCCAGAGAGGAGGTTGTCATAATCATAGCAAGTAGTAATAAGGATCTGCACTGCAAATTTTAATTTAAAAAACAATCAGTTGTTAGAAATATTCTTATTAAAGAAGCTGGCAAGAGCTGGGAGAGGGGAGAAGCAGGGCCAAAGATAACCCCAGGTCACTGGCTTGAATGGCAGCAGGCATGCTGGTGGAATGCAGGAACTGATGAGGGTCTGGGTGAAAATACCAAGTCTGACCGTGTTAATTTGAATTGATGGCCATCCAAGATTAGATGTCCAACAGACAGAATCAATTGCAGGTAGACAAGTGAGAAGTAGAGAGGCAAATCTGAGAGCAAAAAAATGTTTGCAGAGATTGTGAAGTGAGAAAGAAGGGCAAAACCCTCTGGAATCAACATGGGGAGCAGACAAAACACCACTGTATGGAACCCTCTTAAAATGGTCCATTACATCACATTCCAGTTTAGTCTGTGAACTATTTAGGACAGGGACCATGACTACTTGTTCCATCAAGTGCTAGCTCACTTTTGGGTACTGTAATGAACAATAATGTCAGTAATAACCTGTATAAAAAACAGCAAGCAGGAATCTAGACAATGTCAAATGCCCAACAGTATCTGCTTTGCCACATAAGCACCTAGTCAGTACAGGCAGTCCCCGGGTTACGTACAAGATAGGGACTGTAGGTTTGTTCTTAAGTTGAATCTGTATGTAAGTCGGAACTGGCGTTAGCCGCTGCTGAAGCTGATCAGTTTCAACCACGGCTGAAGCTGGACGCCAGTTCTGACTTACATACAGATTCAACTTAAGAAACCCAGGCGTCCCCAAGTCAGCTGCTGCTGAAACTGATCAGTGGCTGATTCCAGGAAGCCTGGGGCAGAGCAACTCTGCCTCGGGCTTCCTGTAGTCAGCCGCTGGTCAGTTTCAGCAGCGGCTGACTTGGGGATGCCTGGGGCAGAGCAGCTGGGGTGCTGCTGGGTTGCTCCAGTAGCGCGGCTCCTCGGCGCTACTGGAGCAACCCAGCAGCACCCCAGCTGCTCTGCCCCAGGCGTCCCCAAGTCAGCCGCTGCTGAAACTGACCAGCAGCGGCTGAATCAGGATGCCTGGGCAGAGCAGCTGGGGTGCTGCCGGGTTGGTCCGGAGCGGCGCTGCGGGACCAACCTGGCAGCCCCCAGCTGCTCTACCCCAGGGGTAGGCAAGAAAAGCCTGGTCTGCTGGGGGGGACACTAGCTGCACCCCCCCAGCAGACCAGGGAGACGGGGGTGGCGGGACCGCCCAAGTCCTCCACAGCTTTGCTCCGTCTACCTGGTCTGCTGACCTGGGAGACGTGGAGCAAAGCCGCAGAGCACGCGGGCAGCGGAACAGTCCAGGCGTGCCGTGGCTGTCCCACTGCTGGCGTGCTCCGAGGCTTTGCTCCCCATCTCCCTGGTCTTCTGGTCAGACCAGGGAGACGGGGAACAAAGCCACAGAGCACGCCTGCAGGGGGACAGCTCAAGCGCACCCGGGCTGTCCCGCTGCGGGCGTGCTCCAAGGCTTTGCTCCCTGTCTCCCTGCAGACCAGGGAGACAGGGAGCAGCTTTTCTCGCCCCGGAGGACGGGGGCAGCAGACCGCGGCGCATCTGGGCATCCCGCCGTTCCCGTCCTCCGGGGCGAGAAAAGCCCCGTTCGTAACTGCGGATCCGACATAAGTCGGATCCGCGTAACTCGGGGACTGCCTGTATTTTAATAAACTCAGGGTAGGTCCTTATTACATGATGTCTTTTAATGGAGTGGTCATTTTGCAGTGCAATGCATCTAGTACCTGTGGGTTTATCTATAGATAATGGGGGGTTTTAAAACCACACATCTTAAAAATATTAGCTTCACAAACTGTGCATGGAAACAATAATGAGATTTTGCAGAAGCACTTGAACTTAGACCACCTTGGCTAAAATTTAGATGATTACAACTTGATTCTTCTTTCATTCAGTGCCACGAGTTAAGGCCAAGAGTCCCTAAGGATTTTAAGCTTTAACTCTGAATTTCCTTATTTTATTTTTTTGAATCACCACATGAATTTTAATAACAGACTTTTTATGACTGAGTATCTGTTTCATTATAGTTACTGACATCTGAAAGAAGGCAGACTAATTTGATTCTTAGAGCTGCTAACAGAGTTCGTATCTTCTCCAAGTGCTCAAGTGTTACCATTAAACAAGTTAGACCCTCAGTTATTATTTGAGGCTTGTAAATTTAAAAAACTCACCGTCACTGATGCCATGAGCAGGGATTCCTTTGTCCACTAACAGACAATGCCACAGGCTACCAACACAAACTTATGTTGATATAAGTTTTTTTTTCAGCCATGTGTTATCGTTTCTTGAAGCCTCCTTTCCACAGTCTACTACCATTAGCTACTAACTTGAAAAGAAGCTCTAAAAAATAATGGAAAAGGGAATACCATAAGAGACCACTGTAATACTGACATTATTTAAAAACCTATGCTAGGAAGGGACTCTGTGGTCTATTTATCCCTAATACCCGTTGCTTTATGCATCCATAAAAACTCCTCTGTTTTCTGTTTGCTTTCTCAGGGTACATCCACACAGGAGCATTATTTCGGAATAACAGATATTATTCTGAAATAATGTATTGCGCATCTACACAGCAAGCCCATTATTTCAAAACAAATTCAAAATAACGGACTTTTTACTCTGACTTCTGTAAACCTCAATGTATGAAAAGTAAGGAAAGTTGGAGGAAGAGTGCTCTATTTTGAAATAAGTGCTGCGTAGACATGCCCAAATTCTAAATAAGCTATTTCAACCTAAGCTGTACAATTAGCATAGCTCAAGTTGTGTAGCTTATTTTGAGTTTAGCCCTGCTGTGTAGACCTACCCTCAATGATCGGTCTAATTACAGTGAATGAGATAAGTGACTCTCAAACAAGTAAGAAACACTTTGGAAATGCCTTGCAATAGTTATTCAAGTTAGTACAAAGACCCTGTGATCCATCTAGGACTTACTAGCAGTTTGAAAATGAATATTGTCCATCTCCTGTCAGCTGTGTAAGGACACAATAAAGAAGCCATCCATCCTCTTTTGCCAACCAATAGTTCTCTAGTCTCAAGCTATAAATGAACAGCACAATAAATTAAATGTTTGACAGGGAAGATGTATGGGTTAGCAGTATTGTGTGATCTATGCTTTAAAGGAGAAAACACTGAAATGCCAGGTGTTCAGATATTGATTAACAGGAAAAGTGTTCTTATAAGTAGCAACATATAGATTGTCTCCTTTTTTGAAGTTCTGGAAATTATTTTGACTCAGAATCAAGGAAAGATGAAATACATATCAAGAATGAGGAGATTCATTTTATAGTTATACAAACAGAGAAACCCCAGTTGTTTTTTCAAATACAACAATTATTTGTAATTAAAAAGGAAGAATATAGATAATGGGCTTTGAAAAGAAGGTCTCTTGTAATAGCTATGGAGACTAAGAGCCCAGTCCACCTGCCAGTAGATTCCATGGAAAGACCAAAAAAGGGTTTTAGAAACGTCCTGCAAATACTAAGACTTAAGTCTCACCATAAGCCTTTAAAGAAGATTAGCAAAAGCCTTAAACAACAAGCTGTTGTAGAAGTTTGATACCCATTTAGACCAAATGGGGATTAAATCAGCTGTTACTACTCAAGAGAGAGATGTTTGAGTCATTGTGAATAGTTCTCTGAAAACATCCTGTCAGTGTGTAGCAGCAGTGATAGAATATCTTATTGTGTCTACATAAATCCATGGTATACCCACATCTTGAATACTTTATGCAGATTTAGTTATCTCATCTCAAAAATGACACCTTGGCACTGGAAAATTTCAGAAAAGGGCAACAAAAATTATTAGGATTATGGAACAGCTGCCATATGAGGAGAGATAAATAAGACTGGTGCTTTTCATCTAGGAAAAAAGACAACTAAGGAGAATTATATAGAGGTCTATTAAATCATGGCTGGTGTGGAGAAAACAAATAAAGAGGAGTTATTTTCTCCTTCCCAGAGCACAAGAATCGAGGGTCACACAATCCGGTAGGTAGCACATTTAAAACAAACAAAAGGAAGCACTTCTTCATAATGCAATGTCAAACTGTGGAATTTCTTCCCAGGAGAAGGCCAGGGAAAAAAGAGCTAGATAAATTCATGGAGGATAGGTCCAGTCAAAGGCTACTAGCCAGCCAGAAATGGTATCCCGAGCCTCCCTTTGTCAGAAGCTGGGAATGGGTGACAGGGGTTGATGATTCCCTGTTCTGTTCATTCCCTCTGGGGTACCTGGCATTGGCCACTGTCAGAAGACAGAATACAGGGCTAAATCGACCTTTGGTCTGACCCACTCTGAC
The DNA here is from genome assembly GCF_049634645.1 of Pelodiscus sinensis. NCBI lineage: Eukaryota > Metazoa > Chordata > Testudines > Trionychidae > Pelodiscus > Pelodiscus sinensis. The sequence continues at coordinate 37,073,144 of NC_134719.1, read as the reverse complement.
CATTCTTATGTATGTTCTTAGAGAATGTTGAAGACCACTCATTGAGGACGATCAATTCTCCACTGTGCCAATCCATGAAAATAGCTTTAGCTGTATTTTATTAGTTTAATGGGAGAAGTTTGATTATGTACAGGAAAACAGGGAAGTTATTCTTGTGATTGTTAAATTAGTATTAGCGAGGTAGGTGAACTGGTCTCCTTTGGCCAACGTTTTTAACGTGTGTTTATAGTTAGGTATCTAAACCCATAGGGTACGTCTAGACTGGCAAGATTTTGTGCAAAAGCATGCATTTTTGAGCAAAAACTTGCGGCCTGTCTACATTGGCTGTTCTAATGTAAGAAATTACGTTCTAATGTAAGAAATCAGTGCTTCTTGCACAAATGCTTTGCCGCTCCCGCTCAGGGATGAGCCCTCTTGTGTAAGAATACTTGTGCAAGAGGGCCAGTGTAGACAGGCACCTTAATTTCTTGCGCAAGAAAGCCTGATGGCTAAAATGGCCATCGGAGCTTTCTTCCGCAAAAGCATGTCTATACTGGGCATGGATGCTTTTGCACAAAAGCAAATCTTTTGCGTAAAGGCAATTGCCAGTATAGACGTTCTCTTGTGCAAATACTTTTAGTGGAAAAACTTTTCCGTTAAAAGTATTTGCGCTAAATCATGCCAGTCTAGACGCAGCCATACTGACCCAACAATAGTTGTGAGTGCTCTTGTTACACAAGCATTCTAACAAATTCTAATCGGTCAATAGAGAAGGTTCTCAAGAAAATGGCACAGTTGGGTAGGATTTGGGCTGAGCAATAAAGCTCATGTACTGCAGATAGCTCTTTTTACCATTCGGTACATAAAATGCTGAAAACTTTCTTGGCACATCTGAAAACTCAGGCTACTTGAGTGCTGAAATATGGAGGTCTAGCTCTTGTCAGGCAACTATGAAAAATTCTGGCCAACATGTCTTTCATTTGGCATCTATTTCAAGTCCAAATTAACCAATCACTTTCTCCACATAAGATCATTACTACCAACAGTACAGCATAGGGATGTTTATTGTAAATAACATTTTTATTATGAAATATTTCATAGTTTCCATATGGTAAGAAGCCTTCTCTTGCCATATGAACTTTCATAATGCAGTGCTAAACAAAATAACTGCAATTTTCCATTGAGCACATGGCAATAGTGGGTGGAACTGACAGATGGGGAGTGCATGATCAGCCCACTCAACTTTCTATTTACCTGCCAAAATGAGGCTATAGAATAAAAGCCGACCTTATTTTCATTTCATTTTTTGAAGAGAGTGGCAAAAAGATAAAACTGCTAAATGCGGGTGGGGGGGAGGAGGTGCACTTGCAAACTAAACTTGATCTGGTATCAGCCTGGTATTTATTTTAAAAAATTGGATTTGTTTCATAAATAATTTAAATAATGAAGTTGGGGGGAGGGAGGGAATATTCTTAAAATATGTATTATTTAAGTCGCCCCCGTCCCCGCCCCCCACCCAGGCAGCATTAAGTCCCTGATCTGAGGGAAGTAAGAATTTTTATAATACTTCCAACACCTATAAGAAAAGGATTATAATCCCATTGCCTATTGGAAGTGATGATCTCCAGGGGCCCTTCTCCCCCACTTTTAGTCCCCAACTCCTTAACCAAAATGAAAGCATAAAAGGTCACATTATTCCAGAATATCTAAATATACCCCTTTTCTAAAAAACTATTGGGTACCTAAATTGCATGACACAAACACGTCTGCCTGAGTTACCCTTTCCACCAGTCATACTAGGTAACGATACCAATTCCATACTTTGCTGGCAATCTGCAAAGGGAGGATAAAACATACCCCTGTTCCTCCTGAAATGGCAGGGAGAGAGAGGAGACATCAAAACTAAAGAATGAATTTAGAAGAGGAAGGGAAGAGAACCTCAGTTTATTGGGCCAGAATTTATCGTTTTGAACCTATGTTGGTCATTTTTTGCTTGTGCCGAGTGCATGCAAAGTGAGTATAAAATACAGCCAAGTTCAGTCTCTCGCTTAAGTCAGAGGAGCCTGTCATATTTAACTAATATGCAAAATGCAAGATAGTGGAAAAAATAAGTCCCCTTTCCCTCCCTGGTCTGAATCTGACAGAGCAAGGACATGAACCAAGATTTCACATACCCCAGAGGAGTGTCCTGAGTCTTGACCACCCAGGCATTGGGTGAATTATTCTGGGGAAGTGGAGTGGCTACACTCACACTCGCCTTCTCCCAGCATCTCCTTCAGCAAATCAACAATTCCTCATGAAAATTCAGTTGATTCATTATGTTCCTTACCAGTTTTAACTGCAAGCCCCTAGCCTTCTTGCAATACCGTGTCTCTTCACACAAACCTCCTACCACCACCACAGATGGCACTGCCCTTATTCTCTATCAGATTATTATTTGGTGGGCCTTGGATGCATCTGGCAAAGTGAGATCCAGCCCACAAGGTTATGCCAAATAAATGTGTTAGTTTTTACAGTGCCACAGGACTCCTCATTGATTTTGCTGTAATCAGTGAGGAGTTGATTGATAAAAAACTTAAAACAAAGCTGTATCTACCAGCCTGCTGCCAGGAGGTAGGGAGAGCAAAGAGAAGAGTTGACCCAGGACCCAGTGATTCTAAAGAGCCTAGGACTCATGGCCACTGTTGCTACTGTGGCAGCGGCAGTGACCAGAGCCCCAGGGCCTTTGGAATTGCCACCGGAGGGTCATGGGATGCGCTGCAGAGCCCTACACGGAGTACTCCAGCCAACTCTGAGGGTTGACAGGCAGGGGAGGGCTGTGCTGCACCACCTTTCTGCCCGAGGCCCCACCCCTTCTGGGAGTGCCAAGCCAACCCCCAAATTGTCCAGGGCCTGGCTATCCTGCTGGCTCCTCTGGGTACTAATATTTATTTTACCTAAGTTTTACACCCAAATCCTAGGAGTTCTACATGAGAAACATGGAGCAACCCAAAGTTCAAGTCTGTAAAGGGAGGCAGGACCAGTCTATGCCCAATCATCACCAGATTAAGAATCTTTCTTCCCAAGGGTATGCCCCATTATCCAATTTCCACTCTGCTCCTAAGATCTACTTCAGCTATCCTTGCTTACTTGTTAGACTCTGCACTCCTAGCTTTCACCAGGCCCTCCTTCACAAAATATGCCCTTTCAGGAACTGACTGTCTGGGGTGGGGTGACCTTGGCCTGATTTATAGAGATACCATTCTACTCTCATTCCCTGCAGCCTTTAAGGAGGCTCAGTAGTTAATTGGAACCAGCTGGACCAAATCTGTTCAAAGTTTGCTACCTACATCTGCTTCACAGAGGAAGAGGGGGTGGGAGAATGTTTTCCCCATTGCATCATCCCTAATGTTTCACCCTGAATCATTGCCGTACCAGTAAGAGAGCATTATTCTGGATCCACTACAGCCAACAAGCCCTGATGTAGCAGCTACAACTTGTAATTAAGCCTTATAATGCAATCCCATAATTCCCCTGCCCAGCCTTCAACGATAGATTTGACAGGTCTGTCCCTGTGAAACTGGCTGTGAACAAATGAGCCTTGTTCTTGATTCTACTTGTCCACTAAGCCCTTCTGCTGTGGGATATCCAGACAAAGTGAGGGGAGACTCCACTTGGCTCACTCCTACAGGGTTGCCTCTGCAACTCTCTTCCCAATTTTCAGAACAGTAAAAAAATACAGAAATAGCATGAACTCCAGAACTAGACCTCCACCCCACCTAAACTGTGTACATAATACATTGCTGATTACGAGGTGAATCTCACTCATCATCTTTCCTCACACACGAGCCCAATGGATTCCCAAGCCAAAGCAATTACTCAACTGAGTAAGAATTTCCCGGCTCAGGCCCTAATTTCTTTCATGCTTCATGTATTCGCTAAGACAGGTCTTTAGTTTTCAGGGCTTGTGCTACCTTACCAATAGCAAAAACATAGGATTGAGATTTTTAATGACTCTTGTCTTAAGTGCTTAGGCTGGAAATAAATCAGATGATATCAAACACTGCAAAATTAATGCCTTTGGGTTCGGGTTTTGGCAACTCTAATTTTTAAACAGTATCTGGCTGTCTCCCTGGGTAAACTCCTTCCCATCATCTTTCAGGAATGCGCTGCTCACAAGACAAGCATGCACTGACATTTACAGCTACATTCAGAATGCAGCCAGGCTTTTGTTCTGAATGCCATTTTGGGCTCCAACAGTTAGGCTGGTTTCTTCACTAGAAGCCCTTCATTTTCCTCACTGCTCAGCAGTGTAAGAGCAAGAGTTTGGTTTCACTCTGAAAATCTCCCATGTGCAGCCAGGACAATTTGTTTATCAGCTTGTTTATGCATTTCTCGAGGGTTGTTCATTGCAGTCATCCTCATGTGCCCTTCTTCGGTCAGTCAATATTGTATTCATTCTCCCATGGAATGGCATCACAGGAACTTCCACTGGTCTGGCTGGGCCAGTGCTAGCCAGCTGTGAATGTACCTTGTGCTGGTCAGCTGCACAGGAGTGAATGCCACCCTATTTATGTAAATAAGGGGATGAAGGATCAGACCTTGAGTGCCCAGTGAAGAGTTTCTAAGGATTTAATAAAGTATGCCTAAGTTGGCTAAGCACACAAGGCTTAATTAAAAACTTAATTAAAAGACTCAAAAGCTTGGCTTAATAAAATCTCAGACCTGTTTTGAGAAGGAAGGTTACTTGTCTAACTGTTCATGTGAAGCATTTTGAAGACCCAGATAGTAGGTTGGGCTGGGTGGGGGTTCTAAACACTTATAGATGCATCAAAGTTGCATGGATATAAAATCCAAGCACAGACATGCTGAGCTAGTGTAAGAAGTGATTTGCATGGGTACAGCTTACCCCAGTGTAGGGTAAACTGAGGCAGTCCATGGTATTTAACTAAGAACCCCTATTCTATCCTAAAATTTGAGACAGGCCTGTGAACTGAACAGCACAGCACAGGCAGTTACATGACCCTGGTCGCCCTGGCAACCACATTCCAAAGAGTCTCACCAGATAAGGCCGTCTGGTACCAAAACCACCTTGTTAATGTTAGAGAGTGTGATTTGTTCTTACTGTCTCCCTTCCCTCCTAGATAATGGGCCAGGAACCCAAGGACCATGCCAGCGTGAGGCAGTATCATCCAGCTGTAGATATATCATAATTTTAATAGACAAAAGTTGCCATTGAATTGTCTGTTTTGTTTATGTTGGCTTACTTAGCTTGTTAGGAATAACTACCTGTGTTATTGATAAGATGTTTAATTGGCAATGGGCGGAAAAGCTGTGTAATCTTTCGTAGGTTATTGGCTTACATGCTCATTTCATCTTGCTGCTAGAACCTATTGAATTGCTTCCCCTCCATCCATTAGCTTCCTATATAATGTATTGTTTTGTTTTGTTTAACTGAGTGCTAGCCAGCTTAACCCCTGGTTGGCACTCCACCAGTGCTGTGTGTAATAAATCCTCTGACTTGTTTTCACTGCAACCAGAGTGTCCAGAACTTATTCCCAGTGCAGGACTCACTTGATATATATCATTTCAGCTCAGCTACACCAGGGATTTGTACCAGTACAGCTAATATGCCGGAGAGAACCAGTCCAGAATAACAAGCACTCTGATAAACTAGAATATGTAAACTAAAATGTATTTAAGTCTGCTAATCTGTTTGCAAACATAATTACTACAAATCTGTATTCCAAAAACAGCATGGTGTGTACATTAACACACAACCACTGTTGATTGATGTTCAGTAATAACAATAGTTCAAGTTACAATTTGTTTGAATAAAAGCATTACTCCAGACACTTTGATATGTAATTGGATAAAATGTGTTCAGAATGAACTAATAAACTTTAAATCCTGATTCTCCTCCAAAACGGTGACTACAAAACTAGAGTTCTATGTTCATTGTCCCCCAATTATTACTATGTAAAATTTATTCTATTTAAAAATGAATCTTTTTTTTAAACCCTACCTTGCCTGAAAAATCAGTTTGAACTATGAGAATCAAGTTGGGGTTTCTATCCTTCTAGATAATTGCTAGTCAGAAAGGTCCTGTAGTTTGCATTATGCCTTCAGTTGCACTGTGTGCATCCCTAGTATAACCTTTGAGTTTGAAGCTCATTAAACTGTGGGCTCTTTATTTTGATGAAAGGTAGAAATCAGTCCATCTAGTTTGGAGATTGTTAGTAAAGGAACCTTAATTTCAGCAAGAAGGAGGGTATGTCAGAACTTTATAATTTTACAAGATCATGAAAAACATGACAAATCATGTCAGACCTTGAATGTTATAGTCCATATGCAAAGATGGAACTCAGATGAGCACAATCACTATCTATAGCCTGAGTCAGAGCCCTCTGAAATCAGTAGAAATGCATCTTTGACTTCAGTGGGAATGGGATTGCACCTCTACTGAATGGGGATTCTGAGGATTAGATCATTGAGATCCCCTTGAGACGGTCACCTGATGTGCTGATCATACCACTCAGCCTGCCTACCTGCCCTCTGAGGCACCCTACCTCCCTGTACTGCTAAGCCAAAAGCTCTGGTGTCCTCCAGAAAAGGCCCAGAGCTGAGGTGCCAGCCCCTTATCAGTTTCTCTCTTATTCTGCAAACATCTCAGTTCTGGGAGGGCTCAGCAACAGGGACTTGTCAGCACCCAGGAACACAGCACCAAATAGGATCAAAACACCAAACAAATCTGTTTTAGTCTGTATAAAAGTTTTACACAAAGCAAACTCATAAAATGTACTCTCTTTATTAATGAAAGATATCCACAGCTGTTATTCCCTGCCAGGTAACAATTATTTACACTAGGTTTGATAATAAACAAAAGTGAATAAGTATAAAAAGAAAGATTTACATGATTGCAAGTAGACAGATCAAAACAAGTTAGGATATGTCTACACTACAGCACTATTTCGAATTAACTTAATTCGAAATAGTTAATTCAAATTAAGCTACTTCGAAATAACGCATCTAGACACAAAATCTAATTTGAAATAGCATTTTTCTATTTCAAAATAGTGCGTCCACTGGATCGCATTTAAGGGCAGCTGAAACCGGTTCCAGCAGGGCATCAGGTCAGTAATTGCTTTGTGTAGCTGCTGTCTGAGGCTATCTGAGGCTCGTGCTTAAAGGACCCCCCCTAGACAGCCAGTTCTCAGCTTTCCCACTTGCTTGTCCTGAGGGACAGCAAAGTGTTTTCCTCTCCGCCTGCTTTGGTTGCTCTCATTTTGGACACCTCAGCACTCAGCACCATGGAGCTAGGGCCGCCTATGGGCACTATGGTGCTCATGTTGAACATCTTGCTGCAAGCCTGGCAGCAATTGCTGGAGGTTGCCTGGCACCTTCTGCTGCAGGCTAGCCCCCTGGCCCTCCCGTTGCCCCCCCCCCCAGGGGCTATGGAGAAGTGGTGCCTGGACATCAGAGTGCCCCACCACATCTGGCATCTGGACACCAGCAGTGACTGGTGGGACCATATCGTCCTGGAATGCTAGGGAGACCAACAGTGGACCCAGAACTTCAGGATGAAGGAGGACACCTGCCTCGAGCTCTGCGAGTGGCTCGTGCCCCTGCTCTGCAGTGACGGGACACAGTTATGAGGCATGCCATTCCCCTCCGCAAGCTGGTGGCCATCGCCCTCTGGAAGCTCTCCACGCCAGATAGCTACTAATCCATCGGCAACCAGCTCGGCGTGGGGAGATCCACCATCAGAGCGGTGCTCATGTAGGTACGGCACTCACTGGCCACTGGGCCGCGGCTGCAAGGAGGACATGGGCTGCCCCAGGGAAAACGGGGGGGAAAGGGGAGGTGGTGTAAGTGCCCTCCCTGGGAGGGTTTGGTGTGTCCCAGATGTGCTAAAGACCACATGCGATGGCCAGGATTGCAGTAGGGGTTGCTCCTGGGAGTGGGGCTCTGGGCAGTGGTGGGGAACAAACACTCCCAGCCACCCAGACACCCCAGTGATCCTTGGTTTTGTGTCTCTCTCTGCAGGTGGTCAAGGCCATCAACAGGGTGCTGCTCCACAGAGTCGTCTGCCTCACCAAACTCGATGTGGTCATCCAGGGGTTCAGCGCCCTGGGCGTCCCCAGCTGCAGGGGGGGGAGGGCAATCAATGGGACACACATCCCCATTCGTGCCCCGGACCACCAGGCCTCCCTCTACATCAACAGGAAGGGGTACTTCTCTGTGATCCTGCAAGCCGTGTCTGACCACCGGGGCCAGTTCACGGACCTCAATGTGAGCTGGTCCAGCAAGGTACACAACGTGCGGGTGTACCGCAATTCCTCCGTGTGCCAGAGGCTGCACGCCGGGATTTTCTTCCCTGACCACCACATCAGGGTCAGGGATGTGGACATACCAGTGTGCCTGCTGGGGGATGCGGCCTACCCCCTACAGCCCTGGCTGATGAAGCCCTACACGGGACATTTCAACCCCACCCGGCCGGCCTTCAATGCCAGGCTCAGAAGGGCCCATATTGTAGTCAAGGGGGCCTTCGGCTGACTGAAAGCACGATTTAGATGCCTCTTCACCTACCTCAACCTCTCTCAGCACCATATTCCACACATGGTGGCAGTGTGCTATGTGCTCCAAAATTTATGCGAGAGGAAGGGGAAGGTTTTACTGCCAGTCTGGATGGCAGAGTCTGCCCACCTGGCTGGCCAGTATGCACAGCCTCGCACAGATGCCAGACGAGAGGCCCTTTGGGGGGCTGTCCGCATCCGGGAAGCCCTGCAGGAGAGCTTTCAGGCGGACGAGGACTGAAGTCCCCCTTGCGTGCCCCACTGGGGCCTTGTGCCTTACATTCCAGTCCCACCTCCTTCCCCTTTCCCCTCCCTAACCCCCCTTCCTGATATACAATAAAAACACCTGTGTTGCCACAAAAAACTCTCTTTATTTAACATAACGGGTGGGAGAGAAGGGGAATGAGGGCAGGAGAGGGGAGGGAGGAAACCTGGGAGGAGGGAGCTAGAAGGGGGAGGCAAGGAGAGGAAGGGGGAGGGAAAGCTCAGGGGTGGGTGGGTCTTGCTGGCCTTCCCATCTTGCAGCACTGTGGATGCAGAGGCCTCGGTGTTCCCGGGGGGTGAGTGGAGGGTGGGGCAGGAGGGATAGGGGGTGGAAGAAGTGGGAGGGGGAGCAGGGGTGGGAGGAGGAGCGATAGCTGGGACAGCCGCAGGGGCTGGAGCAGCAGAATGCAGCAATCAGTCCACCAGGGCCTGCAGGTGCTTGCAGCGGGACACAGTGGGTGAAACCCAGGCCCCCTCTGCAAGGCAATGACAGCAGGTCTCCACACATCACGTCCTGCTATCCCCGGGAGTGTGAGCTGGCCCAGGACTGCACCCAGCCCCTGTGCTGCCTCGTTTGGTGTGTGGTGGGGAGGGGAGATGTGCTCTGCCTCTGTGTAGAGGGGGCATCTGGAGGGAGGGCAGTATCTTTCCCTGGGGTCAGAAACCTGTCATCCTGTCATGTGCTTTCACATGTAGACACGTGTGGGGAACAGGCCAGGGCCACATGTCCTGGATGGAATGGCAGATCCACAGGTTGCCACCTGCTCTGTGGTCATCAAGACCGACATGCACTGTCCCTGCGCTCCCCCTCCTCCCCCGCCCCGCATAAGGGGATCGTGATGTCACTCACATGTGGAGGCCTCCCTGGCCTCGGATGAGGCTGCTGATGGGCTCTCTGGGATGGCTCAGCAGAATGGGTGCAGGGCACACTCCCTGCAGGATCCTGGCTGCCATCTCCTTCTCTTCTTCCTCTCCCCCTGTGTCAGGGGCAGGGCCCTCTGCCCTGGGGTCGATGATGACCGGGGGGGACGACAAACCGTCTGACCCCCCAGAATGCAGTCCAGGACCTCTTACTGCGGGCAGGCATCCGGGTCAGCCCCTGGTTGGGAGGCTCTGGCATAGGCCTGCCACAGTTCTTTAATTTTACTGCACACCTGCTCCTGGCTGCGCACGTGGCCTCTGGTGGCCAGGCTGGCAGCAATGCAGCTGTAGACGGCCGCATTCCTGGACGTAGCATGGATATAATGGGCATTGGAGGCCTCCCCCCAAACCTCAATGAGGTCCATGATCTCCGAACTAGACCAGACGGGTGCCCACTTTTTGCGGCCCTTGTCAGGCGCCCGAGAGCCGCCAGCCTGGTCCCGTGGAGCGGTGGAGGGCTGGGTGGCAGCAGATTTCTGGCTCATCCTGTGTCAGGTACACGGTCTGCTGGCTGTGTGCTGGCAGGCTTGCAACTGGCACAGGCACTGTGGCCAGAGTCTGCCCCTTTAAGGGCTCTGGGGTTGGGGAGGGAGCAAACGAATTTTCCTGGTTGTGCCCAGAGTGGCCACCAGAGCTGCCTGGAAAGGGCTGGAGGCCCCCTAATTCAAAATAAGTGTCTAGACAGCACTTATTTCAAATTAGCTATTTCAAATTTGCTGTTATTCCTCATGGAATGAGGTTTACCAAATTCTAAATAAGTGCTCCACTATTTTGAATTTATTTTGAAATAGCGGTTTGGCTTTGTAGATGCTATTAAAGTTATTTCAAAATAACTGCTGTTATTTCGAATTAACTTTGTAGTGTAGACATACCCTTACTGAAGTAAATAAACAAAACACGTCAGCTAGACCTAATACAGTAAGAGAAATTGTTACAAATCATCATTTCTCATCCCAATTCTTATTTCAGGTGAAGTCCTTCAGGCAAGAGCTGATCTTTTTCTGACCTGGGGCCAGCTGCTTCTCTCTGTACCCTTATTAGGCTTCATCTACACTGCACGGTTTTTGCGCAAGAGGTCTTTTGCGGAAGAGTTCTTCCACAAAAACTTCTTGCACAAAAGTGCGTCCAGACCTCAAAGTGCATCACAAAAGCGATGTGCTCTTGAGCAAAAGAGCATCCTTACTGCATGGACACTTTTGCACAAGAAAGCTCTGATGACCATTCACAGAATGGCCATCAGAACACCTGTGGTTTTTTTGGATGGGGTTTCTTGCACAAAGCGTCCACACTTGCCTTTTCTTCTGCCAATTTACTTGTGCAAAAGTGCACTTGAGGTGTGGAGATTCCAGCCATTTTTGTGCAAAAACTGTGTAGTGTAGATGTAGCTTTAGAGTTCTTTGTTTCTAGGTCTCTTCATGTATACTTTTGTGATTGAGGGCAGTCCGTGAAGCCAGTTGAAGACAATCATCATTTGCTTCCCATTCCTTAAATAGAGTTTCTCCAGGGCAGGAATCCTTTGCTTAATCCCTGTCCCTCCCACTGGAAGAGTACAAGATTCAAGATGGATTCCAGCACCAGATGGCATGGTCACTTGTCTTTGTAGGACCAACCACAGTTTGGGCTTACAGGAAAAACAAAAACAATTCACAGATCATTGACTTGAGCACTGGACCATTAAGTTTCTTAAATATCACTAAAGGCTTTCACTAGAATACCTAGATTAATAAGCAAGTTTATACTTCATATTTCTAACTTCACATACAGGTATGATACATGCTTAAAAATAGAATATATATGTTCAGGGAATCACAAGCTCTTGAATGACAGGTTACTTGTCCCATTTTGCATACAGCATATTTGAGTTATGCATATTCATATTCTAAATAATTTCATAAAATATGGGATCATGCTATCAAAGGGATAGCAGTGTTTCCACCTATTCTTAATAAAAACAAGAGTGCATTCTTTCGTTGCAGCTTGGCATTGTATTACATAAAAAGGAATCTCGATGGCGCTGGAAATCCTGAACACTGCTAGCAGGATATGAACTAACCAACATGGGAATATCATCTGATTTGTCACAACAGTAAACAAAGATGCTATTCTAAAACTGTGTAGTGAGAAGTCAATAAAAAAGCGATTTAGAGGAATAATCTTGAAATAACTCACCTCAGCAAGTTACAGCCAAAAGTATTTGAAAGAGAAAGTCCAGTGTGTACATCCAGTAAGACTCTTTTTAAAGGAAAATGACTCTTCTATTCAAGATCAGATTAAGGCTGTCTGGGGTCCTATGCATACCATGCTGCAAGATCTCCCTGTGGCTCTGCTGCTTACTTAGAATGGCCTTAGAAGCAGGGCAGTGGCATGGGACCCCCCTTTCCTTCCTGTGTAGTGGCAGCAAGGTCCTGTCACCTGTAAAGAACAGCCAGGAAAACTTCCACTACTTACTCCAGAACCTGGTGTGTGTCAGCTCTGGCATGTGTAGGGGTATGACCTGTGCACTTCTCCTACAGTCACGCACACATAGGCCCAGATCATTGAGTTATGATTTTAACACCCCATCTAGATAAACAGAGATGTTCAGCTTCTTAAGAGCTACTGTTTCAGGCCCTTTGCAATCTCAAGGAAGTGTCACAGTGCAAGTTAGTCAGATTTTCATGATGAGCATGAACACTAGAAACTTGGTATGTGTGTGTGTGGGGGGGGGGGCTATTTTAAATTAAAAAGTTGAGAGTCTAATGCATGAGTGGGCAAATTCCAACTCATGAGCCAGATCTGGTCCAGGGGGTTAGTCCCTGATGGGCCCCACCTCTATATTTACATGAGCAGGTATTGGGCGATTGCAGCAGCTCTTGTTGGCCATGGATTTCCATTCATGGCCAATGGGAGAGGTTGGAAGCAATGTCCTCGTCCGCACTGCTGCCTGCTGCTCCAATTGGCCGCAAATAGTGATCTGTGGCTAACAAGAGCTGTGATTGACCAATACCCATGGAGGTGCAAGTAAATATAGCATTGGCGTACAGCCAGGGGCTAACCCTTGTGGGCTGCCAGTTTTTTATTGCCCCCTTTCCCCCTGCCTTTCCCCCCCCCCCAGCCCCAGTCTAGTAGAATCAAATTGCCTGCATGAACTATGTCGTAGACATCAGTCTGCAGAGCCTAAGTTTTAATTCAGCCCTGCTTTCATTTACTCATTGCCAGAGACTTTGTGGGACTGTGTGTCTTGATGCTGAAAGTGGGATCATTAAAAAAACTGCTAATTTCATAATAGCTCATTTAAGATTCGAGAGGATTTGATGTTAATTTTAAGTGAAAGAGGTACCGTCTAGATTTGAATTCAGTTTGATAATTATGTCGCTTTCAATTCAGAATATTAATAGTTCTCAGTTTCTGTCTTTATATATTTGGGACCACATTGAGCATCCCTTATGCATATGTGACTCGTGGACTGCTGGCACCTTTTTCCTTACTTCTGCACTGCTCTTGGAGATCACTGAAGAACCAGTGTTCTATGCTGGGACCTGAAGTTGTGAAAGTGACAGGGGAGTCAAAGAAATCCTCTTAGCAGGAGCCACAGAAATGGATAAGGGGTAGCTGCAAAAATAAACAATGCTGGTGAGTTACTTAAAGCATGGGAACTGACTTAGGCCACCAACACCTTAATAGGTGACAGACAACAATGGGCAATGGCAGGCAGAAACTACCCTGGTGTAAGAATAAGGAGGCCTAGGTAGATATTACTATCAAACTAGCATCTGTCTCTTGCATCTTAGCAAGGAAGCAAGCCATTGCAGACACGTTGTGGAACTCAAGCCTGCAGATATTTGTCCTGAGAGAGGTTTGACATCTGAGCTGCCAATCCTAGCCAGTCCATGTGAAAGTCCTGTAATGTGTACATCCAATTCTGGAAGCAGAACATGATGAGCACTTCTTTAAACTTGTCCTAAGCTCAATACCTGGCAAATTCCAAGTGCCAGGGGAAAACTGAGGGTTCTGTGAGACTATGAGGAAAAATAAAATGTCTTACCTATGCCACTAAGTATACAGTAAAGACAGAATGGTACATAGGTAGGAGAGAAAGCTAAACCCAAAGCAGGTGTAACCCAAGACACAACTGAGGGTTCCTTGTGCTCCCTGTGACAGTGGTAAAGAAACTTCAGCAGCTATGGAGATGCATTCTGGTAAACAGACCAAGGAATCTAATACAATATGAAATGTGAGAGCACTCATGCAGCTGCTAATAGGCATGGCTTTGAAAGAGGTTTCTACTTGCCCACTGACATACAGCACAATTCTACATTTGAAGTACACAGAGGTGCCCTGAGGATTATTCTTGAACAGGGTCAGGCCTAATGTGGCGTTCTCTTATTAGAGGTGATTTTACACATATTGGACTGTCAGCTGTTTGAAACACATTTTTTAAATTAAAATAATCTCAAATAAACTTAGCTTGTCCCGTGACTAAGTTATATTTAACAAAATACTAACGCCATTTAAAACTCCATGCACTCGAAAAGTGTCATAGATAACTGAAATAGGCAGTTATTTACCACCACAACTTGAATTATGAAGAACTGCAGTTGTGATTAACAACTGACATAAAAGACAGTGTATCTTCAGAAAACCATTTGGAAAAATAATTTAGTCCTGAAGGAAACTACTGTGGCATCAAGAGTGTCCTAAATTAGTTGTCCTAAATTAGTTTGTATTCTGCTTCGAAACTTTAAAATACTAAATTCTATAGCTGGGCAAATAATACAATAACGTACAAGTATTTCCATGAGCATGAATGGTCATTTAAATGAATTTGCTTCAATCATGCTAGCAGCAGAACCAGAAGTACTCTTAATTGACTTGATTTTTAAGGAACTGACTTATGCTAATGTTATTTTCCTTTTTCTACACATCGAGAACCTAATCCTGCAGTTCTCAGTCAAACTGTACATTAACATCATTAGGCATTTTTGTTGATTAAGAACTAAACAATTTGGCACCGAAAAAAGGTGTATTTTCTGCAATCTATTTAGCAAGAGAACATCTGACATAAGTAACTGTGCCAGGACAAGTTTAATCTGAACTCATACTTTAAAGGGAGTTTCAGATATGGGATGAATGATATCCCCATTTTTGTTCTGCATTTTTATGATCATTATATACATTGAAAAATAATCTATTGTGTTTTTATGAGAGTCAGCATTTCACAAGATTGAGCTGATAAAAACTTAACCTCTCCAGTAGTAAGATTCAAACTTATTACTACTCACTGTCAGAGCTAGGCAAAATTTTTAAACCAAAACTTTTTTTTCTTTTAGCAGGAAATCCAGATTCAGCAACATAAAAATGTTTCATAAATTCATGTCAGTTTTTACAAATTGTGTAAACGAAACAAAAACATGCCAAAGTTGAAACATTTTGTGTTGGCATTTCCAAAATGAAAATTTTTGACAATATAAGAATGGCCAAACTGGGTCAGACCAAAGTTCTATCTAGCCCAGGATCTTGTCTTCTGACACTATTCAAAGCCAGGTGCCCGAGCGAATGAACCGAACAGGCAATCCTGAAGTGATCTATTCCCTGTCACCTGCAAACAGAAGCTAGGGACACTATACCTGCCCATTCAGGCTAATCAACATTCATGGACGTATTTTCCGTTAACTTATCTAGTTCTTTTTTGAACTCTGTTATAGTCTTGGCCTTCACAACATCCTCTGGCAAGGAGTTAATTGCACTGTATGAAGAATTACTTCCTCTTGTTTGTTTTAAACCTGCTACCCATTAATTTCATTTGGAGACCCCTAGCTTTATGTTATAAGAAGGAGTAAATAGTTATTTCTTTTCTCCACAGCCGCCATGATTTTATAGACCTTCATTATATCCCCACTTAGTCATCTTTTTTCCAACCTGAAAATTCCCATTCATATTAATCTCACCTTATATAGATTTCTTATCCATAATCATTTTTGTTGCCTTTTTCTGAACCTTTTCCAATTCCATTACATTTTTTTAATAGGGTGATCACATGGGAACACAGTAGCCTATATGTGGGCATACCATAGATTTGTATAGAACGAATATGATATTTTCTGTCTTATTATCCATCTCTTTATTAATGTTTCCCAACATTCTGTTCCACTGATTGGTTTCAGAGAACTATCCACAATGACTACAACTTCTCTTCCTTGAGAGATAACAGCTATTTTAGACACCATCATTTTATATGTATAGTTGGAATTATATTTTCCAATATACATACTTGGATTTATCGGTACAGAAACCAAACAATTGTTTCTCTCTCTCTCTCTCTCTCTCTCTCTCTAATTTCTGGAGTCGCCAGTCCACTGCCATATCTGTTAATTTCGTAGCTGCACTCCCAACCCTGATATTTAACTCTTGCACTAATCCCAACATATATTAAACAAAAAGCACAAAGCTATAAATACTTGTCTTCCATTATTGAGTCTCTCATCCCTTTCCACTGACTTCGGGAACAGTAAATCAGCTTGAACCCAAAGGAAGGTGAATGTCAAATTAGTGAAATCTGTAAAACAGAGAAGTAACTGCTCTTTTCTTATAAAATTACATGATACTTGAGAGTTCTTTATGAATCTTATGGGATTCGATTAGGCTTTTTCCTCACAAACCAGGATTTTAGTAGGTTGGATCGCAGAACTTAAGTTATTCACATTTAATCTTTTCATCCTAAATAACAGACATAGATGATGTGGGCAAGAAAAAAAGCCTGACAATCAAGAGCTTTAAGCCAGGTTTCTGTGTAATGCCTCAACCACCGAGCAGCCCAAATTTAATTTAAAAAATACACTAGACATGCATTATGTGACAAAAAGAAAAACCCATCTAGCTTTTAGCCTGTGAAGTTAAGGAGAAAAACCTGCAGACTGATATATTCAATTAACACCCTATGTGTTTCCACAACCCATGACCTGCCTAAAATTAATGAAACCTTTTCTGCACACTGCACCAATTTATAGGAATCAATCCTGAGTATGAGGAAATCTAGAATGAACAGATTTCTTTCCTTTCACATTGTCTTTGTGATATTTATAGCAGATGCCAAAGTAAGAATTAACTAAACAAAACAATAAGGAGTATGGAATCAAACATTTATTTCCTGAATACATAATGACAATTTAGTTCCCTATGAATTTGCTGCTGGTTTGTGTTGTGTTTTTTGAAACCACAGTTTCCTCTCTGAACCTGAGACTCCATACCAATGTGGCTGATTATTCTTTTCAAATGGTTTCTTTCCCTAAAGCCCTAAAGTTCTTTCCTCTTACAGTCCTCTCACTACCCTGAGGAGTGAAGATCCTATTGACCAATATTTCTGCTCAATTCTGATTATAATTGCATGGGCACCTGCATTGAGATTAAACCCCCCTACTTCCACGACTCATGCACAGCAATCAGAGAGGGTTATTAAAATAGACTCTCCTCTGATAATCTCTATAGACTCTTTAATCTTACATTCTGTGTTTTTATACCCAAACCTTGCTCCCTGTAGTTTTCTTAGACACAGGAGGAAAAAACATTAATTGAATTGAATGGGAGGTTGATTTGGTGGAGTACATTGGATCTGAGCAAAAGTATATCTTGTATATTGAAAAGCACTTACACTGAACTCTTACAAAATAAGCCCATTTTTATACTGTTCACCTCAAGGGGAAGAATGGGAAATTGCTCTTTTTTCCCCTCTACTAGTGTTTCTATTATTGTCCTTAAAAACACAACAGGCCACTGGGAGAGGACAACAATGCACCTTCAGTGTAGGGAAATGAGCACATTTTGTTTTTTCCATGCAAATTTCATTCCTTATATGCAACTATGAAAGGCCCTCTAGTGGAATCAGTACAAATATTTTATTTTACAGGTGAGGCAGGCAAGATTTAGAGAGCCCACTCAGTATAATGGGAAGGTTGCATACCCACTATGGAATGCAGGTCTTAACAAGCTGTGCAGATCAGTGGTGGATAGAGGTAATGAGTGGAAAGGGATAAGGAAAGGGTAGAGAAGTTGGATTTCCCCTTAACATTGATCCATCTACTGTGTCTTTTGGATTTCCCTTTCCCTTCACTGGCTAACAACATGTGGCAAAGAGAATAGGTCTATGTAGGTTTCCATAGGGAGGCCAGGGAACATGCCTAACATGGATACCACCATATTATGTGTGTGACATTTTGTCATCACAACCCCAGTTACTTCTTCAATGGCAGCATGGCACAGCAAAGTGAGTTGTTTGGAATAAATTGACTGGGAAAAGCAGGAGATGGGATACTAAGAATCTCCTTTGGAGTAGAGAGAATGTGGTGCTGGCTGGCACTAATCACACACTGACCCAAGACAGGACAATGTATATGGACAAGAGTATTTGTCTGTAAATGACACACATTAGATTTTTTCTCATTTTGCAAGAAAAGGAAAACATACTAATGCTATCCTGGTAGCATCTGCTTCTAAGAACAGGAAGAGGAGGAGCATATGGCCTGTAATAGAGAATAAACATATTGAAGACAACAGTGTGGAGGAGTCTGAGCATTAACAAATGTGCATGCCATAATATGCATCTTCACCTGTCAACGAATATTGTTTTTGAAAATAAGATAACCTGCTGCCTTTTTCCTGATGGGAGTTTGGCTGAGAGGAGCCAGAAAGAGAAGGCAAAAAACCTCTTTGTCCAGTGCTTAAAGGTATGTGCTGGGTAGACAGTGTAGAAGACAACATAGCACTACCCATCACAAAATACAAGATCCAGTGTACCTAGCCAAACCAGATTTTTAAAATAGAGAATGGAAAATCCATTTATTTTGAATCTGCTAGCAAAGAGACCCATTTTGGATACCAGTTCTTTTCTATTATAAGTTCCTTGCAGTCCCAGAAGACCCAACTCAGCTGCACTTTTTATTGCTATAAAACAAAAAGAGTAATCTGCTAACATTGACTAATCTTTGGCATTAATGCTATTTACTAATGATTTGATGCTTATCTTGTTAATGAATGCTATTTACTTACGATTTGATCCTTATCCTCTACAATTTGTTTTAGTTGAATTTGATTTGTATAAGAATTGTATGTGTGTGAATTGAAATACATAAAATACGGAGAGGAGGGATTAGATTTGTTTACCAATTTGTGTGGGTACTCTACCTTATTAATTTTATTTTTGTAGTTTTTCTAATGGACAAGCACTGTATATTCCCTTGAACATCTGCACTTAGCTGTGAACATGCTTGCCTAACTCAGTATTGCGACTGATGTGAGAAGACAATTGAGAGCTCTGGGAGAAAGAAGGGGCTGAAAGATCATGTACTTGGATGTGCGTGCTCATGTGAGAGAATTTGTGGTTTATGGGCTTCAGGAAAGCTTAGATATTTTGATCAGGATGGCATTGATCATATGTGTAGTATGACAGTTCAGCAGAAACAGGATCAGATGTCATCTATTGGTCATGCTTCATATAGTGCCTGCATCTTTCATGAAGACATGTACAAATGTCATGTCACGTTCAGCTCTTAAGAGTCAATGGAACAATTAGAATACAGAATATATAAAGGCTACATCTACACTTGTCCCTGGAGGTGTGGTTTCCAGCTTATGCAGATGTAACTGTGGTAGCACTCCTCCACCTAAATCAGCTGTGGCCAACCCATAGCTCGAGAGCCATGTGCGACTCTTGCCTTCCAAAATTATAGCTTGCAAAGCCGCTCCTGCACCCTCCCCCTCCCCAAACAACCCCCCACTCTTTGCTGGCTCTCCTCCTCCCCCCAGCACCCGGTTTCCCTGTGCTTACTGCGTTGGAGCCTCGGGGTTTGAAAAATGGTAGCCAAGATAGTGGCCATCTTAAAGGAGCAGCCTCCTTTTTTGTTTATTTGCTTTTGCTCAAAAATTCTGTTTTGGGGCTGGTGGGTTTTTTTGGGGGTTTTGTTGGTGTTTTTTGTTTTTGCTTGACAATTCTTGTGCGGCTCTTTGCATTTCTTCTGCTGCTGTTTTGACTCTCTTTGTTAAATGGGTTGGCCACCCCTCACCTAAATAGTGTGCTAAACATATCAGTGTAGCCAGGATAGCCTGGGTGGTGACTATAGCTAGTAACCCAAATATTCACCTGCTCAGCCCTCCTAGGTTCATAATAAGGCAGCAAGACTATGCTACTCCCCACTAGATATTTTTAGAACATTAGATTGAGCAATGCAGGTATGGATATGTCTACATGATATGAGAATCACATTGCCTGTTCCAGCTACAGAGGTAGTCACGGTAAGAATTCCTAGTGCAAGGGTTAAACTGCAACATTAATCAAGAAGAGACAAGGTTTTTTGGTTGACTGGTTGTTTTGTTTTGTCAGAGTGGATAATAAATTACAAATAGCAAATTCTCAATGCTAACAGTCAACAATTTGTGAGAAATCCATAGGTTGAAATCTATTTGCATAAACATTCTTCCAAATTTTGAATACCGAGCACATTCAGAAAAAGTCAGTCTTCTCACAGAACTTGTGAATAGAAAAAGGGTTATATTTGCAGCATAAATTATGAGCTACCAAAAGTTCACTCCACTCCATTATGCAGTATCTTCCCCCACACTGAAAATTATTAGATTTAGCCTTTAAGGTGCTAAGCACATATCAAAGTCAACAGAGTAAAAGGTCTCAGTACTTATCAGAAGCTCTCAGCCCCTGACAAGAAAGGGGGTAATATGCTTGTGTTTGAAAAATGTAACATTCTTACTCTAGCTACTGATCCAAGTGGAATATCTTAACTAGTTGGATCATCTAAAACAGCTATACAGTGTAAATACCATTGCTGGGTCATTCTAATTGGCAACTATATTAATGAAGATGTTGCTGGCATCACACAGAACTTGTATATTCATATTCTGTGGTGTTTTCTGTCCAAGTAAAACCTTCTAATTGTTGGAAAAGCCTGTAAGAGCCACATTAGTGTAGTCAGCGGTGCTTGCTAAGTGCAGTAGAGAAAGCAGCCCATAGAACAAAATTTTCCTTTGATTTGTCTTGCTGGTAGAAAGTGACAAGAAAGTCATTATTTCAATACACATATGCAACTCTGGGAGATGAATAGGTGGAGAACACGCATTTCGGACCAAATCAGTAAAACCACACTTATTTGTGACAGGTGAGGATTTGGCCCAAAACCTTGCAGGAGTGAGGGGAAGCTTATTTCAATGAGTTTGGGATGACTCATACAATTCATGAGAGGGAGAGCAAAGAAAAACCACAGTACAAGTCAGATATTTGCAGGTTATATTGCACTTCTCTTTTGAACATCCATCACTGAAGAGTATAGCTGCCTCACAGGAAGGACAATACAACAAACCAAGAGATACATGAAGCTGAAAGAACCAAAACTGAGAAAAAAATTATCCCAAAAGAGCCCTATTAACCATATTATCCTAACTCGGACACTAAACTTTTTTAATTAAAAGGTCATGTATGAAAAAGATGAGGATACCGTTTTCTCAGGATACGTATACACAGCAACACTATTTCAAAATAATTAGCATTGTCTATAATGATTAGCATTATTTTGAAATAACTTAGTCTATGTCTACACAGCAGGCAGTTATTTGAAATACTGTCAAGCTGTCCAACTCCTGTAATCCTCATTGCACAAGGAGTAAGGGAATAGAACCATAGAGCTGGAAGAGACCTCAGGAAGTCATTGAGTCCAGTCCCCTGCCCAAGGCAGGGCCAATCCCAACTAAATTGACCCAGCCAGGGCTTTGTCAAGCTGAGACTCAAAAACCTCTAGGGATGGAGATTCTACCACCTCCTTACATAACCCATTCCAGTGCTTCACCGCCCTCCTAGTGAAATAGTTTTTCCTAATATCCAACCTAGACCTCCCCCACTGTAACTTGAGACCATTGCTCCTTGTTCTGCCATCCATCACTTCTGTGAACAGCCTTTCTCCATCCTCTTTGGAACCTCCCTTCAGGAAGTTGAAGGCTGCTATCAAATCCCCCCGCACTCTTCTCTTCTGCAGACTAAACAAACCCAAATCCCTCAGCCTCTCCTGAGAAGTCATGTGCTCCAGCCCCCTAATCATTTTGGTTGCCCTCCATTGGACCCTCTCCAATGCGTCCACATCCTTTCTACAGTGGGGGCCCAGAACTGGACACAATACTCTAGATGTGGCCTCACCAGAGCTGAATAAAGGGGAATAATCACTTCTCTAGATCTGCTGGCAATGCTCCTCCTAATGCAATTTAATATGCCATTAGCCTTCTTGGCTACAAGGGCACACTGGTGACTCATATCCAGCTTCTCATCCATTATAATTCCCAGGTCCTTTTCTGGAGAACTACTACTTAGGGAAGTTGGAGGAAGAGTGCTCAATTTCAAAATAAGCACTGCGTAGACTCTCCCAATTTTTAAATAAGCTATTTCAAAATAAGCTACACAATTGATACAGCTCAATTTGCGTAGCTTATTTCGAGTTAAGCCCTGCTGTGTAGACACACCCTCAGTTCCCTCTCACAGCCGTGGATGGCCAGAGAGAACTGAATGGCTGTTGGCCCCGCTGTGATTATCATCCAAGGGTTCAAGGGCAATTAAGCGTTCAAGGGCAAGCCTTGTCAGACACTACTGGCCAAGAGAATCTGATCTCAAGAGCATGGGGTACATGTGCACTAAGAGTCAAATATGTATGGACACGCACATGAGACACTGATTAGTTTTTATGTTTCTTAGTCAGGCATTTGTGCAGTATTCATTTTCAAAATAATATTAGCAACAATTCTGTTCAACATTTCTGTCTAGGCACCAGCACAATAAGATTTTCACATAGATTTTTCTTTTAGCTGTGGAGGCCATTGCTGTCTTAATGAGCTGTAAACTCTGTTTAATTAGTTAAAATAAGAGAGACAACAAAAAGGTTTGTGTATTTAAATGACAAAGAGAACCATGAACAATATACCATTGTGCAGGCAAAAAATATTACATAGTGTAAGAAATTCTGATAGTAACCATCAGCAATTACTTGGCTGCTTAAGCATACATGGATACATTTCCCATTACCCTTCTCCTTGATTCAATATTACACACAGTTTCCTTTCATCTGTATAAAACACTATGAATTAGTAACTAGGACCCTGGCCTTGCGAAGAGCTTAGTTTGGGAAGACTGGTATGTTCTCACAAAGCCTCATTGACTACGAGGGGCTCTGTGCTGGTGTAGGGGCCTTCCCATGAGTCAGTTACAGGATCACGATCTGACTGTACTTCTTTACAGTGTAAACAGTCTTTTCCTTCCTTCCTTTATACTGTTTAAATATGTGTATAGTTATCACAACCTTCCACCCCACATGGCATTAAACTGAATACATTCCATTTCCAAATCATTCCTGGTGATATTTTCAAGATCCTGTAAACGCGTTTGTGAAACATTTTGCTTTCCTTTTTATTATTCTGCCAGAAGGTATTGGTTGTTTGTCCAGTAGAGGTAACTGATGCATAAGTGCTCAGGTCCTCATTAAGGAGTTTGGGTAAATTAAAAAGGGGAATGGTGCCTTACCTGTGGTCTCTGCAAGAGAGACTTGGGTGTGGTTGGCAACCTCTTCTCTTCAAGGAAACAGGACTTGTATACATTATATAAACAAACAAATTACACTGTGAAAATGCCCTGTTTCTGTGTGTCTATTTCTCATCTATTCAGGAAACTGACACATGCAAGGTCCCTAAATTTGCTTCTCCTCAGCAGACACACAAAAATATTGTACTAACCAGCATGTAGCAGCAAGTCAGCTGTATTCTTAAATACACAGCTAAGAAAGCATGGACATTTCTTCCAATGGCATCATCTTATGCATTCATAGTCAGATGATGATTCACCATTATCCTCAAATCTCTCTCAACTATTTTCTAAACAGTGCTTCCGTGATCTGTAGCTGTGTTGCCAGTTATTTTCTCTTGAATGTGCTATCTTGCCCTTCTTTATATTAAACCTCATTTCAGTTTTGGTGACTGTCTCTAAAATGACCAAATCCTCTCAGTGCTCTTTTTTTAATAAATCATTTGTATTTACTAGTTTTGTAATTTGTAATTTACTAGTTTTGTATTTGTAAATCTAATCAATATCAAATTAATCTTCCCTTCCAAGTCATTCATGAATGTGCTGAACAATTCTGTCCCTTGAATCAGACCCTTAAGAGCCCTATATGGCACAGTTGCACAATGTAATGCACCACCACTGATCATCCTCCCTCCTTTTCACTGATTTCCCCCCCACCCCTTCTTCTGGTAATTCAGAAAATACATTCATCAATATCTCTACATTTTCTGTGTTTTCACAAAAGAATATCTTCCCACATCCAAAATCCATTGATCTTGTGATAAATGGGCACAAGTAGTTCTGTTTCTTTCCTTACAATCTTCCTGTATGGTCCCATTTTGCTTTCTGTGACTAACCCCAACCCACTTCAGCATCTAGGATGACAAAGTACACTATGCTTCCCACTTTTTCCCATTCTATTTGCAGCATTATCACGTGGAACAATAATCTCTTTCTCTTTAAAATACTTATTGTGTTACTTCTAGGGAATTTTAGGATAATAAAATAGAAACCATGCCAAGTGCTAAGGCAATACTATGCATTACCCCAAAAATATTCTCACTGGAGACCACTCAAGGTTACACTAGTCTGGGTTTATTTCCACTAGGTAAAATTAAAGAGGAGAAAGCAGCCACCAAAGGTTTAAACGAAAGAAAATAGAACTCTCTAAAGAAGATAGATCTCTCTCTCTCTCTTACACGCATGTGCGCGCACACTCACACACACACACACACACACACACACACACACACACACAGAAAAGCAAGAAAGCACACACCCTTC
Source organism: Pelodiscus sinensis (assembly GCF_049634645.1). Classification (NCBI taxonomy): domain Eukaryota; kingdom Metazoa; phylum Chordata; order Testudines; family Trionychidae; genus Pelodiscus; species Pelodiscus sinensis. Next base: position 37,048,568 of record NC_134719.1, on the reverse strand, counting down.
CATTCATTCACTCATTCACATGAATTCATTCCTGCCCTCAGGTACTCACACACTTACACAGACATGGGTTGCAGAAGGAGCCAAGGCATGTGGATCCTGGAGGGTCTGTCTGCTCATCATGGCTGGGGAAGCTGGTCAGGAGGAGAGACACTGGAGAGGAGCTTCTCAGGAGCAGGGGAAGGAAAAAGAGAGAGAGTCTCACATGTGCTCCTCTTTATATAGTGTCTGAATTCCCTTACTGTTCCAGGAAGGGGGAGCAGGCATATTGTGGTTCCCCCACGCTCTCTACTCCATTCATTCAGGGGAGAATGCAGCTTAGGGAAAGTTACAAGCAAGGTAGCTGAGAGTTACAAAGATTACAAAGTTTGACAAAGATCACAATGAGTTGCAGTTTAAAACCTTAGACCTTGCAGTTTGGAAAGCCTGAAGTTTGGTGTAGTTTCAGAAAATCCATGTATATAAATCAAGTAAGAGGTTTTTTTATGCAACACTACGCATCTACACCCTCCACAGTATCAGGTGGCCATTGTACTGTACATCCTATGCCGGTAGTCAGCTCCCAACATTGCTAACATTCAAGCAGGAGAGCAGCCTCAGCTGGCCCACACATCTCTTCAGGCTATTCAGCCACTCTCTCAAAGGTGAAATACTTTAAAATAAGCTTTGTGCTGTATTTTATGTTTTTTTTTCTTTATTCCGTTGAAGTATAGATCATCACCTTACTTACAGGATGAAAAGGCTGGTGAAGCAGAATTACATGAGGTGAAGTACAAGTGGAAGGTCTCTCAGGGATGAGGAGAGGCAAGGCCAAGGCAAAACCAACACACAGTGCAGGAATAGATGAAAACAGGTTTCCTTCCTCTTCTTCAGATCAGTGTGGGGCACTTGGGATGGGCTGATAACTACAAAACATTGCTTTGTATGCTGCCCTTTGTATCCTGCCCTTTTTGGCTGTTCAGATACGCAGGGACTGAATTATCCTGAGTTATGGTAACATGTTACTTTAGTATCTAAAAAACTGTTGTTGTATAACAATCAGAGGTAGATATAGAAAAATGTCACCTAATTCAGCACGCCTGCCTTTACTTCACATAACTTAATTTTTACCTTTTGCTTTTGCACCAGTCTTACAATTGCCCTTTAGCTTCTGTTCTCCACAAACTAATCAAAGTGCCTTTAGAAATAATTTGTTCTATTAGTTGCAATTGCTTTCCCTGGTAACTTATTCAATGTTTATTCCCTTTGCATAAAATAGATCTGCCTGAGTTCAGCTCTTTATCTCCAGCCACCTTTAATTTGTTTAGTGAATTTCTAGGCTACTTCTTCAGATTAAAAAATGTTTGTGTTTGGATTCCAGCAAGAATGCATTATTGTAATAGAATACAGGGTGTTGGACTTGGGTCCTTGGTTGAACTGGTAGCACATCAAGGACTAGGATTATGTGTCATAATGGTCTCATTCTGTTTGTCACCTTCATTCTCATGTCTGCAGCATACTGAGGTCTTTTCAATTCCTTTTCTATTTCTATTGATTCTGTGAGACTTTCCATCACTGTAATTCCTTTAATTTGCTCATTGTGACGAGCTAACAATGCAGAAAGCAAATATTTTGTGTCAGGGCAAATTTTCCTTACATTTTCTTTTGATAAGTAGATTATAGTTTATGTTAGTATGCACCCCAAATTAGGAAGATATTTAAGGGTTAGGCTACAGTAGAAAATTAGGTTAACATGCGTCAGCTTGCATTAAAAGCAGTTGTGTACATGACCACATCAAAATACGTCTCCTGCCAAGATTTAGAGACCAGAACCTCCTTTAAATCACTCTGTAGGCTTTTCAAAACATTTTCCTGATTACCATGCTAGTTCCAAGTGCACAGCTTTAGACACACACCGTCCTGAAACCATCACGATGTTTTTGATATTCTATAGAACTGCCATAGAAATATTGACATCTATTTAAAGATTGCACAGAGGATGCTGACACAGTGGAATGACACAGTTCAGCAGAAGGGCCACATGAAAGCAAAGAATTTCAGCAGGGATACCAGGAGGGCACCAAGAAATCTGAAGCTGTCCTGCAGGCCTCCTGCTTTTACACCAAACTACATGACACACTGTCAGTGACCATACCAGTCCCCCATAGATAACTGTGGACATTTCACAGGTGCCTGAGGCAGAGAACACTAATGTGAACAGCAAGGAAGAAGATGAGGTGACACAGTGGGGAATCCAAATCACCAGAAGCAGTTTGAAACTCCACCAGAGTGAAGTCAGACCCCATCAGGTGAGTGCAGATGAGTCACTGAGGAAGGGGGAAATAGCGTGGGTACGCACGTACATGCATTTTCCCCTTTAATCATTTTTTGTTTGTTTTCATTGCCTGAAATTTCCTCTTTCCCACAAGTCTTCCCCATTTCAAGGTGGTGCCTATCCCATCCACAAGTTTATAAAACAAAAGGCACTGACTTTTGATTGCTGGCTTTACTGGTACAATGTTAGAAAATAAAATCAAAAAGTGGTATGTTGACTTCCATTTTTATTTCAGCTTCTCAAGTATGATTCATCCTATTACTGCGTTGATAGAAGGCATTTAAACGTGTACATTTGTACTTCAAATTTGTGAAGTTTCTTTTCACACAAACGTCTAGTTTTGGAAACTCAGAATATCTTTATTGGTTTACCCGAAGCATTACAGAATTCATAGTGGGAGGCAAAGACTTTCACATATTTAATCTCCATATCCATGAGAGACCCTATTTCATAAAAGCATCATAAAAGAACCAGTGTGGCTGATCGTTAGAATGGTCTTTTAAGACTTACTTCAGTGCGTAGCTCCATAGCTGGCTCTTCTAATAGTCCTTATGCTTGGCTGTTCAAATTCAGTAGGCACCTTGTTCACCTTGCTCCTGTACCTTAAGAGTAGTTTCTCTTTCACAGACACTGTGCAAGTCCCAAAAGGCAGCTATAGCCAAGGGGATGTTTTCCTCACTGAGATCCAGTTTAGCAAACCGTCCAGTGTCAGCAACTCTTCCATCTACCAAAAGCAAGTGTGACTATCATTCTGCACCTGCTGAACTGAGTTAATTTTTTCTTTGGTGCTTCTCTGTGGCAGTGCCTAGCTTCATGAACCAGGGGTAAAGCGTGCCCCAAATCACTACTGGTATTTTTGGTATTTTTACATCAACAATGATAATCCATTGATTGGAGAAGAATGCCTCTGTTCACACTTTTTGAAAAGTCCTGTGTTCTTAAAGATGCAAGTCCCATGTGTCTTTCCTGACTACGCCATAATGATATCAGTGAAGCAGCTGTGTGATCCACTAGCACTTGCATATGGATGGAAAAGTATATCTTTCTTTTAAGATAGAAAAGATAATATGGTGAGCTGGCATCAGAATGGGAATATTCATGTTGTCTATTGCCCCATGACAATTCAGAAACCCCATTGCTGCAAATCCATCCACTAGTTCCTGTACCTTACACAGAGTTGCAGTCCTTCATAGTGGAAGGTTTTTAATTAATTCACACATTTACATAGCAACGGCCTCCATTGTGGATTTTCCAACTCCAACCAGATTACCCACTGACAGAGTGCAAAATGGCATTGCTAGTTTCCAGAAGCCACTTGCTTGGCCACCTGTCAGTACAGTTCTCATTCTGGTGTTCCTATACCGGAAACCTGGGATGAGTTTAGTACACAGATCCAGGGATGCGGCCCTTCACAGCCATACATCCTACTGCTCATCATCCCAGACGTGCATTATGAAGTGACCTCACCAATCAGGGTACATTCCCTAGGCCTAGACATGGAACTGTTTCATGAACAATTGCAGCAACCTGGCATTTTTTTCCACCATCTCCAGCAGCATCCAGCTATTGTGTTTGCAGAGCTATGCCTCTTCCTCATTCCAATCCTGGTTGTGTACGCGCTTGTATTTGCAGAACATGAACAAGAGAATCTTGGTCAGTACAAGCAGTGCTCATGAGAATCATGTTCCACTACACAAGAATGTGAGCGTTTTCAAATATATAGTCAATCACATATGTGACAGAAAACATTTGGATTGAGAAAAAGAGAGGATGACAATTTGACACCTGAGTCCCAGAAATCTCTGGGCTAATTGCTATTTTCACACAAAGCATGAAAGCAGACAGCAGTGTAGGATACACTGGGACACCTACCCAAAGTGCATCACATATTACATTGACATAAGCGCTTGTAGTGAGTATGAGCAGTCCCAATACAAGTACTCCAATGTGTGCAGTCAAGACAGTAGCTATATTCCAATGTAACTAGCACTTTCAAACTTTGTAGTGCAGACATGGACACACCATCAAGATACTTAAAGTGTTTCTCTATACCTTTAAGGGTGTCCTGTCTCCAAATGTGACTAATCACTGATATGTCAAAGGAAATAAAAAATAATCCCAGAATACATTTGGCCAACCATGCAGGTGAGAGAAATATTCCTTCCTGACCACTTCAGGTGATTGGTCAAAGCCCTGACATACGGTATTTGACAACTGTTGTTATCTGAATGCAAAACTGGAAGTGTTCTGAGTATAGTGAGGCATATCAGGCAATCCTGTTTATCCCGTGACCAATGCAGAAAAGATATGAACTAGGGATTCATATATTCCAAGGCCAGAAAAGACCAAGACCATCTAGTCCAATACTGGATTAAAGCATCTTTTAGAAAGGTTTCTAATCTTGTTTTAAAGACTTCAAGCGATTGCAAATCCACTATCTCCCCAGTAAGCTGTTCCAATGGTTAATTACCCTCACTGTTAGGTAACGGTTTTATTTCAGGTTCAAATTTGTCATGCTCAGCAGAGCTTTGAGAAGCTGGCTACTAAAAATCTCTGAAAATTCCATTGCACAGAGCATGCTCTTCTCAATAGAGTGCTGAATATATGCCAGGTGCTCCAAGCATACGTCCAGCCCCCAAATGAGCCTCAGGTCTGGTAAGCCCAGAGAATGCAGCAGACCCTGGAGCTGCCAGTCTACTTTCTTGACTTGAGGAAGTAAGGAGGTGAAAGATTAACTGGTTAACCAGTATCATCCTTTATGGATGATGCTTTTTCAACTGGTGGGGGCTGGAGCACCTCCCTGCCACCACAGGGAGGAAGCTGCTTCAGCCCCACAGGGCCCACTGCAGACAGAGGCACTCCTGCCTGGCCTGAGTAGACCCTGTCCACGACCGGCCCTGGCATGCCACAGGCAGGGGCTGCTCCAGCTGACTCCAGCCTGGCCATGGTGGGCAGGGGAACTGCTCCAGTCTAGTAGGGCTAGAGTGACCCCCTGCGCTTCCCCTTTAATCAGTTAACTTGTTAAGCACTATGTTTAACTGGGTAACTCATTTAATGGGATTTTACATCCCTATGAGGAAAATGTATTCATTGGGATTCAGGAGGAAAGTAGGAGTTCTAATCTGTGCACTTCACAGTGCACTTCCAGTCTGCGCATTTCTTACTATTGAGCAATTTGCCATAACCTTGCCTTTTGAGAGAAGCAAGGCATTATTCACCCATGTAAAAGAGGTCACAGATTACTCAGAGTCACTTCTGGCAAGTCTGGGAGAAGAATCCAAATCTCTAGTATGAGACAGCTCATTTGTACTCCCTTTCAGAATGAATGGGACAAAGTGAAAGATTGTTTATGCTCTCATCCTGTAACTATCAGGACACATTCCATTCTTTTTCTCTCATCTCCCAGACTTCTGTGCAGATAGGATTCCAAGCAATGTTCTATTCTCCAGTAAAAAGTTGTATACACCACTGGCAAAGAATGTATCATGTTTTTCTTCAGTGGCTGTTCCATGGAGAGCAACAGTTTACTATTGTTACCAATTATTCTTTTAGCTCAAGTGATAGAGTTCTGTGCTGGGAATTCACCTTGCTGATGACTCAGGTAGATGATGAAATATGGTTTCACATGATAGAATGTCTCTGTTTCCATTTTCCTTTTTTAAAAGATGTAGAAAGTCTTTAACTATAATTTTATATATAATAAACAAATACATACATATATATATATATATATATATATGTATGTTTATCTGGGAGATAATATTGTATGGCATTACCTTTTGCTTTGTTCTATTGCTAGGAGAAAAGCAATGCCTTATCTAAAATGGCACTCTCCTAATAGAATTCTCCAATATCAAGGGTAAAAGCAGAAATGATAAATATACTATTTTAAATAGTTTTTGGAAACCATGATAATCTCTGTGTTACATGGGCAATACACTCAACAGTGTATTCATACATGTTTCTTCTTTGTGTTTATCACATTTGCTTCTAGAGAACATAGCAGCTGAGGTTGTACTAAAACTTGTATTATAATACCACTATCACATGTTCATAATTTCAGTTCTCCTTTTGGTCTGAACACATCAATTTCATGTTCATATGGATGTTCATAAGGTCAGTGAACACATGCCATGTGATAAACTGATCTGTAATCTGCATAGTTTTTTATTGGTATTACTATACTAGTTAGAAGTAGAAATTTGTTTAACCTCAAAAGTTATCAGTGTAACCCTTTGCGAGGATAGTGTTATATCAATATAAAATGTGTCAAGCACTGGAATAGCTATTTTACTTTCTGTAGGGGAGTAGGTATGAGTAAAAAAAGAATCTCTATGCTGGTAAAACTACATCAGCATGAGCGGGGTTGTACTTATAATACAGGTTGAACCTCTCTAGTCTAACACACTCTGATCTGGCAACATCCGTGGTACAGCATGATTTTCATTAGCTGGATTTCCACTTGTGTGTGTGGCCAAGTTTGTGGTCCCACAAAATTTGTTCACAGTCACTAGCCTGTCTCTCAGTGTTCTGCACTGTTTTTTAGCTCTAATTTGCTCATACATATCTTTTAAGAGTCCAATAAGCACCAGAAATGTTGGTGAGGCTGCTAGACAATATTGACTCCCTTGGTTCTGCAACTTCTCTGATTCAACATAGGTCAGGTCCCCAGGGTGCTAGATTAGAGAGGTTCAACCTGTAGTATAGTTAAAGTGATACAACTGCTGCATATAGACAAGTCACACAAAAAAACCCCAACACCCCCCACCCCCCCAAAAAAAACCTAATAATGGGAAAGGACATCAGCTTAAAGAGTGTGGTCATTACATTTTGGATTAGAAATTGAATGCTTGCATTTTTGCCTAAGGAAGATAATATTCACTGTCAAAAACAGGCAGTTATGTATTAAAGATGCTAAAAATCCAATTATGTAACGAATAACTTTACAAGCATTAAATGTATTGCTTTCAAAGTCTGTTTAGAAAATTGTATAATCACAGAAGTCTTAGTATTAGAATGACAGAATGGTCATTTTTCAGTATCCATGTAATATATTTGTGTTGATAAAGCATGATTATCAGAAGTTCTATATTCAAGGAGGCATCAATGTTAGAAATGGCAATCTGGTTTAAAAGCAATGCATTATTCTGCTCACCCCCGGGCTCCACGGGTAAATTATGGAGCAGAGAGTGACAACACTTCTCTAGCTGTTGACATTCCCAATGCATTTTCAGGGGGAGCCCAAATAATTTAATTGTTGACAAATTGTAAGTGGGGTGAACTTCTATACAATGACTATAGGCCCTTGCATGTAGGATATTTATCCTCAAAATCAGCATCAAATCTGAAGCAAAATTGAGATTAAAAATCTTCCAACTTCATGATTATTACCTTTATACTTATTTCAAGCAATAAGGCAAAGTCAAGCTACTGAGTTAGAAATGTAGCAACTTTTGATGTCATGCTTCAAAATATAAATTCCAGGAGAAAAACTCCAAAACTGAAGGAAATCAATGAAAGCGATATGTACAGGCAGTCCTTGAGTTACGCGGATCCGACTTATGTCGGATCCGCACTTACGAATGGGGCCCTCTCCCTGGTCTCCAGCAGACCAGGGAGAGGAAGCAAAGCGGCGGAACACGCGGACAGCGGGCAGCCCAGACGCGTCAGGACTGCCACGGGCACCTGTGGTACAGCAGCTGGGGCGCTGCCAGTTGGTCCCGTAGCGCCGCTCTGGGCGCTACGGGACCAACCCAGCAGCACTCCAGCTGCTCTGCCCCAGGCGTCCTGATTCAGCCACTGCTGGTCAGTTTCAGCAGCGGCTGAATCAGGACGCCTGGGGCAGAGCAGCTTGGGTGCTGCTGGGTTGGTCCAGCGGCGGCGCTACTGGACCAACCCAGCAGCACCCGAACTGCTCTGCTCCAGGCGTCCCCAAGTCAGCCGCTGCTGAAACTGACCAGTGGCTGACTACAGGAAGCCCCTGCCCGGGGCTTCCTGGAATCAGCCGCTGATCAGTTTCAGCAGCAGCTGACTTGGGGATGCCTGGGGTTCTTAAGTTGAATCTGTATGTAAGTCAGAACTGGCGTCCAGATTCAGCCACTGTTGAAACTGATCAGTTTCAGCAGCGGCTGAATCTGGACGCCAGTTCCGACTTACATACAGATTCAACTTAAGAACAAACCTATAGTCCCTATCTTGTACGTAACCTGGGGACTGCTTGTAATACAAATCAAGTATTTAACAATATCAACAAAAACAACAAATCTAAACAGTTAGTACCTATTAAAAAAATGTTCAGCAACTGGGATTCAATTATCTTCTGGAAGTTTGGAACTAATAATGTGAAAGTACTTTTAATAGATTTTAATAGATATACATAAATATGTTCAGATCATGTATTAAAACACGATAGCTTAAATCTCAGAAATGATATTTGAGGCAATTACTAATCAGCAAAAGATTCTAATATATCAATCAACATAAAGTTTGCTCTTAATCAGCTAAATCCATGGTATCTTAAGTTATTTGCATTTTTAAATGGCTCACCTGGCTTAGCAATGATATTCAGATAATTTCCATAACATCTTCTGACAAAGGCAACGTATAAATTGCTCAATTTTTGATTTTTAAACACAGGGAGATAAAAAATTAAGCTAGATGAAGTTGTGTAGCAAATTCTGTGGCCCTACACTGCTGCCTTCCCACATGATGACTGGAGTGTTTTACCTTTCAAATCAAGAACTGGATCCACAGGGAAAGAGACAAAGCTCTCAGACATCGAGACATCCACAGAGTATTTATGCAGGAATTCAGTGTCTACCCTTGGCTCTCCTGCCGTGGAAAATGCTCAACACTTGGGAACTTTTTGCCTTCTTGCCGGGGTAGTTTTGACACAGCTCTGAAGGTTTTTGTGTAAGATAATGCTGATAGAGACTCAGCATCCAGTAATAGAGATGATAATAATTTGGCAAACTTCCTAATACTATCTAGGGCTTCTGCATCACTAGGAAGCTCATCAGGGTATCAATGAACTTTACAAAGCAAAAATCATTCAGTCTCAGAACAACAGAGAAGATAAAATATTTTAACATTGTAATAACCATACTAATTAGTGGGGGTGAAGAAACAGGTGTACTATCTAAACCTACTTATCAATTCTTTAAAAAAAAAATACACTAAGTGTAAAATTTTCAAAAGCATCCAAGTGAACTAATCACTGAAATCCCTTTTACAAAAAGAGACTCAAAGTGCGTAGGAGCCTATGTCCCATTAAAAGTGACTAAATTACTTATGAAAATGGAACTTAGCTCCTCAGTCACTTCAGAGATTTTGAAAATGTTACCTTGGATGTCCAGCTGACAGTATCTTTAATAACCTGTTTCTTTGTCCCAGAGCTTTAGAAAGAAATCAAGATAACCTCAAAGTTGATCAAAAACTAGAGAGAGGAATCAATCGTAATATTAACTGAAACAGCTTTTCTACAAGAGTAATGTGTGGATTACAATGGAATCTTGAGATCCATAAGTAGTACTCCTGGTCACTATTATAATACAAATGATAATTCATAATGCTAATATATTAATATAATAAACAGTTTAATCTGTATGGGTTAGTTACCTATCTGTAATTTTGCTTCTCCAAAGATCTCATTTGAATAGATTCTCGCTCCTTAAGTCTATACTGCTGCTTAAGTTGATGTCAGTTACCTTGCTCAGGGATGTGAAAAAAAAAAATCACACATATACCCAGTGACATAGCTTACAACTGCCTAACACAGGACACATCTACACTACGAGGTAAGGTCAGCTCTAATGTGGTTGATTTCTTACCACCCATTTTGTGAAGTCAATGGCCCATGTCCTCACTACTAGGAAGAATCGAATGTAGTCTAAAGTAGCGGGTCCCCATTAGGGAGCCTACCATCAACTCAGAGAGCAATGTACCACGGGCAGCTTTGATTCATGGGCTATGCTCACAATGCCTGCTAGGACCAAAGGTGGTTATGGGCTCATGTCACCAGCATTTCATAATGCACTTGTCTAGTCCCTCCCCCCCCTTGAGAGAGATAAAGGGGAGAAAGTATGTTTGTGCCTTTTTGTACCCCGCTTTCCCTTACAGATGCTATAGCATGGTGCAGATGCATGGAGCCTGGTTTGCAGCAAATCATTGTTAGGGTGATGTGATTTGTTGTGTGCCTAATGGCATAGTACTCGGAGAGCATATGCATGTCTCACCTCCAGGAAGAGGATGAGGACAAAGCTAGCATGACATGGAGGCACTGCTCAGGCAAGACCTGGAGCTCATGTTAGTGCAGTCAATCCTATGGTCACAGTACAAAGCCAGTTCTGGCACCGTGACACAAGCTCAGTCTGGTGGAACTGCATTGTGATGCAGACATGTGACAATGGGCAGTGGCTGAAGAACTTCTGCATGCAGAAGAAAGTTACTCACCTTGTGCAGTAACCATGGTTCTTCGAGATGTGTCCCCATGGGTGCTCCACTCTGGGTGCTGGTGTGTCCTTGCGCTGGCGACCAGACATTTTTTCCAGCAGTTTCTGCCACGCTGTGCAGGCACCAAAGTGCCCTTTAGTGCTGTTGGAATCCTAAGGCACCTGCATGGCATGGCTCCTCCGTTCCTTCTCTACCTGCCAGAGTACGAGGCTCCAAAGCAGGGGAAGGAGGGAGGGTAGTGGAGCACCCACAGGGACACATCTCAAAGAACCACCATTACCGGACAAGGTGAATAACTCCTTCTTCTTCGAGTGATCCCCGTGGGTGCTCCATTCTGGGTGACTACAGAGCAGTTGTCAACTTGCAGATGTGGGTTTGGAGCTGTGTGGTAGTCACTGTAGATAGTACTGCGTGTCCCACCAGCATAGAATACGCAATCGAAGAAGAAAGTGCGTAATGTTGCGCAAATGTGTGGTCAGATGACCAGGTAGCGGTGTTGCAAATGTCTTGAAGAGGAACATTGCTAAGGAAGGCAGTTGTAGAAGACACAGCTCTGGTGGAATGAACTGTTATGGATTCAGGTAAGTATTTATAGTATAAGTTATAGCAAGTTCTAATACAGGAGGTGATCCACTTCAAAATTCTCTGAGATGAGACTGCCTATCCTCTAGCTCATTCAGCGTAGGACAAGAACAGCCTAGGAGAGGCTTGCCAAGGCTTAGTTCGATCCATGTAAAATGCTAGTGTCCTCTGGACATCGAGTGTGTGCCATGCAGCCTGAACTGGATCGGCATGTGGCTTGGGAAAAAACGCAGGGACGTGCATAGGTTTGTTAACATGAAAGGGGGAAGGCATTTTAGGGAGGAACTTCAGGTGGGGTCGGAGTATCACTCTGTCCTTTGTGAATACCGTGTAAGGAGGATCGGCCATCAAGGCAACGAGTTCACTCACCCTCCTGCTGGAGATTATAGCAACCAGAAAGGATACCTTCATGGACAAATGGGACCAAGAGCAGGTGGCTAGTGGCTCAAACAGTGGCTTTGTCAAGCTTTTGAGAACATGGTTGAGATCCCAGAAAGGGACTGGCGGGCGGACAGATGGGAAGGTGTTCTGTAACCCTTTAAGGAAGTGTTTAGCTAATGGGTTAGCGAGGAAGGAAGCGTTGTTGATAGGGTGATGAAAGGCTGCTATGGCGGCTGCATGTACTCTGTGCTAAGGGCGAGGCCCGACTGTTTCAGGGATAGTAAGTAGTCCAACAAAATAGGGAGGGAGGTGGACTCTGGGCATGTTGTGTGTAAATCGTTCTGCCAATGAGAAAAATCTCTTCCATTTGTATGAGTATGTTTTCCTTGTGGATTGTCTTCTACTATTGATTAGTATCTCCTTTACTGGTTCCAAACAGGTATCCTGGAGCCATGAAGGAGCCAGGCACGGAGATGGAGCTTGCGGAGGTCCGGATGGAGAGTCATCCCGTGATTCTGTGACAGGAGGTCTTGCTGGAGCAGGAATGGGAACAGATCCGTCCTCGGCTTCCTGTAAAGGTAATGTAGATACCATTTCATATTTAGCTAGAAGCCTTTCTGTATAACAAAAGCCATTTCAGTTTCTTGTGTCTGCACAAGGGAGTGAACTGACCTTCACCGAGGTGGGGAGAGACCAAAGGGATGCGCTGTTGAAATGTGTTAATGAACTATTTTGAGCTAAAGCTCGAACTCCCTTTTAACCTGTTTCTTTCTATGCTGATAATAATTCCTCTTTAAAGTTCTTTGATTTCTTGCCCTGACGTCAGACTTGTTTGGTTAAGGGTATAAAATACTAGAACTAATTGTATTAGCCAGCCTTACTGGGCCCGACTTTGCTAGGACCACATTTGGCTCACTTTGCTTTTATTGGCCAATAAATCTGTCTGTTTAGCCGCATAAACTGAGTGAAGTCTTTGCTTCAACAGTAAGGATACCACGTCTGTCTGGGCCAAGCAGGTGCCAACGAAATAACTCGCACCTGTTCCATCCTGATTTTGTTGAGGACTTTGTGCAGTAGGGGGAAGGGCGGGAAGACGTAAAGGAGATGAGTGTTCCATGAGATGGAAAAGGCATCTCCGAGGGAATGTTTCCCCGGGACTCCTCTGGAGCAGTATAGGTGGCTCTTAATTGTTCTTTGTGGCGAAGAGATCTATGTCTCGTTGTCCGCACTGGAGAAAAAGAGGAACGAGAGCGTGTCTGTCTATCTCTCATTCGTGTTGATCGTGGAATGTGCGGCTTAGAGTGTCCGCTGTGACGGTGAGTACCCCTGGGAGGTAAGCAGCTACTCGAGTGACCTGATGTGCTAGGCACCAGTTCCAGAACTTGATAGCTTCCGCACACAGGGACAGGGATCAAACGCCCCCCCCCGGTGGTTGATGTAGTACATGCATGAGGTGTTGTCTGTCATGATGGTAATTGACTTGTGCACAATGTATCGTTTGAAATGTTGGCATGCGTATCTGACTGCTCGTAGTTTGAGGAAGTTGATATGGAAGGTTTGTTCTGTCAATGATCATTTGCCCTGTGTTGTAACGTTGCCCAAATTGGCTCCCCAGCCCATAATGAAAGTGTCTGTCGCAAGTGTCAGCGTAGGTGGAGGGTTCTGGAAGGGAACGCCTACTAGCATGTTCTGCGGGTCTGTCCACCAGAGAGAATTGAGAATGTTCGGTGGGACAGCCACCATTTTGGAGAGTGGATCTCTGGAAGGCTTGTAGGATGCTGTCAGCCATGATTGTAGACCCCTCATGTGGAGTCTGGCGAGCCTGACTATGTATGTCGTAGAGGCCATATGCCCAAGAATTTTGAGACACTGGCATACCATCATGGTAGGAGTTAAACATGCAGTATTGATCAGATCGCAGATGGTAGCGAACCTGTGTTCGAGTAGGGTAACCTTTGCTGCTATTGTGTTGAGTTAAGCACCTATGAACTCCAACCTCTGTGTTGGAAGTAGAGAGGATTTTGTGTGATTTATATGAAAACCCAGGTTGACCAGAAGGTGCATTGTGGTATCGGTCATGGCCTTGGTTTCTTGGAAAGAGGAACCTTTTATGAGGCAATCGTCCAAGTACGGTAATATCATGACCCCTTGACGGCGGAGTGCAGCCATTACAACTGCTAGGGTTTTGGAGAAGATCCTTGGAGTGGTTGAGAGGCCAAAGGGGAGCACTCGGTACTGGTAGTGCCGGGTACCCACAGTAAAATGCAGAAAACATCTGAGCAGGATGGATCATGATATGGAAGTAGTCATCCTGAAGGTCGCGAGCCGAAAGCCAATCTCCTTGATCAAGTGCAGGGATTATAGTCGCTAAAGTTACCATCTTGAAACGTTGGTAGGTGATATACTTGAGTCGTCTCAAATCCAAAATGAGTCGCCATCCTCCACTCTTTTTCTGGGTTAGGAAGTAATTTGAGTAGAATCCTTGACCTTGGAACTCTGGTGGTACTGGTTCTATGGTGCCCAGTTGTAGAAGATGTGAAACCTCTTGATTGAGAAGGGTTTCGTGAGACAGGTCCCTGAAAAGGGACGGGATGGGAGGATGGGTGGGAGGCAGGGAAGTGAATGGGATAGCGTAGCCATATTGGATCAATTCCAGGACCCATTTGTCTGATGTAATGAGGGCCCATTGGTGGTAGAAGGCCCGGAGAGGGTAGTGGAATTGAAGAATACCGATTCTCGGTGTTGGAAGAGTGGCTTTCTGGCTCTCGACGTAATTTTCAAATTTGCTACTTGTTTGCCGGTGGATGTGTAGCAGGGAACTGTTGCTGTTGGCGTTGAGGCCTACGGCACTGTGGTCTTTATCTCTGGTGGAAGTCATATCTTGTCTGCTGCCTGAAAGACTCTCTGGGGCATTGGTAAGGCTGGTACTTGGTCCTCTTAAAGGGGGAGTGCACATCCCCAGAGTTCTGAGGGTAGTCCAAGAGTCTTTCATAGGATATGTCTACACTACAGCACTAATTCGAACTAACTTAATTCGAATTAGTTAATTCGAACTAAGCTAATTCGAACTAGCATGTCCACATTGAGTGGACCCTGAACCGAAGTTAAGGCTGGCCAGAAGCAGTGCTGGCAGGGCATCAGGTTAGGACTTAGAGCATGGAGCTGCTGTCTCGGGCTAGCCGAGGGCTGTGCTTAAAGGGACCCAACCCTGGACAGACAGTTCTCAGGGTTCCCCACTTGCTTGTCTACCTCGATGAGGGACAGCAAAGCAGTCCTGACTTGGCACACCTGGCACATCACAGCACTCAGCCATCAGACCGGCTGTACTTGCTGCAGGCTGCCATCCGGGGGTCAATCGGGGGGCTGCAGGAGAGCTTCCTCCCCAAGTTGCCCGCAGAGCCACCCCAGTCCTCCCCATCGGGGACTCGTACACCATTCCTCCCACACCTCCTTCCACTTACCCCTCCCTAGCCCCCCTTCCTGATGTAAAAAATAAAGGACACGTGTGTTAAAAAATAGAAACTCTCTTTATTTAACAAAACTGGAGGTGGGGGGGGAGATTAACCTTTGGGGAGACTGGGAAAAGGAGGTAGGAGAAGGGAAGAGAGAGGGGGGGAGAGGGGAGGAGGAAACCTGGGAGGAGGGAGCTGGAAGGGGGAAGCAGGAGGAGGGGAAGTATAAAACTATGGTATGCCCACATCTTCAGTACTGTGTACAGATGTGATCTCATCACCCCAGAAAAGATATTTTGGCCTTGGAAAGAGTTCCGAAAAAGGGCAAATAAAATGATCAGGGGTTTGGAAGAGGTCCCATATGAAGAGAGGCTAAAGAGACTAGGACTTAGAAAAGAGGAGACTGAGGGGGGATATGATAGAGGTATATAAAATTATGAGTGGTGTGGAGAGGGTGCATAAAGAAAAGTTCTTCATTAGTTCCCATAATAGAAGGACTAGAGGACACCAAATGAAATGAATGAGTAGCAGGCTTCAAAGTAATAAAAGAGAGCTCTTCTTCACAAAGCAAATAGTCAACCTGTGGAACTCCTTGCCACAGGAGGCTGTGAAGGCTAGAACTATAACAGAGTTTAAAGAGAAGTTAGATAAAGTCATGGAGGTTGGGTCCATGGAGTGGTATTAGCCAGGAGGTAGAAATGGTGTTCCTGGCGTCTGTTTGTGGAAGGCCGGAGATGGATGGCACGAGACAAATGGCTTGATCATTGTCTTCAGTCCATCCCCTCTAGGGTACCTAGTGTTGGCCTCTGTCAGCAGACAGGCTACTGGGCTGGACAGGCTACTTTGGTCTGACCCAGTATGGCCGTTCTTATGGTCTAAGCTCAGGGCTCAGGGTCGGGGGTCTCACTGGACCACCTTGATTTTCATGCAAACCTGCTTGTGGACATTGGAGGCCTCCTCCCAAACCTGGATGAGGTCCACGATCTCCATACTAGACCAGGCGGGCGTCCGCCTCTTGCAACCCCGGGCAGGCTCCTGGGAGCTGCCAGCCTGGTCCCGGGAAGAGGCAGAAGGCTGGGTGGCAGCAGGAGGCTGGCTCGTGCTGTGCCAGGTGCAGGGTCTGCTGGCTGGGTGCTGGCAGGCTTGCACCTGGCACAGCACTGTAGCCAGACCGTGCCCCTTTAAGGGCTCCGGGGCTGGGAGGGGGGGGCAGAATAATTTCCCTGGTTGTGCCCAGAGTGTCCACCAGGGCAAGCTGGGAAGGGCTAGCTTCCCACTAGTTCGAATTAAGTGGCTACACAGCCCTTAATTCGAACTACTTAATTTGAACTAGGCGTTAGCCCTCATAGAATGAGGTTTACCTAGTTCGAATTAAGCGCTCCGCTAGTTCGAATTAAGTTCGAACTAGCGGTTTGCCTGTGTAGCGCTTCTGAAAGTTAATTCGAACTAACGGCTGTTAGTTTGAATTAACTTTGTAGTGTAGACATACCCATAGAGTGTAACACTTCATCAGTTTTGGCCGAGAATAGGTTGGCCTTGTCAAAAAGTAGATCTACCTTTTGCTGTAGATCTCTCGGAACCCCTGATGCCTGTAGCCAGGATAACCTTCGTAGGACAATGGCGGATGCAGTGATATGAGCCACAGTGTCTGCTACATCCATAGTGGATTGTAAGGCAGTATGGGAGGCATTATGGCCCTCCTGCATGATGCTCTGTAAAACTGACCGCTTGTGTTCAGTGAGGTGTTGGAGAAGGTCCTGCAACTTGAAATAATTAGCATAATCGTAATTTGCAAGCAGCGCAGTATAGTTTGATGCTCTAAGGAGCAAAGTAGCAGAGGTGTAAACCTTGCAACCCATTATGTCAACCTTTTTGTGATTTCTGTCCTGTGGAGTGTTTCTGAAGTTAGGCTGTTTACCCTTATGCTGGGCAGAGTCCACCACTAATGAGTTCGGAGGGGGATGAGTAAAAAGAAAATCCACGTCTTTGGGAACGATGAAATATTTGTGGTCAGCTCTTTTGTTTGTCGGGGCAATGGAGGCTGGAGTCTGCCAAATGACGTCGGATGGGTCCACGATAGCTTCGTCCATGGGGATCGCTATCCTGGAAGCAGTTAGAGGTTGCAATGTGCGTAGAAGCTGATAGTGCTTCATTTGGACCTCCTGAAGGTCTCATTGCTGCGCCACGGCCACCCTCTTGAACAGCTCTTGAAATTATTTAGCATCATCGTCTGGTGTGGGGTTTCAGTTGTGACTACCTCATCTGGGGATGATGATGAATTGTGCAAGGGGGATCTATCTTCCCCCTCAGAGAGGGAGTCCTGTATGTCTGAATGAGCTGGGGAGGTTGACTCAGTAACAGGAGCACTAGAGGATGAGGAGGCCGGTGGTGGCCTAGAAACTGTAGAAGGAGCGTGATGATAGTTCTTTTCTGGATTCAGCTCCCAAGGTTGCTATTGAGTAGCATATAGAGGTAGTGGGTAGTGTACCACTGTTGTGCATATGGTGGTGGTGGAGGAGGGTATGCGTAGTTCACTGTGGCAGGTTGCCAAGATGGTGGTCTAGGTGCTGGACTGGAGTGTTGGGAGGAAAATCTGCTTCTAGATCCGGTGCCTATTTCTTTTGGGAAACGAGAAACCACAGAGGTTTGCTGGGACCGCACGGACTGAACAGAAGAGCCCGGTGAAAGCAGTGCCGTAGAAGTATGACTCCGCACTAGCGATCAGTACCGACTGTGGCCCTCTCTGTGCCGAATGGTGGTGCCTTGATGGTGCTGAGGACTGTATTGGTGCCGAGGACGTTGTAGGCGCCGGGGGCACCGTAGGTTCCAATGGCACAGCTATCGGCTCCGGTGCCAAAAGTTCTGGCGGTGGAGCATCGGTGCGGGGTTTCTTCGGTGCAGGCATCGATAGCAGTTTAGGATGGTGCTTTGGTGCCATTTGGTGTGAACCCTGGCCAGTTGGTATGGTTGGAGCCTCATGTGCCCCTGGTGCCGTAAGTTGTGGTGCCGTTGATCTTTGCTTCGGCTCTGAGAGGGCTCTCTTATGAGTTGCCACTGACTTACGCAGCACCGTACCCGAAGTCCCCGGTCTCTCTCCGGTGCTGACCCATGCGGCTGATGGTGCAGAGGGTAGCGAGGGAGTTGGGGAAAGGCCTATTTTCGAGGCTATGTGGCTGGAGTGGGTAGAGGGACGATTTTTATCCATACCCTTACTCTGTGTCGCTGGTTTTGGAGCCGCAGGAGAGCCCTCAGAAGATGGGCGAAGGGACTTCTCGTACAGGAGCATCTTGAGTCTATTGGCTCAGTCACGGTGTGCTCTCACGGTAAGTTTAAGGCAGTGGGAGCACTTTTGTGTCTGGTGTGCTGCTCCCAAGCACTTTAAGCACTTAAGAGGGCCCGTCAGAAATGGGCATCGCATTGTGGCATGCCTTCCATTTCTTAAAGCTAGGTGAGCCAGGCATGAGGCGCCCGAGGGGAAAAGCGGCAAACCACAACAGAAGAAAGAAGGTTTTTTTTTGTTTTTTTTTAACAGACTGAGTAAGGAGAAAAACTTGTATACTGAGGAAAATAGGGAGTTAAACTGGGTATTTATTTAATTATTATTATTTTTTTTTTAAACAGAAATGAGAAGTCAGTGGCTCCGTCTGCTGCCGAGGACGGTAGAGAAGGAACTGAGGAGCTGCGCCGCGCCACGCAGGCACCTTAGGATTCCAACAGCACTAAAGGGTACTCCGGCGCCTGCGCAGCATGGCAGAAACTGCTGGAAAAAGTCTCTGGTCACTGGCGCAAGGACGCACCAGCACCCAGAGTGGAGCACCCATGGGGACCACTCGAAGAATGAGACCATGTTTTTGGAACTGTGCGAATGGCTTTCCCCTACCCTGAGGTGCCAGAATACCCAAATGAGACCCGCTCAGACCATGGAGAAGCGCATAGCAATTGCCCCATGGAAGCTTGACATGCCAGACAGCTACTGGGAATCAGTTCGGAGTGGGAAAAATCTACGGTCAGGGCTGTCGTCATACAAGCAGCCAAGGCAAATCAATAACATTCTGCTAGGGAGAGATGTGGCTCTGGGAAATGTGGACACCATAGTGCAGGGCTTTGCCGCAACAGGACTCCCAAACTGCGGTGAGGCCACAGATGTAACACACATCCCCATCTTGACCCATGATAACCTTGCCTTTGAGTACATAAACCACAAGGGATACTTCTCCATGGTGTTGCAGGTGCTGGTGGACCGCAAGGCCCATTTCACTGACACCTACATGGGATAATTGGGAAAGGTGCCTTACACCCACATTTTTTGGAACTCCTGCCTCTTCTGAAAGATGCAGTGGCACTTTTTTCCCCAGGCAGGAAAATCAGAGTCAGCGAGGCAGAAATTCCTATTGTGATCCTTGGTGACCCAGCCTATCCCTTGCTCCCGTGACTCATGAAGCCATACACAGGCAGTCTGGACCCCAGCAGAGAGGAGTTAAAAAAGTCTGGTCAAGCTTTCATTGCTGCCATCAGCAAGACCTTCAACTTTGACCCTGATGACTGCAACAGCTGGACCTTGGCAGTGCTGCATTCTATCCTCCTCAACTCATTGAGGATGGAAGCGGTGGCCATTGGAGTGACTCTTTCCCCAATAAGGGACTGGCTGCTTCCTCCACCATGCCAGCTGTCCTCCTAGGGCAGGGGTGTCCAAACTTTTTTCAAAGAGGGCCAGATTTGATGAAGTGAACATGCGTGAGGGCCGACCATTTTGCCTGACATTCTTTGAACCATTAAAATTAAATGCAAATTAACTATTTTATGCAAAGTTTATTGCAAACGGCAAACGACATAACACCAACTATACATGTTGTGTCCAAATATATTTATAACTGATTTAGACCAACTGACATTAACTGAGATTTTACAATGTATTCATCTCAATTGAAAAAAAAACTTGCCTACACTAATGTGAAGGGTGAAACTGAGATCTGGACTGCAGTACATACGCTGGGTCTGGTTCAAAGGCAGTCCCTGATCTCAGCAGCTGCGGAATCCGTCCCTGATCTCAGCAGCTGCGGAGTCCGTCCCTGCACTCTCAGCCCCAAGGTAGAGGGCTTGCAGGGTCAGAGGCGGGCGGAGAGCGTAGGGCACGCTGGCCTCACGGCGGCCCGGGGGCAGGGCGAACCCGTAGCCAAGCGGGGGAGCGGGGCTGCGGACGTGCCCTACATGGTGGACTTTAGGACCGCAGCGGCCGCCATGGACGGCGGCGGCACAGCCGGAAGCGGCGCCAGTCAGAGGAGCGCCGGGGAGCCAGGAGAGGGGGAGGAAGCGGGGGCTGTCCCTGCACTCTCAGCCCCAAAGCGGAGTGCAGGGGCAGGGTTTGGGACCGCGGCGGCGGCGGCGGTGGCCCGAAGCGGCGCGCTGAGCGCGCCAGTTAAAAAAAGCACCGGGGAGCCGGGAGAAGCGGGGGGCCGTATTAAATCCGACCGCGGGCCGCATTTGGCCCGCGGGCCGGACTTTGGACATGCCTGTCCTAGGGAAAGCTAGCCATATAGGGCCCATCTGCTCTGGCTGCAACAGACTTCTACCCAGAGTTCCCGTGACACTCCTGTGAGCATTGCCTGTGTGACTAACGGCACCACTCCCATAGTCAGTCCTCTCAGAGCCATTCTTGCTTACATCTGTGGTAAGCAATACTGGTCCAGATCTGACTCATCCAGGATGATTCATGGCAATCCAGGATCCCAGCATTGAGGCATACCACAACACCAGGGAATTTGATGCCATTCAAGCCCTGGTTCATACAGCAGACAACAAGCTGGGCAGAGCCATCACTCCTTGCCTCAGCACTCATCTCCAGAGAATGGTGTTTTGCCTCAGTACTGACCTTCACCTTAATGGTCCTGACACTGCTCTTCATCCTAGTACTGGTCACAAACTTGGTGCCATTTACTTCTCAGATGACACAATCTTGGTGCCATTCATCTTTCTGGTACCACTCAAAGTCCTGGCACCAGTGGAGGCCATCATCTCCAGCACAGTCCAGGTCTCACCACTTGGCATCACACAAGTAGTGAGCACATCAGATGACACATCACTGCAAACTGGTTCAGCTCTACCATGGACCTCCTGTTCCAAGCTGCCCTTGTCTCCCTCTGGTGAATCATCAATACCAGCAGTCTCTCATCCCACCAGAGACCTGGGCATTCCCCAGTGGCTTCCAGAGTGGCAGTTCTGGATGCTATGGGCATTCCACCAGGCTCAGGCCACACTGCCAATGAGTCCCCTGCCAGCCCTCTCTAAGTCCTGAGTCCAAAGGTGACAGCCACTCCCCACAGTAGGATTCAGGGCCACCCACCTCAACGTCTTCTGCCTCCCTGGAAGCCTCTCTGGCTCTGACTCTGCCCTTGCCCTGCCAGGGGAAGCTCAGGACCCTGCGCTGCCTTTGACTTCCTCCTTACCCTTCCTGGATGAGGCAATGGTGGGCACATCCATCACAAGCCTTCCTTCCACCCCCAGACTACAGAGAACTGCAAGATCGCCGTTGCAGGGTGGTCTGCAGCCTGAACCTCCAAGGAGAGGTGGTAGTCAAGCAGGATGATCCCATGGTCAACATCCTGGCTCTGGAAAGACCTTTTAAGGTGTTGCTCTCCAGAATAAAGACTACCCAATCTTCAGATGAGATCATCTGGCAGATCCTGGCCTCTATTTCCCCTGCAGCAAGGGTTACAGCCAAAGTACTTTGTTCCAGTCAAGGGCTTTCAACAGTTGTTCTCATGGTGGAAGTAGTTTACAAGAAGGAGAGGCAGGGTCACCAGCCCCTAGCTTTCCAGGCTCAGTGTTCCCTCTAAGCAGCACAGCTTTATGGATGATAAATCAGCCCCGTCCAGTCGGACAGCTCCCTTCAGGGATCCCTGAGACTCTGGGCAGGACTGATTAATCTCCTGTGAAGCTGCGCTGCCACATAGCTTAGAGGGAACACTGCTCATGTCCCTCTCGAAGAGATCTGCAGAGCTGCAACTTGGGTCTTCCATACTGTCACATCACAGTATGCCATTGTGCATCATTCCAGACAAAATGTGGCCTTTGGCACAGCAATGTTCTGGTCAGCAACTCGACTCTGACTCCTCCTTAGATATGTGTTGCTCATATTTATTCTATATGTACCCTTTCTCCTTCTGTTGGAGTAGTCAACAATAAGGAACTATGGGGCGGTCAGGTTGGCAGGGTTATAGATAGAGTGCTGCTCTAGCACCACTCCAGGGGGGCCCTCTCTGGCATAATATATAAAGAGAGAGATTCTTTGAAGTGTAGCTACATTTGTGCTGTGTATTTGCAATCCTTCATGTTACATTTACAATTTCCTTTTTCTTATTCTGCAACTAGTGGTTTAATATAACTGGTTTTATTTAGCATCAGACATTCCTGCAATGCCCACTGGGTCAAAATACAACAGCAACTTACTTAGGCGGCCTGAGAACAAAAACATATACTTCACAACCTTCTTTTCACCACTTCCTGACTAGTCCTGCTTCATGTAAAGCACAGCTGTCAATGTTCATTATTCCATCTGCTTGACAAGAATTGCTTTAGCTGTTTCAGATAACATTTAAATGTTCCAGGCACCATTTTTAAATTTGCCACCAATAGACAGGGTAGAAGAATGACCCTTTTGCAAAAATGACCAATGAATTCTTACATCAGTGGAAGAGGAATTCTTAGCCTTTTGAGCTAGGAGAACAATCGACGAGATTGCCACAGATGGGTGGCTTCAGTATAAACAGTCTCATGATGTGAAGAGGTTACTGAAGAACAATAACTGAGGTTCTTCAATATGTGTTCCACTGTAGGTGTTGCAGTGCCCCCTGTGCTTGAGATCATTGATCGTCATCAGCAATATTTGTCAGGCTGTATGCGTACCTCTCCCCTTGTGTGCTGCAAGCAGGACATATACTGTATATAGTGCTGTGCAGTACAACCACCTCTCAAGTCTTTTCCCATTGTATTTGGTCTGGGACAGAATCTGCAGCAGAGCTCACTTCTCCTTTTCCCAAAGGATAGTGCCTTACTTGTCAGTTTTAGTGTAGCTAGTAATCTTCTTTTTCTCTATAAACGAACTTTTTTGATTTTGCTTTACCTTTATAGTTATTCTATAAATCACTCAAAGAAGAACATATCGACTCTGGAGGGCAAAGTACACATCTCACTTTGAGGAGAACTAAAATTAGTATGATTCAACCAAAAGCTTTTATTACAACTAAGGTTAACAGATGTCTTTCTGGTCTGAACTGCTTAAGGCCACTGAAGCATTCGAATCCGATATCTCACTGTCTCTCATATAATGTGGAAAGATGTTATTTCAAGTCATCAGTCCTGACAGCAGCCTGCTCAGTGCTTGGGATTCAATGCTTCAAACATTCCCCATATATCACTGAGGGGACGCTCTCAACAGTTGAAGTTGGGGAAAAAAAAAAAAAGCAAGGCTACAATTTAAGTTTTCAAGGACGTTTATTGAGAATGAAAGCAGACAGGATTTGACTTCAGAACGTCATCAAGTCATTATGTAAGCAAAATTAGGAATCTTGGTGGTCAAGTCAGGCAGCCAGTTTAGAATGGCTGCTCTCAAACAATTTCCATAGCCCCTATTCAGCTTGGCGGTGTTTGCTGTGAAATGTAGGGCAACAATTAGGATGGCAAGAAATGTAGGGCAATGTAGGGCTACATTGGTTATTAGGTTATTAATGGGTAGCAGGTTTAAAACTAATAAAAGAAAGTTCTTCACACAGCGCGTAGTCAACCTGTGGAACTCCTTGTCAGAGGAGGCTGTGAAGTCTAGGACTATAACAGAGTTTAATGAGAAGCTAGATAATTTCATGGAGGTTAGGTCCATAAAAGGCTATTAAGCTAGGGGATAGAAATTGTGTCCCTGGCCTCTGTTTGTCAGAGGCTGGAGAAGGATGGCAGGAGACAAATCGCTTGATCATTGTCTTCGGTCCACCCCCTCTGGGGCACCTGGTGCTGGCCACTGTCGGCAGACAGGCTACTGGGCTAGATGGACCTTTGGTCTGACCCAGTATGGACATTCTTATGTTCTTATGGCAGCATCAGCCAAAGTTTGCTGGATCAGTTGCATTAATGAAAAGATCATTTCAAGACACTCCTTGATTATCCAACGCATGAAGCCCATCCTTCATGAATTTCCAGTAAAGGCATCTTCCTTCAACCAAGTAGAGATCTAAATCAGAGTCTGTAAGCGGAAGTCTGGGAGGGTACCAGGATTTTGTAAAATTACCCCGGAGATGCTGAAAACAAGTGTGCATTTTGTTCCATGGCGACAGAAGACCTTCTAGATCATTTGGCATACATCCATTACAGGAAGAAGGGGGTTATTTTGCATCTGTTGAAAAAGGTGATTAAAGGTTGACTGTAGCAACTACATTACACTACTATCAGTCCCAGAGGAAGTCTTTACAGCTGTGTTAATATCTCAAACCAATAATGGTTGTTTCAGTCAAGCAAATCTTGACATTGAGACAACTTTTTGAGAAGATGGCTGAGGTTAATAAGCCAGGTGCAGTTCTTAAAGTTTTTGTCAGCCTTTTGCTTCAGTATATCAAATAAGTTGGTGAGATCAGATGAGGTATTTCAGCATCCCTGGGAAAATGATGTCATTAATAGAAAAGCTCTGCAATGATACGTGCATGCCATTGTTTCCTATATCCACAGTAGTTTGGCAAGTGTTCTGTCACCATTATTGTTCAATATCAGTACCCGACATATGGATAAACTTGAGGTGGCAGTTGTCGGAGCAAAATACTAAACATGATTCTGCTCTCAGATCTTGTATACGTTGATGACATTACCTTGTTGGCTCAATCTGATGAATTGCTGCAGTTGATAGCCCCGTGATTACGCAAGAAGTACACTTTGATCTGGTTATTAAAAAACAACCCCCCGCCTCCACAAGTCCATAGCCACTATCATCTAACTGCTCCCAGCTCCAAATTACAACCAGCTAAATATAAACTTGTCAGAAGAGGATACCATGAAGATGTCAGCTGCTAAGTATGTGGGTAGCATCATAAACATTACTGGATGATGCTCAAAAGATGTGGATATTAAGAAGTAATGCTGTCATGTTTCAGGCTGTTCAGAGGCCTCTGTGGTAGTTTTGACATAAAGCTTTCTTTGAAGCAGCAGATTTGTAGAACCATAGTTCTATCAGCTCTGTTATACGGATGTGAAACAGGTGACAGTGAAGGCTGAAGAATGCCAGATTTGGTGTTTTTCACTCTCATCTCCATCAGCTGCTCCTTATAAAATGTAGTATAAGATCAAAAATTAGGATAGTTTAATATGAAAAGTCAACATGTTTTTTTTAAAAGGGAAATCATGCCTAACTAATCTACTACAGTTCTTTGATGGGGGTCAACAAACATCTGGACAAGAGGGATCCAGCAGATACAGTGTACTTTGATTTCCAGAAAGCCTCTGACAAGGTCCCTCACCAAAGGCTCTTATGTAAAGTAAGTTGTCATGGGATAGAATCATGGAATACTAGGACTGGAAGGGACCTTGAGAGGTCATTGAGTCCAGTTCTCTGCCCTCATGGCAGGACCAAGTACTGACTAGACCATCCCTGATAGACAATTATCTAACCTATTCTTAAATATCTCCAGAGATGGAGATTCCAGAACCTCCCTGGGCAATTTATTCCAGTGTTTGACCACCCTGACAGTTAGAAACATTTTCCTAAAGTCCAACCTAAACCTCCTTTGCTGCAGTTTAAGCCCATTGCTTCTTGTTCTATCCTCAGAGGCCAAGATGAACAAGTTTTCTCCCTCCTCCTCATGACACCCTTTTAGATACCTGAAAATCATGTCCCCCCTCAATCTTCTCTTTTCGAAACTAAACAAACTCAATTCTTTCAGCCTTCCTTCATAGCTCATGTTCTCTAGACCTTTAATCATTCTTGTTGCTCTTCTCTGGACACTCTCCAATTTCTCCACATCTTTCTTGAAATGCGGTGCCCAGAACTGGATGCAATACTCCAACTGAGGCCTAACCAGCGCAGAGTAGAGCGGAAGAATGATTTCTCGTGTCTTGCTCACAACACACCTGTTAATGCATACGAGGGATAAGAGGGAAGGTCCTCTCATGGAATGATGACTGGTTAAAAGGCAGGAAATAAAGGGCAGGGATAAATGGTAAGTTTCCAGAAGAGAGAGAAGTAACTAGTGGGCTCTGTAATGGGACCAACCCTATTCAACCTATTGAATGATCTGAAGAAAGGGGTAAACAGCAAGGTGGCAAAATTTGCAGATGATATTAAACTGCTCAAGATAGTTAAGACCAAAGCAGACTGTGAAGAGCTTTAAGAAGATCTCACAAAACGAAGTGACTGGGCAACAAAATGGCAAATGAAATTTACGGTTGGTAAGCAGAAAGTAATGCACATTCAAAAAAATAATCCTAACTATATATACAATATGATGGGGACTAATTTAGCTAGAACTGCTCAAGAGAGATCTTGGAGTCATTGTATCTATATAAAAACATGGTACTCACATCTTGAATACTGCATACAGATGTGGCAGCCTCCTCTCAAAAAAGCTCATCTCCTGGGCTCTTGCTACAGTTCAAAAGTGGAAGCCCCACAGGGAGAGTGGGGCAGCAGGGGACTCCACTGCTGGCCTCATGCTCTCTGCGGCACCTCAGCCTGTGAAATGCACAAGAGCCCCTGTGGGGCTCTTGTGCATTTTGAAAGGAAGCCCTGCAGGAAGTGCAGGACCAGCTGGGGACTCCACTGCTGGCCCTGCCCTCCCTGCAGTGCCTGAGCCTTTGAAACATACTAGAGCCCCAGTGCGCTCTTGTACATTTCAAAAGGAAGCCCAACAATTTCTGCAGGGCTTCTGCTTTTGAAATGTACAAGAGCCCCACTTGGTAACTTGCACATTTCAAAAACAGAATCGCAGCAGAAGAGGCATGAGCAGAGACTGCTTCAGTCCCCATTCACATCATTTCCCACTGTGCCTCTGCCTCCCCTCCCCCTCGCAGAGGTGGTACTGTTGGGAACCAGCTTTTAAGCTGGCTCCTGGTATCCCCCATTGCTGCTTCTCTCTGATAAGAGGCAACAAGCACGGGAGGGGCGGCGGTGGTGGAAGACGGGAAGGAGAGAATTCGACTAGTCGCTTCTTGGCACAGGAAAAAACAGTCATGGCAGGAATAGACCAGCAGTCCATTGACGTGCTCAGAATAATTTAGGAATGAAACCAAAATAATCTCTATGTGATGGACAAAAAAGGATTAAAAAACTCACATGAAATTGAGCAAGGCTGCTTTATTTCAACATGAATGTGAAGGTTATGAGAGTGCTAAGGTGAAAATTTAAGCTGTTTCATTTTCAGTCAAATCAGATGGTTCAATGACCTCTTTCCTAGTACCTATATAAAAATAGAGAGAGGTTGGACAAAAGCCCTGAAAGGTAAGGCAAAATTAAGGGAGAGAGTTCTTTTATTGAGACTATTCACATGCCTCTAATTAAAAAAGATTCACCATTTTGGCCTGCATATGTAGCAACTGTTTGAAATGATGATCTAGAGAGTGGTTCCCAACCCTTTTTATGCCACAGTCCGGCAAAACCATTCACAAACTTTTGGCAGACTGGAAACATTTTATTTGCATATTCATTGCCTGTCCACCAAGCCCCAACCCAGCCTTGCTCCCCAGTGCCTAACACCCTTTGACGCCTATGACCCATGCCCTTTGACCTTTATAGACCATGCGAACACCCTCTTACCCCGTGAGCCCACTCAACACCCTTTTGTCCCCACCCCACCTCCGCACTCCCCAGAGTGAGGCTTCCCCCTCTAGGGAGCATGGCT
This sequence comes from Pelodiscus sinensis, assembly GCF_049634645.1. Lineage (NCBI taxonomy): Eukaryota > Metazoa > Chordata > Testudines > Trionychidae > Pelodiscus > Pelodiscus sinensis. The sequence goes on along the minus strand of NC_134719.1, from coordinate 37,020,525 downwards.
GTTACTGACATGCATGCAGGTGGAGTGGCTGTTGGCATGCCTGCTCCCTTCTTCTTCATGCCCCCTCCCCAAGCATGTCTTGAATCCCCATTGGTTGAAGGGGGGAGTGTGGAGACCTGGCTGGCCATCATTACTGAGGGGGGAGGTAAGGGGAGGTACCCTCCTGCTGCTGTCTCAGCCACCGGCAAAATTGGCCACACGGGCAAGGAGAGCAGCCATTGGTGGAACATGCGCTTCCTCCCTCCCCAAGCAGGCATGGGGAACGGGGAAAGAGGAAGCAGGGAGGGAGATTTCTCTTGGCTGGACTCCTCCTGCTGCCAGCACCGGTCCGTGGACTGGCAGTTGGGAACCACTGATCTAGAGTATCTTTTTCAAATGGTTGGCTATATATTTGTGACCACTTCTCACAGATCTGTCCTTCAGTTTGAGATGTCACTTTTAGATCCCCACTGTTTAAAGAAAGTTCTGCCTATATAGTTCATTCAAAATAAGAACAAGAGAGTGTTTTCTTTAGTTCTTAAACTACTGCTGCTTTGCAATGTTAATACTGTAATGTATATAGCCAAACAGTAAAATCTTAAGATTAGAATTTTTAATCTTAGAAATTTCTATAGCAGCACAAATTTGGATGGAGATTTACAAAACTAATCTACATGGAAAGGTTCTTGAACTAGCTAAAATATTTTTTGGATGAAAAACATAATACAGTGATCTTAAAGCTGATATTGTAAAAGCAAGATCTTTGTATTTTAAAATATCAAAAATGCCTACAGAAAGGTAAAGTTCAAATAAGGTAACTTGTGTGGATACTGCATTTTTATACCGTCTACAAAGTTATTAAAATATCTTTATATGTTTAGTATAATTTACATCTTCACATATGAATGCTGATTTTTTTCAAATTATCAACAAAAGATGCATCAGCAAATCTTACTGACCTATTCATGAATAAAGCTGGACAGCTAACTTCATAATAATGTAAGAAAGATGTCAGCTCAGTGTTCCAGTAGTTCTTCCAGAAATTACAAAATTTAATCTACACATTATCTAAACATACTTTTCACTCTTTACACTTTTTTTTGCATAGTGCAGTGAAGAGGAACTGTTTTGATCCTTATAATCTTCCTAATTACAGAAATATTAATCATAATGTATTTCTATAACTAATAAACTTGCAATTGTCTGTCATCTATTATTAGAGAATTCAAATTAGTAAAAAATGGAACAGTGATTTTCTTCATTAAGTTTATAGACGACACCTTTATGGCAGTTGTAAGACCTTTTTTAATTTAAAATATATAAACAGCCTCATATTGAGTGTTAATGGTTTTATAACAATTGAATTCAATATACATTGTTTTCTGCTTGAGTTTTTATAACAGAACTTAACCTGAGAAAATAATTATAACTACCTATTCTTAGAATAATAGTTTGGCAATGTTCAGTTAAACAAAAAAAAAACCCCCCAAACACTCCTAAATTTGTTAACATCCAACCAGATGCACATGTTGTAAAGTTATTTCTATGTTATACACAGCTTTCACTGTATAGCGATCTGATACAGATGATTCAAAGTAAAAGTAGTTCAGCAAGAGCTGAATACTAGGAATGCTAACTTTCAATTCATATTTCTCATCAGATACAACTGAGCATATTTTAACATGCATTTAGAATTAAAATTTGGTCTCATTACCTATTAGTTCTGGATGATATCAAAAACTAATTTATTAAAATTCTGCCTTTAAAAATATAGGGGACATCATGCTGTTACTAGTGAAGGGTTTTTAGTCCACAACAGGCTTGCAATTGAGACTTTGTAATATACAAAGCTTTAAATTGGTTTCCAAATCTTCAGATACAGTTGAAGTGATTTTATCTGTAGCTCAGTCTGGGTGACTACTACTGCAATATTCAAAGCATAACTTCAGAATGGTAGTTAGGGTGTGTTCGTGACAGAATAGGTTTCAATCCAATGCATTTTCATTTAATACAGTGCAGACCAATGCAACCTCTCTAGGATATCTTAACTGTTAAATACTGTATTTAACAGAGATATGTATTGATTATATAGTCAACCAAAAGAACAGACACAAAGTAATCTCACATTAATAAACCTACAGTATCTGTATTGGTGAAGTGACAAAAAATGTTGTCAACCTTGAAAACTTTTACCAATACAGAACTTTAGAATTATACAGCTATTCTTTAACTGGGAGTGGATGTAGCTATTTTTAAAACTAGAAAAATTAACAAACTTATTATGCAGAGGAAAATCAATTTAAAATAGTGTGTACAAACTCCAACTTGTCAAAAGAATTAAATGTTTTACAGAACAGGTGAAAAAACCCAATATCTAGAATATGGTCCACTATTCTAATATTTACTTTAGTAATTTGGTTACTTTGGGGTTATTTTTATTTTGTTCTTTAACCCACAAGAATATTTTTATGATTAGTAGAAAATCTTTAGCAGACACAAAAGATGGAAGATGAAATTGCAGCGAGAGCATGGCAAATCTGAGAGATCTATTAGTGCATAAATCTACTTAAAAACAGAAAAGAGAGAGAAAGAGAGCACTAACAAACCACAATAAAAGTTGTCTTTAAAGCAGTAGATTATAACAGGGTGGGAAATGTGTAATATACATGTACTCCTCCAAAGCAGTTATTGTCTTTCTAAATATAAGGAGCTGATGTATTTTCACAGCATCAGATTTACTTATGGTATAAAGCCATACAATTGTAAAATTATTACTGTGATTATTCTTTTCCCACCCTGGCAGAGAATAAACATGGTTCAGAAGCACAGTGGGGAGTGGAAAACAAAGAAGAGAAGAGAGAAAAGGCAGCAGAGAAAGACAGAAAAGGTGAATACAGAGCTACAGAAGTGTTTATTGAGCATGCTACAGAGGTAAGCAGAGTACACACAAAATGAAATTAAACGACTGTCAAACCTCCCAACTTTGTTAGAAAATTAATTTTTAATTGTGCCGCTTTCAAACTATACTGAATTTTACATTTCTAAAGATGTAAAAACGTAACTAATAGAAAATATACATGACCTTTTTCTACATAGATAACAGAATCTATGACTCTTGAAACTAAGTACATCAATTTCAAAAAGTATTGGTCATTTAAACAGAATCAGATTAAACAGTTCAGACTGGCAGAACTGTTTTCAAATGAATTTGATCTGTAGATTCTGAGCCATGTTTATATTAAAGTCAGATCGATTTCTAAATACAAAATATTTTGAAGAGATTTATTAAAACTGAATATTACAATGCAAGGTAAATTAAGACTAAAGGCACATAAACTTTGGTCCCACCTGGTTGTCAGTTTTAAAAAAAACTGCCACAAAATTAACCTTCCTGCAAGTGTTCGCAGTACACTTTCTTCATCTTTGAAAAATACATGCACCAGTTCCTGAACTAGCTAGACCAGTCTGCACATGCTCAGAAATCCACAACCATATTCCAAATCTTAATTACAAACTAAAGATGGCAATATATATTTAAATGCACATAAGTCATGTCAACTTCAAAAACATCTACGAAAAATATTCAACCACAAACAAGACATTACTTAGTGCTGACATTTATATGATACGTCCCACAAGAGTGTGTACAAAAAGGTTAAGATTCCACAATGCTTTCCACATAGGCCTCAAAAATCACATGAATCATTAATTTTTTTCCCTTTAAGAAATTAATATTCTGTGCCTTGTTAATTTTTTCTAATGCCTACATTCATAACTGAATCTAGACCAGAATAATAAAATACAGAAGGCCATTTACAAAAAAAAAAAAAAAAAAAAAAAAAAAAAAAAAAAAATTCAAGTAGCAGAAATCAAATATGTTGTGTTTTTATCTTTCAAAGTAATACCTCTTATCTGACTTAAAGGAAAGATACATGACAACCCAGTAAGTTATAAAAATAAGTTCCAAGCAGGAGAAACAAAAACCTTAACCTTTTTATACACCCCTGCCTAAGTATATTTTAATTCTCATGTAACACTGTGCCCCAGACAACCAAATTCATTTTACTAGCAAATGCAATTTTAGCAACACTAGTTTTCCTTTTTAAGGCACGTATGTCAACTAACTTGAAAAACGTGGGATTAACTTGAAACCCTTTTAAACAAAATGTTTCTCTAAACAGATGAAAACCCAACAGTTAATATCACTGCTTTTTTTTTTTTTTTTTTTTCTTATGAATGTTTTTTGTTTAACAACCAAGGAATGATAACAGCATGAAAGACAGAAGTCAAACTCTGGTCCCCACTCTCCTGAACAGTCAATAGGTGACGACACTTAACAATGCGATACACCTTCATTTTTTCATCTCCCATTTAAATTGTTGATTTTGAGAAAGAAACTCTCAGGTGGTGATTTTCTCCCAGATTGTAATTATGCAGATCAATCAAAGCCTGAATAGCTTCTTCTACTGTTGACATCTGAAGAAGTGCCATCTTGTGATCTCTTCTGAAACAAAACAACAACATTAGGAACACAACCAATACTAAATAAGGGCCTAAAAACCTCTCCCCCCTTTCCAGAAGAGCATTTATTCAAGACACGTTGCTAAACCATATGAAGTCAATCTTTTGTTAAAAACATAAGGATTCAAGGAAAACCTGCTTACTGAAAAAATTTAAATGCTTTCACAGTGCCTCCAGTGTTAGCAAACAATGTGCGCAGATCATCTTCTGCTACTGATGGTCTAGAAAAATATAAAAATAACACAAATATAAGGATTAATTTTTAGTGGATCTAGTATTTTATGGATTGTGAATCCCACTGGCTTACTGTCATACAATACTTACGGAATATTAGACAGGTGAAGAGTTGCAGAGGGGGGGAATATATTCTGAAAATTTTTTGAGCCAGGTTTCTTGAAGCGATGCAAAGGTGAATTACCAAAGTCTTTAGTTAGCCCTTGGTCATCAAGTCCTTCTCGAGGTAGCTGTACTGTCTGATGCTTGGAAAGTGTAACCCGAATAATCTTCCCATACATTTTTTGTCCGTTAAGGTGACTCATGGCTGAAAAAGACAAGTTTATTAAATTCAGTGCTACATTTCAAAAACCCTGCAAGGATATTTTATTAAATCACTGATTTCAGTCAACACAGCAAAATAAAAAAATAATTCCATTTCAAAATTAATCTGTAAAGTCTTCAAAACTGCAGTGCTATGATTAGCCATATTTTAAGTAAACATGCAAATACAACCCTATTTTTTGTCCTGTTCATTTCATTTGTCCAATAACTTATTTCAGGTGAAAAAGATCTCCATGGCACCACTAGGTACTCTTAATGACCAAACTTCTATTCTCTGTGATATTTTTGTGTCCGCTAACGTGCTATGGCCAGTGTAGTAGAAGACTGTTAGCCATAGCGTTAAATGCTTAGTTAAAAAACCAATTAACACCTCTTTCTCCTGCAACAACACTATTACTCTGTTCACAAAGCAGCACGTAATACATGCTATTCGGAATGCAAATCAAATTGATGTATTATGCTTTTCTGTCTGATAGACTGTTTAGGATCAGAGAAAATGTAGAATAAGAGTTGACTAACAAATATGAACATGTTCATTTGCATTTCCACAACATCATTTCAAATACTTAAGTTCTATATTTAAATGAGGCACAAACAAAAGCTATCTTACCCAGCTGTGATTGGTTCCCATCTGCCATCTGTATAAGAGCACTGTCTTTCTTATTGTATAAAATCTTCACACGCTGCACATCCCCATAAACACCTTTTTTAGAGTCAGAGAGGTAATCCAAAAGAAAAATTAATTTTAAGTCTAATAAACTAAACAGCACATTTTGACACATCAATGAAACACTCAAACATCAACAAGATCACCCATTCAATCTCAACATCCAAACAAATGAATAAAGAAGATCAAGATTCTGAATAGTGAATTTTGAAAAGAATAAATTTCGATAAACCCTCAAAAGCTATGTGAATGATATTAAATTAAAGACCATGCAAAATATATTAGCATGCATTAAAAGAAAATCTTGTGTCTATGGAGAGTTTTTAAACAGCAAAAGAAAAATAGCAAAAGATTTACTATTCAACTTTAAGCCAAAAGTGCTAGCTACAAATAAGAATTAAGGTGAAACAAAAATTAAATCAATAATAAAAGTATAGTGCTAACAATAACATACCGAAGAGGGTAAACAGACTTTGGGGCGTAACCATCTTTAGAAGGAGAGAAGAGCAAGCAGCGTAAGACAAGAAGAGAGAAGAGTCGAGGAAGAGCGGAGATGAACAGATCATCCATAACGAAGGGTGGTTCCCGCAGAATGGTGAGGTGGTCATGGATCATGGTTCAAGGCGGTTAATTGGGGCAAGTTGGTCCGAGGAACACATTTTGTTCAAGCACAGAAGCATGAACATAGGGATTGAAGACAGGGAAAGTGGACAAGGAAAATAAAGGATAAAACGGGGAGGGCATGGGAATTTGGGGAAGACAAGGAAAGGGAAGGAGAACACAAAGGGAGAAGGATGAAATGGGGAAGGGAAACAGCAATGCAGAAGAAAAAAAGGAAGTGGGGAACAAAAAAAATAAAATATAGGTCAGTACATAGGAAATGCAGGAATTTGGTCAGAAAATGGTTGGTTTATGTACTGTACAAGAAAAAAACTGAGTAAAATGTAGTCACCCAAGACAAATATGGGTAAAGTACATCCATATCAAAGAATAAATTACAGCATTTCATCTCAACATGAAAAAAAAGCATGCAATAGAAATTTTTAACTCTGAACTTCAACTGCATAAGCATGGCTGGGTATGAAATGCAGGCAAAAATCCTTCAAAATGGCACTCTGATCCAAACATTTTAACATGCAAGACTGTTGATGAGAAAATAGTAACAAATGATAAATAAGCTTAATGAATCACATTAACAGAGGCCAGTTAAAAATGAAACAAATATTCCAACTAGGACAAACGATACATCAAACCTCCCACATTTCATACCAGCTTCCACAGCAATAAAAAAGGTACAAGACAGTAAAAATGTAAAACTAAATGAAACAACCCCTTAGATTTTAGAGTTAACAAGAAAGATAACAGTATTAAGGTGAAAAATGTTTTTGAAGACAAATGAATAATAACTGCAAAGAAAAAAATTACTAAGAGAGACTGGAAGAGTGCCTCGTCAAGATCTTTGGAAGAACCTTCAAAGAAAAAGGTGTTAGAGTAGTTCACATAAATTAAGATTTTAAAAATGCAGTGACATGTAAGCATGAAATGAAGCAGCAAATAATTAGAAAAGAAAAACACAATTCTACTTTACATAAAATATAATCTACAAATCAGAATACTCTTTGCTGTTTTTGTGAACATATTTAAATTACAAATTGAAAGCCAAACATGCAATATTTACCATATTTTTCTTAGGAAAAATAGGTAGCCAAATATCAATGGATATTTTAAGTTGCTAGCTACCTAGGAAAACAAATGTATAATAAAAAAAATGAAGTTTACAGTTTCAAAATTAACTTAAGACTTGAAAATAACTTTAAAATGAAAGTATGCCAGTGAAAAGAGGGGCCAGTGCAAAAAAATGAAAACATTCACAGATGAAGTGTGGTTACAAAATAAGGGGGGAAAAAAAGAGTTAATGGTTACACTGACCTCTTCATTTAAATTGCTAACGAGGAGGACTGTATTGCCACCAGCTGAGACTCCAGGCATACCCACTCGGCCAGCAGCAGCAGCAGCAGCTGCAGCAGCAGCATTTGGAATAGCCAAAGGACTCAGCGCTCCAGGAACAGCTGCAACAGGAAGCCCTAATTTTAAAATAAAGCATATTTTACGAAACACACACAAGTCGTTTAAAATATCTAAATTAGAGGTACAAATACTGTATAGATTACATTACAAAACAGTTCTTTCCACTATTTGTATTTTCCCATGCTTAGTAAAATGGATCAGGAATAAATATCAGGAGCAAAATCAGGGTTCTCCCTATTTTTCTTGCTTCAAAACACTTTTTATAATGCTCCTCTTCATTTTGTTGACAATCAAATGTTATTCTTACGAACCACATGTACTGTCTCTCCCGGCCCCAGATTCAAGCAAAAATCCTCCCTAATGTTATCTACAGCAGTGATGGGCAACCTGGAACCCGAGGGCGACAGTCCTTCAAGATTCCACATGTGACCCGTGAGCAGTGTTCCCTCTAAGCTGTGATGCAGCACAGCTTTACAGGTGATTAATCAGAGCCTAGTCAGAGGCTCAGGACTCCCTGCACAGAGCTGACTGGCTGGGCGGGGCTAATTAATCACCTGTGAAGCTGTGCTGCCCCACAGCTTAGAGGAAACACTGTCCATGGGATATTCTGTTTACTGTTGCCCACATGCAGGGTTGCCAGATTCTGCTAGTTTCCATCCACATAGTTTTATTTTCTATTGGTATTACTAAAGTGCCATGCATGTAAAACGAGGGAATGTGAAGTGAGGTGCATGCTGATTGCACTTTGTGCACTCCCTTTGCATCTAATCAAAGTTCTGCTACACTTCAGTTGGCACACACGCTGTAAATTCCAGTTATGCAAGTGAAGTTAGCAAAACTAGCCCGTATTGGGAAATCGTCTTGATTATGACAATCTTGCAGCCCACTGAGATGAAAGAGGGGGGCCATTCATGTGGCTCACTTACTAGTCCAGGGTGCCCACTGCTTATCTACAGTATCTGGTTTTATCAAAAAGACCTGAAAAAAACTTTTTGACATTTAATTCATCTTGTTCCCTGAATACTCCAGTCAAATCAGTGGAACTAAATATTAATACAAATTGTCTTCACCATTATACCTCCTTTATACCCTTTGTTGTTAGTTTCTTTCTTCACTTCAGTTTGATGTGTTAGGCTGGATTACAATCTTTCAGAGCAGGATAAACAGAATAGCCTACATATTTCCTAAAGTATTAGGCTCAGTGTGTGTGTGTGTGTGGGGGGGGGGGGGGGGAAGAGTTCCAGACCTGAAGACACAGGAACTTTAAGGGAGAAAGTTCCATAAAGGTAATCTTCCCTAGCCTTTTGTCTTCTAACAAAGTTCATTCAGGAATCTTGCTGCCATTGGCCAACTGCATTTCAGCTCTTCCCTTCCAAAGCAGCTAAGGAATTATATAGGGATAGCATTAATTCAAGATGGGTTTCCCATCCCTTGGGTGGGTAGAGAGCGTACCTTCCCCCTTGGATAGGTTCCTTTCCTACCTTCTTGTGAAGCTGTGTCACTATGCTATGTCTACATTACGTTTTACAGGTAAATTAGACATGCTAATTTTATTTGTAGAAATACATTTTATTTAATTGCCAACAAATAAAATGATAAGAGTAGCAAACAAATCATAATTGTTCCAATTATTTATAATTTTATTTTATTACATGCTATTTTCCACTACTGGAGTAGACCTTGCAGATTTCACTATTACTATGTGGTCTTCAGAATCCTAGATGAGGATACCAACTGAAAATTTAAGGACCATGTAACCTTGACCAATTGAGCTCAGTAACCCATCTAAATAGAACTCTTCGTTTTGCAGATGAGAAAGTATTTCTCCTTTCTTCTCATCAAGAGTTCATTTTGTTTAAAAATAAAAATAAAGGAAAGACATAAGAATTCTCTGGTCTCAGACAGTAAGTAAATGCTGAGCATTAATTATAACTGTACTTGACAATAATAAATAAAATATTCCCAATACTCCTAAAATAGATATTACAGTAGGAAATAAAATTGAGAGGTGTGAGTTTGGTTACATAATTTTATTTTGCACAAAGTTGGTAAAATTTCCATGCTTCACTTCATTAATCATGTTTCTTTGTACAGGGGAGAATTTATGGCAGATAAATAATTAACACATTAAGACTTTACTATGTTGGACAAAAGGACTCCTAAGCATATAATATTAATTTATTGTGAGAGAACGGAATGGCCAGTAACTCTTTGTAGTAACAGTAAAGACAACACCAAAAATTTGAGGGATAGCAGTTAATACTGAAAATACTTTAATGGCATTACATAAATCAAAGCTATTGTTTCCCTTAGAAAACATGTTCAGTTCAGGTAATTCCATGTCAAAACAAATACAGAGGGGTTGAAAGTAGGGCAGTTAAAATTAATGACCTGAAAGAATTTTTAAAAATGGAAAAGTTTTTAAAAGTACTAGTCTATAGTGATCATGACACAAGAATGCAAAATAATGAATGCTACTGAGAAGGTTAATTGGGCAATCCTATTTAGCCCCTCCTGTGACTCAAGAAAACAGTAAGTGGATATCTAATAAAATTAAAGGGCAACATGTTTAAAGACAGTGTACATTGTGATAAAAAATAAAACATTCGTGACGTTAGTGGTATTCAACAAGGGATTAGACATTGTTATGGATTACAAGATCATCAACTTATATTACAGAGGCTAAATATGTGCACATGGACCAATAAGCTTCATGACATAAGCCAATTCCTAACTACCTGGCGAGTACAAAAAAACCTTCCCCCACAGGCACAATATTGTGTAACTGTCCATGAGAGTTGTCTATATCTTCCACTGAAATGTAGTACTAGTCACTATCAGAGAAGGGATACAGGATTATTCAGAGCACTGATGCTTCAGCATGGCAATTCCTATGTTCCTCAAAACTCATTTTTCACTATCTTTTCCACTGTTAACCTACATGCAAATCTGTATTGCTACATACATATTTATTAATAAATAAGAGAAACATATTATATTTTAGCGAATATACCCCGCACCCAAATAGACCCCGCGGTTTTTGCTATTTCAGTAAAAAAAAATCTTATATACCCCGCGCACGAGTATAACCCACGGGGTATACAAGACTGTGCCGGGGTATATTTAGAGTGCAGGGGTATATTGACGGTGCAGTGGGTTAGGCTCCCAGTCTATGACCCAACAACGTGGGGAAACTTACAAGGGGCGCAGCAGCCGGGAACGCTCTAGAGCTGGGGCACAGGTATCCCCAGCAGAGGCACAAGGCAGGAGGCTCCCAGCCTGGGCTGACAAAGGGAAGGAGCCCAGAGCAAACTGCTCGGCGGCCAGCAGCGGCGGTGGGAGTCTGCAGGTGGCCACGGCTCACAGGAGCAGGGCTGGGGCATGGTGCTTGGTGCTCCTGTGCGATCCAGCCGGGTGTCCTTTCCTGCCTGCAGCCACCGCCACTGCACACCAGATCCACTGCGCGCTCGCTTGTTGCTCTCGGGCCGCGGCATGGTTTGGGGCGGCAGAGCAGGCGCTGGCCCGGGAGCAACAAGTGAGCGTGCAGTAGATCCAGCATGCGGCACCTACAGGCAGGGAAGGGTGCCTGGCTGACTCGCGCAGGAGCAATGAGCAAAAAGCACCATGCCCCGGCCCCGCTCCTGTGAGCCGTGGCCACCTGCAGACTCCTGCCGCTGCTGCTGGCCGCCGAGCAACTTGCTCCGGGCTCCTTCCCTTTGTCAGCTCAGGCTGGGAGCCTCCCGCCTTACGCCTCTGCTGGGGATACCTCTGCCCCAGCTCCACAGCGTTCCCGGCTGCTGCGCACCTTGTAAGTTTCCCTGCGTTGTTCAGTCACGGGCTGGGAGCCTAACCCCAGCCCAGCAAAGGTAGTGAAAGGGAAGGGGGGAGGGGATCCTCTTCCATTGAGTTAAAAAAAACCCTATATACCCTGTGCATGGGTATAGCCAGCAGGAGGTAAGGGTGCAGGGGGAGGGTGCGGGGTTTGTAAAAACGAATATAACCCGCGGATTATATTCGCTAAAAGACGATAAGTTGGAAGTAAAAATGATGTGCCAAAGTTTTCCAAAAGTCATTACTAAAGTTGTGTCCTGAATGTTCTGAATAGTAAAGGCCAGAGAGACATTCAGCAATTAACAGATTAACCATTAACTAGCTATGTTCTGCAGTTACATCACAGAATAAATGCACAGACATAAGGTTTTGTATTAGAGCAACAGTACCAGGCTACAAAGAGGTACAAAATTAAAATATATCCAAACTATTTAAAACTATTCAAACACTTCTGATTTTTCACATATCCCAAGAATAAACCTCTTAACCCTCAAAGATATAAGCCAGAAAGAATATAACATTCATAGAAGTTTGTAGGGCACACAGAAAAAAATGTTTCTTTGTTTGCAGGATGAGAAAATGTGTTCTAGATTCTCCCTAGGCAGCAGCTCCACAGAGCCACCAACCCCACCCTCTCCTGCACAGCTGCCTCTGATACAGACACAGAGGCAGCAGTGCGGGGCAGCAGGCGGGAGTCGGTTTGTCTGGGGAGCTGATTTTTAAACTGGTTCCGCCTGTCACCCAGACTGTTGCCTCTGATACAGAGGCAGCAGCATGGAGTAGAAGAGGGGTCCCCCAGAAGTAGAGTCGGGAGCCAGGAGTCCACTGGCTGCTGGTCCTGCCCATAGGGAGTATTTTAGTAACCATGTAACCACAAAAATTTGTTGCAGCTACATGATTACCAAAATATACTGTATCTAACATTCCTACTTTCTGTCCCTTCAAAAATTGTCATTTTGAGTGTACAGCAATATTTAAAACAAATAAACAACTATCAATCAATTTTTAAATTAGTGTAATTCCAGAAATTTTTTTAAAAATATAAAATGTTACTATTCATGTTCAAAATACTGATTGCTAGGATCAGCAGTTGAATAAGATGGGTGAATTTTCAGGAAAGATAATTTGTTAATGAAAAATGAAGTAATTTCTCTATGAACGTCTAGGGATATAAAATTTTTAAAAAACCTACTGCCCACTGTGTAATTGATTGAATTTTGATTGGTTACACAATTCAATCCTCTTGAATGCTGCTGGACCCGCAGGCTCCCACTGGTGCAACTAGACCCATGGGTTCCTGGCAGTAGCCAGGAATTTCAAAGGCCAGGTTAACCAATAAACTAATGCTTACTGGCTAACCATTTAATCAGTTAAATTTTAACATCCCTAGTATTAGAGGCCAGGGATAAAGCAATGACTTACGGGTGGGGAAAGTACTTTTTTTTTTTTTTTTTTTGCAAGTTACATGTTTACATTATCATGGGATCCTCTGAGATATTCCTTCTCCAATCCCCTTCTTCATAAGTGACAAACTACAATAGATACACATTAATGTTTAGAGAGCAAAATACATGTATTCATGTAAATGTGTACTCTACTGTACAACTAATTTCAGGCCAAGATAATCTGATATTTTAATATAGCCTGGAGCAAACAAGGAGGAGAACAAATATGGGCTTAAAATATGTAATTTTTTTCTTAATGTTTTTCATCATTTCCTATATTGTGAGTTGCTTCATTTTTGTGATCGCCATAAAAATGGTAAATTTGCTCTACTTGATAATTTTAGTTGACTTTTGAATTATATTAATGTTTCAGATTTCTGTGATGTAGATAAGAGGAAACAAAACAATGTATAAAACTTGTCCCCCAAGAAACATATTTTGAAAGAACTTAAGTCAAACATGAAAAATACAGAAATAGATTAATATTATACATACCCATTTTCATGTCTGTTTTCGGTACGCTCAGGAAGTATAGTTAAACAAGGTCACATATTCACACATTAGCTGCACAGTAAAAATTCAATAAAGATTCACAAGACAAAGGGGCATAATACTATGTGCCTACTGCACAACTCTTTCTGTGTGAAGTGGCAAAAGCCTGGTACAGTTTAAAATTAGGGCATTTTTTAATCTAAGAAAATGCCATGATACTCACAAATCACTGTAGAGGTTGAACCTGTCTAGTCTGGCACCCTTGGGACCAGACCAGTTCCAAACCAAGAAATTTGCCTCTAACTATGGAAGGTCAAAATTGTCTAGCAGCATTACCGACACAACCATTACTCACTGGGCTCTTAGAAGACTTTTAGGGGTATATTAGAACTAAATAAGAGCATAGAACACTGAGAGACAGGACTGGTGGCTATAAACAAACTTTATGGGACCGTGGGAAATTTGACCACACCCACAATAAGTGTATGTCTGGCTAACTAATATCATGCCTGACCATACATGTTGCTGGACCAGAGAGAGCTGAATTAGAGAGGTTCAACCTGTAAAAGCTAGAAACAGCAGCTTTCTAACACTGGAAAGTAGAACTTCCCAATGAGACTTTACACTCACTTGTAATTTTCAAAGGCCCTGAAAGAGTAATATTATTAGGCACAGAAAAGTTACTTTAGGCTATTTTTAGAGGGTTTTTATGCTTTCTTCTGTGACCTTTATAGACATATATTAACTAATATTTTACAGGTGAAATAAAAAAAACAGTCTGTCTAATATTTTTAAAACAGTCCTAAATTATTATTTCTGTATCTCCTGTGCTATACACAATGGTGTACATGATACTGTGATCAGGTTTTATCGGTTTTCTTCTGGGATGAACTGAACAACTCACCTTATCGTTTTGCCATTCATGTACCCATTCCTAAATGTATGCTAGAAAACCTTTAAAACACCAAAATGTATTTCTATACACACTGTATGCTCAGGCATGCAATTTATGACATATATAATAACAGGTAGCTACAGTTATCTTTTCTGGTTTTAAACTTTAGCCAACTATAAATATATAGGTTTGATCCTGATGGGGCTACTGTGTACAATTATATTAAAAACAACAGATCACTGCATTTTATAACGTTTTAAGTATGGTAAAACAGAATATAAAGGAATAGCTTACCAGGACCTGAAGTAGAAGTTCTCCAAAGGTTATATCCTCTAAAGATCCACATTCTTATGTCTTGTGCCCTCACACATGCACCTTATAGCAAACCTTGTATTACAGAGTTTAGAACCCCTCAGATAGAAACAATTAAACCATGTGTCTCGGGGGTATACACAGCACATCATAGCCACTAATGATTAATTCTTTTTCAATCTAAAATGATCTAGGTTTCTGGGGAATAAAATGGAATTACAACTCAAAGAGGGAGCAGGATAAATGAATCAATCTATAGAAGACTCCAAATAAAAGCAAGCAAATTCTTTTTAAAAAGGTGACTATCTTTTAATAATCTCTATAAACAGAGAATGAAATGCCTGAAATGTGTCCATATTAATTATTTAGATCAAAACAATAAAAGAAACACCTTATTTTGGTTTCATTTAAAACTGGCACAAGAGACAGCAACTGACTAAAGGAGCAATGGAAATAAATATTTAGTTAAGACTGAATTAAGAGTCTGGCTGATGGGGGGTGGGGGTGGGAGGACTGATAACAAAACAAATCCACCCTTTTACCCTGGTTCAAATCTAGCCTGATGGTCTGACAACTGCTTACCTATTCCCTGATGGACATTTTTTTCAAATAAAGTAAGCAATCACAATCAAATCATTTTTAGCAGTCTCATCAGAAGAAGGGATGTAAAATCCTGTTTAATCAATTAACTGGTTAAACTTTAGGCTTAACTGATTAACCGATTAAGTGGGATCCTGGGCAGGGGGTTTCTCCAACCTGGGGTAGTCTCAGCTGCCAGGTAACTAGTTAACTTTTCACATCCCTAACCAGAAGTGCTATGGCTAGAATGGATACACAGTGAAATTATCTTTTCACATTTATTTGCTCCTCAGAGTTGAGGCAGGGGTAATGTGGAGCTAGCACTGCATCACTTCCAAAGCATAGAATTGTTTGAGCGTTCTTTCTTGGATAAACAAAAGATTTTATTTTTCAGCGCTGTCACATCCACTAAAACTTCCACTATAAAATTAAACTATGTGTACAATACAGTCAAACCTCAAAATCACAGCACTTAGTATGTTAATACAGAAGGAATTTAAGTAAATAAGAGTTAATACTTTCTTTTGAAGTCACTAACAATCTCAGTAACAAAGTACTGTACATCATCCAAATGTAAAACTGACTATCTCTGACAACATTTTTTGTGAGGGGAGAGGATTTATTGGGGAAAGGATGAAGATACTGTTATTCTATATCAGCAAATCACACAAAAATGGCCTCTTTCAAAATAGTTGCTATCTGTTATTATTCTCAATGAAGTGAGGCTAACAGTACAGTCTTTCAAAAAGGCCAATAACTCCTACTGGGAACAATGGAAATGAAGCCACATTGATTCAGTGAAAGACAATGGCACTCTATCCAGACAGTTCTTTGTAGAATTCCCTGCAGAACATTATCTTTTAGTCCTTGATAAAGAAACCAAGTTATGCAGAATCATGGCAAAAATAAAAATTATTTTCAATAACTATACAATGCACCATATTGATTTGACAAGAAGGTTAGGAAGGGAACCCTGGGTGGATGTGAATACAAAAATGTGAAGGACAATAGTGAGGACAAAGTGGTATGTGAATACAGAAGCAAAATATGGAGTTTGAGTGTTAGGAGATAATGGCCCTAAGAGTTGATTCTGGATTCTTGTTCAGTGTTCATACATGAACTTTTAATTACATATAAAGGAAATTCTCAAATCTGAACTATGTTAAACTACAGTGAAGATTGAGAGTACATATCAGTAACTTAATGGCTGAAAACATTTCTTGGATGTTCAGATTACCCTGAAACAAGCATTACAAACACAAGATATTTAGAGTTAAGTGTACCTTTAAAATAAACCCCAAAATGTTAAAGTATGAAAATGAGTTAGGGAAATCAGCCTTGTAGTAATACTAATAATGAAAAAAATAAGGTCTTTAAAAATCAGTTTAATCTAATATGAGATCACAAAATATATTATGCATTAATTATAACAGCGTGATTATTGACAGCATCATTACAGGGTGAAGTTAAGGTTGCTTGTATGACGACACATGTTTCTGTGTCTTAATTTCTTTTAATTTTAACCTTAACTGAATATCCTGGGTTTGCAATACTTGTGTGGAGATAATTACAACATCACTACACTACTTTACACTTACATTACTATATATAATAAACATTAACTCTAGTCTGTATCTTGGAATACAGAATACATTGATGTTGATCAGAAATAATTGCTTTCATATCAGAAAACAGCTAGTGGTCTTCCTAGGATAGAGGATTTTCTCTGTATGGGTTTTTTTTCCATATAATGTAAAATATACTCAAGGAGCTGAATTCAAGGGTCCTGTGTGCCAATCCAATGATCTGTCCAATAAAAATAATGTTTTGTGTGGGAACATTTATATAAATCTCCATATTTAAAAAAACAGATGACGGTAAAGGGAATTTATCATCTATCTAGTTTCTTTTAAATGTTTCCTATTGAACTAAAATGGAAAAATTATTGGGATGGATCATTTTATGGTTACCTATCCTGTTCAGTCCCTCTGAAGAGCCTGCATGAGCTATTGTCAGAAGCTAGATGGACCATTCTGATGCAGTTTTGCCATTTTTATGTTAAATAATTTTGTTATTGAACAATTTCTATCCTA
The DNA here is from genome assembly GCF_049634645.1 of Pelodiscus sinensis. Classification (NCBI taxonomy): domain Eukaryota; kingdom Metazoa; phylum Chordata; order Testudines; family Trionychidae; genus Pelodiscus; species Pelodiscus sinensis. The sequence goes on along the minus strand of NC_134719.1, from coordinate 37,003,125 downwards.
TTCTAATAAGATTTATCTTTTAGAAGTGCTGCAATCCAGCCTACAGGGGGTGTGAACTGTAGAGAACTCTAACGTGTTTCATTGTAACTATCCAGTGTTGAACCTGCTGGCATGAACTAAAGGGTATCTAATTCATATTCACTTAGTCCTTTCTGTAACTATATCAATGCCTCACAAAGAGTAGTCTTGATATTTTGTTTTCTCATCATTGTAGATTATGTGCTGCATGCATTCTTTCATCATCATCAACAACTATGGGCTCAATGCCCATTGGTGTCCAATGCCTCCCTCACTATTTCCTTCCATTTTTCCCTGTCCAGTGCAGAGTGGCTTAGTTTCCGTAGACTACCTCTGCACCAATCTACTAGATCAACTACCCATTCTCTGTGGGGTTTGCCTCTCCTATTCGGACCATCCATTATGCCGAATACCAAGGTCTTAACTTTTCGCTCTTTGTTCATTCTGCAGTTATGCCTGAATAGTTGTAACTTCTGTTGTTTAAACTGCTGCAGTAGGTTCTCTTTTGGCTGCATCTTCCTATAAAATTCCTCACTGGTGACCTTCTGCATCCATTTTATTCTCAGGATTTTCTATAACTCCTCCTCTCAAACGCCAGTATTCTTCTCTTCGAATCTTTCATTATTACCCATGTCTCACATCTGTACAACATGCTGCTTAACAAACACGTTTTCAAGATGCTGAGCTTTGTTCCTAAGCTAAATGCTTTACTTTTCCAGATCTTATCCATCGCCTTCAAACGCGCTCTTGCTTTCGCTATTCTAGTTGATATTTCCTTCTTACAGTCTAGATCATACGTCATGTTACTCCACAAATACGTGGACTTCCCTATGTTCTCTAGTTCGATTCCATTTACATTGATCTTCCTTCCTATTTCCTTATCTCGAAATACCAGTGTCTTCATTTTATCGATATTCACTGTATGCTTATTAAAGATGGTATTATCAGATTTTTGGGGGCTTTTCTATGGTGCTCATTACTATCATATCCAAGTGCTTCACATTTATTTTCATTACAGCCTGTAGGATGAAGAATTATTATAACCATATTTCCTATGGGGAACAGAAATAGTCACTAATTTTGATTGCCCAATTTGAAATTCCCAGAATCTGACTTTTTCAGAGAACTTACTTTATATTTTAACACTACAGCTCCCAGTGACTTTAGCTACAGGTATCAGTGCTCAGGACCTACACAAATCAGACTTTGGTATCTCGAGTCAGTCAACCAAAAAACGAGAGAAACACAATAACTGACCACCTGTGAAAAGAAAGGATTAAGCAACTTGCTCAGCTCACGTAAGAAATCAGTGTCAGGAAAAGGAAAATAAACCAGTTCTCTAGGGCAGCATTCAACTGCCTTAAGCATAAGACTCATCCTTTGTTCCTTCAATCCCCACCTCATTGATTAAACACCTTCTAATTTCTGCAAGAACTGTGGCATAGTTTGTACAGACAGACAATCTGCTTTACCACATAACGCTGATTTTTTCCTAGAACAGGTCCATCCTGTACACAAAATAAGACAGAAGCTCTGTAGAAAAAATGGTATGCGTTCATGTAATTAAATACCACAGTATCATGTGCATGTATATAAGAGACACAAATTAAGGTTGCACAACCTTAATTCTGAATTTCCTAGTCTGTAGATTTTGTAACCGTAGTAATGTTCTTTTAGCAACATTTTGTGCATAATTTCCTCATTTTCAAAAAAGCAAACTGAAAATTCAGAAATTCCATCACAGGATACCTAAATGGATTATAAACAAAAGCCAAACAGACCATTGCTTCTTGAGCAAAAAATAATAATTCGCAGTAGTAGGCTGTCCTCCACTATATGATAGAGGGGAACAAGACACACACTTTACTAGAGGGTAATCACATATATTTGCTAACAGCAGGGAATGGTGAGATTCAGGAGTCTTGGGTTCCATTACAAGTTCTGCACTAGTGAACATGGCTTTCTGCCCGTTCCCGGCAGTGAGAAGTTTTCTGCACAATCCTCCCTCGTCTGGCCTTATCCTAATCTTGTCCCTTCGCTACTCAGATTCCTTATCCTAGTCTCATTCGCCTCACCTAGCCAGTCCCAGTCTTACCCATCAAGATTTTGATCCTAGCCCCAATCTTGTTGCCCTGAAAGTCCTTGTGTCGTCCTTCCAATCTGTCCCAGTATCCCCACCCAGTCACTCCCGTTCCCCCACTTCAACCCTCTACTCGTTGTTCTCAGTCTCCTTCCCCAGTCATTCCCTGCTCCCTGCCTCTCCTAATCTAATCTCTTTCCTCTCGCCCTCCCCATCCCGCAAGCCACTCAAATTTCTTATCCCCACTGCTTTCAGTCCCAATATCCTTCCATTGGCTCTTTGTCCAAATTCAGTCTTCTCTACTTTCAACCCCAGGCTCCTCATTCGAGTCCAGGAAGAACAGAAAAAAAAAGACAATGAATTTCAGGAAGACAGATTTTAGTAAGCTCAGAGAGCTGGTAGATAAGATCCCATAGGAAGCAAGACTAAGAGGAAAAACAACTATAGACATTTGGCAGTTTTCCAAAGGGATATTATTAAAAAAGGCACAAAAGCAAACTATTCCACTGCATAAGACAGACAGAAAGTGTGGCAAGAGACCATCTTGGCTTACCCAGGAGATCTTACACAATCTAAAAACCAAAAAGGAGTCTCATGAAAAAGTGGAAACTAGGTCAAATTACAAAGGATGAATATAAGCAAACAAGTATGCAGAGGCAAGATCAGAAATTCAAAGGCACAAAACAAGCTCAATCTAGCTGGAGGCATAAAGGCTAACAAGACGACACTCTATAAATATATTAGAAGCAAGAGGAAGACCAAGAACCAAGTAGGCTTATTGCTCAGTGAAGAGAGAGAAACAATGATTTCTTTATTTTGGTCATAACCAAAAAGACTGACGGTGAAAGGATGCCTAACATAGAAATTGCTAGTAAAAAATGGGGTCGAGGTTTAGAAGTTAAAATAAAAAAAAATAAAAATTACTTAGAAAAGTTGGATGTCTTCAAGTCACCAGGGCCTGATGAAATACATCCTAGAATACTCAAGGAGCTGATTGAGAAGGTATCTGAGCCTTTAGCTATCATCTCTGAAAAGTCATGGAAGTAGTGACAGATTCCAGGAGACGAAGGGCAAATATAGTGCTCATTTATAAAAAGGGAAATAACAACCCAGGAAACTACAGACCAGTCAGTTTAACTTCTGTGCCAGGGAAGAATAATGGAGCAAATAATTAAGGAATTCATCTGCAAACATCTGGAAGATAATAAGGTGATAGGTAATATTCAGCATGCATTTGTAAAGAACAGATCACGTCAAACCAATCTGATAGCTTTCTTTGAAAAGATAATAAGTCTTGTGGATAGGGGGAAGCAGTGGATGCAGTATACCTAGACTTCAGTAAATCATTTGGTATGATCTCACATGACCTTTTCATCAATCAAATACGGAAATACATGTATATTAACGGTTCACAGTTATGCTGCAAGGGCATAACAAATGGGGTTCTTGAGAAGAAAAACTGGTCTGTTTTGGGACCAGTTCTGTTTAATACCTTCATCAATGATTTAGATATCGGCATAGAGAGTATGCTTATTAAGTATGCAGATGATACTAATCTAGGAGGGGTTGCAAGTACCTTTTATGGCCCCCACTGAATTATGACCCCCTATCTTTTGAGGATAGGGCCATAATTCAAAATGATCTGGACAAACTGGAGAAATGGTCTGAGGAAATAGGATGAACTTTAATAAGGACAAATGCAAAGGTACTTCACTTAGGAAGGAACAATCAGTTTCACACTTACTCAATGGAAAGCCAATGTTTAGGAAGGAGTACCGCAGAAAGGGATCTCGGGGTCACAGTGAACCACAAGCTAAATATAAGTCAGCAATGTGACACTGTCGCAAAAAAAGCCAACATCATTCCAGGGTGCATTAACGGAGTATTATGAGCAAGACATGCGACGTCATTCTTCTGCTCAACTCTGCACTGATGAGGCCTCAGTTCAAGCATGTGTGTCTAGTTCTCGGCACCATATGTCAAGAAGGATGTGGAGAAATTGGAGAAGGGCCAGAGAAGAGAAACAAAAATTATTATAGGCCTAGAAAAAATGAGCTATGAGGGAAGACAGAGAACTGGGGTGTTTAGTTTGGAAAAGAGAAGACGGAGCGGGCACACAACAGCAGTTTTCAAGTATCTAAAAGGATTTTACAAGGAGGAGGGAGAAAAATTGTTCTCCTTGCTTCTGATGACAAGACAAGAAACAATGGGTTTAAATTGCAGCAAGGGAGATTAGGTTGGACTTTAGAAGAAACTGTCAGGGTCATTAAACACTGCTTAGGGAGGTTGTGGAATCTCCATAACTGGAGATATTAAAAGCAGGCTAGACAGACTAGACAGACATCTATCAGGGATGATCTAGATGATGCTTTGTTCTGCCATGAGGGCAGGAGACTGGACTTGAGGACCTCTCAATGTCCCTTCCAGTTCTAGTATTCTCTCATTCTATGATTCTATGTTTCTCTCACCCCTCACAGATCCAGTTCTTTTCTCTATGCCAACTGAATCAGGCAACTTCTCACTCCACACTACCGGGACTCATGAAGGGAGACCCTGCCAGCACAGGTGAGACGTGCTTCCTACCATGATTCAGGGGTCCAGAGCAGGACCTTGCATAATTTCCAGCAGCAGCCCAGAACTTCACTTGCAGGGAAAGTTCTGCTTAGCCTCAGGCTGGAGCAAGACAAGTTTAGGAAGACTATTTAACTGCTCAAATCTAAGGGTATGTCTACACTACAAAGTTAATTCGAACTAACAGACGTTAGTTCGAATTAACTTTGATAGGCGCTACACATACAAACCGCTAGTTCGAACTTAATTCGAACTAGCGGAGCGCTTAATTCGAATTAGGTAAACCTCATTCTACGAGGACTAACGCCTAGTTCGAATTAAGTAGTTCGAATTAAGGGCTGTGTAGCCACTTAATTTGAACTAGTGGGAGGCTAGCCCTCCCCAGCTTGCCCTGGTGGCCACTCTGGGCACCACCAGGAAACTCTTCTGCCCCCCTCCCGTCCCCGGAGCCCTCAAAAGGGGCACGGTCTGGCTACGGTGCCCGTGCCAGGTGCAAGCCTGCCAGCACCCAGCCAGCAGATCCTGCATCTGGCACGGGATGAGCCAGCCACCCGCTGCCACCCAGCCCTCTGCCTCTTCCCGTGACCAGGCTGGCGGCTCCCAGGAGCCTGCCCGGGGCTGCAAGAGGCGGGCGCCCGCCTGGTCTAGTGCGGACATCGTGGACCTCATCCACGACCTCTGCACTAGGCACAGGAAAGTGGCCGTCTAGGGCAGGATAGCTGCCAGCCTGGCCACCCAGGAGCAGGTTTGCATGAAAATCAAGATGGTCCAGTGAGACCCCTGACCCTGAGCTTAGAACGGCTGTACTGGGATGGACCAAAGATCCATCTAGCCCAGTAGCCTGTCTGCCGACAGCAGCCAACACCAGCTACCCCAGAGGGGATGGACCGAAGACAATGACCAAGCCATTTGTCTTGTGCCATCCATCTCCAGCCTTCCAAAACAGAGGCCAGGGACACCATTTCTATCCCCTGGCTAATACCACTCCATGGACCCAGCCTCCATGAATTTATCTAACTTCTCTTTAAACTCTGCTAATTCAAACTAGTTTTTAGGTCTAGATGCACTAGTTCGAATTAGCTCAGTTCGAATTAACAAATTTGATTTAAGTTAGTTTGAATTCATGCTGTAGTGTAGACATACCCTAAGAAGCATATGACCTTGTGTGAACTGTGATTTTTTTTTTTAAGGTTCACAACTTGGACAAATTTGGGTGGATTTTTACAGTGATGCCAACAGGCACATCCCTAAAACAAAAACTATCCCCTGTCAAATTTGAAGTCCCTGCTCAAAAGCATGGGGGACAGAGAGTACAAAGCTTTCTAAAAAAAAGTCACCAGAATTATTTAACAAATGTATTTTCCCATAGCTTGGTTCTCAGAAATGTCTGAACCAATTTTGGCCAAAATTTTTCAAAAACATTAAGTCTGAGGAAGATATCTGGCATGGAAATTTTCAGGTCAAATCACTGAAGTTTGGTCAAGTTATGAACTGGATCAGAGCTACTGAAATCAGAAATGTTGGGCAATCTCAGTAACATGAAGTTTTTCCAACTCTGCTTATAATCAAATACTTTAAAAAAACACCTCAATTTACTGGCTGCCAAAACAGAATGTAGCATTTTACATAAATGGCTGATCCTTTCTTCTAGCTTCCCAACTTCAAAGGAAACAGACAGTAAGTGAGTAAGATAATAAACCAGGCACAGTTCTTTGGGTCTTATAAAAATATCTAAATGCAAATCTGAATTCTACTGACAAAATGAAACCTAAAACATCAAAGTATTAAAGATATCCAGAACAAGAATTGAGCAAAGCTCACTAGTTTATGTAATCATGAAATTTATAGGGTCGATACAAAATTGTAATTAATTATATAGAACTGTGTATTCAAAAATTTCTCTCTCAAAACCTAAGTACTGAATGCATCACCTATACCAAGAACCAGAAGATTGTTAGAGGCTAGAACACGTTTGTGTGTGCACTGCTCAGGGAATCTCAACTGCTTCCTCTGATGGGTTCTCATATGTGCTCTTGAGCCCGCATACCAGTGTACTAGAAATAAGAATGCTGAGCTATATAATGGAAAAATGCAGTAATTATTATAACAAATGCTAAGATGGAATTTCTTTGTAGACATGGTTTGTTTGTTTGGAGGGCAGGGGAGGGGAGGGTGTCAGTTGTATTTCTTTGTTACTTTTTACAGAAGTTACAAGAAGACACTTCTTCCTCAAAGCAACAGGTTATCTTTCCTAGCTGAAGAAAAGATGGATACCACAAAGATGAAAGGAAGCTGCAATTTCATGACCTGCTTCAAGTGCCAAGAAAGACACAGATCCTGTTCCTGCTGAAGTCAAGAGAGAAGCTTCCCTGTTTTTAACAGGGCCAATATCAAGTCCTAAAGATTTTGACATGAGGTGGGCAGGCTGAAGGGAAAATACCTCGGTTACCAATAATGGAGCAAGTTGACAGACAGAACAAAAGGAAGGATGATTTGGGGAAATTAAAAAAAATGTATGCAGACAACAACTTTTGATCATGTGTGTATTCTGACCTATTACTGTTTTTACTATTTATATAGTAAATTTACAGGGAAATTACATTTGCACAGGAAAACTGAAAACAACCTAAAAGATAAAACATTAAATAATAACAATAATTAATCATAATAAAAAAGACTGCATTCAATGAATTAGGAATTGGAAGGGAAGTTTGAAAATTAAAATTATACCTAGAAGGGAAGTCTCCTTCGCAAATGCTGCAGCAATAGCTGGGTCCAATGCTGGTTGTCCATCCCCAGATGGAAGATCAGGTCGAGTGTAGTCCCTACTTTTATCATTGTTGTACTTCACATTTAAATTCACCAATTTGGAAAAATCAATCCGTAGGGTACAGCAAGCATTATAAATATTTTGTCCATCTAATGCCTGAAAGAGGAAAAATGTATTTAATAATATACACTATAGCTTGGTCACAACAGCTGAAGTCTGATAAACATGAGCATCCATTTGTGGTTATAACTAAAATTATTTAGTTTAAAACCCAATAAAGCTCAAAGTTCAAAGTGGAAGCTTTTTCATTTCCTTACGTAGCAAATTTTGCATAGCCAAATGCCTGGAAATTTATGGAAGCCTTTTAGTGCAGCAAAACTGGGGACCTAGTTTATCAGATCTAATACAGTCATCTTCCAAATAACCACTTTTTAGTACAGTACAACCAGTATGTCACGTGAGTATCCGGATAACACTCGGTTATCCAGCATCTGTCACAGATGGCAATATAATTCCTCCTTCAGTGAATAGGAACAATTCCAATAGTCATCCAGCATCATTTTTTGACACATTTTTAGAGCTTGCAGAAGTCAAGTTTGTAAACTTGTGGCAGTAAAGTTTCTTTGTATTGTATTTCTGTATATACATACCATTATCGGATATTCTCTAACTCTGTGGTATCCAACCAGTTCTGAAGCAGTAGCCACTAAAGTGAGCTAGCCACGCTCAACTGGCCAAATAGCCACATGTGGCTAGTGTGTTAGACACCACGGATTTAACCCAACCTGCAACTATGGCTAGTGTACATTGAAAAATTCATGAACCACGAAGTAAGGCTCAAGTAACCAGCATACCTGATTAACTGGCAACCCAAATTTCCCATGAATGCTAAATAACAAGGCTTGTACTGTATATGGTATTTGATATATTTTACATTATTTCAATGAGTTTCACTATACCTGGTATTTAACTCAGGTACTGCAAAGTTTTCAAAAGTTAAAACCACAGTGAAGCATTATTTTAAAAGGGGCACTAGAGAGAGAAGATTAAACAGAAGTAATTAAAATGATATGTAATAAATGTAAAGCTCCATATACTAAAGAACGGTTACTTATCTCGTAACTGTGATTCTTCGAGATGTGTTGCTCATGTTCATTCCAATATAGGTGTTTGCGCGCAGCGTGCATGCACCATCAGAAGTTTTTCCTTCAGCAGTAGCCTTAAGGAGACCTTCCGTCCCAGCAAGTCAGACTTTTTGGCCTCCCTGTTCTTAGGGGTGGCAGCAGGCTCCCTTTGTCTCTCCCTTTGATTGATGGCTTGCACCCCAACGAGCCTGGGGGAAGGTGAGAGAAGAAGTGTCTGTTACCCTTGGGTGACAAAGTACCTCCTTTCCGCATGCTTATCCATTGGAGGAATGGAGGCGGGGATTTGCCACAAGGCTTTGGAGATTTTGGCGACTGTTTTGTTGACCAGTAGAGCCACTCTAGAGGGGGTGTCGGAATGCAGAATATCAACAGTAGGATCCAAGTTGTCAGAAACTTTCTCTGCTTGAACCCCCAAGCTTTGGGCCAGGTGGCAGCAAAGGTCCTGATGGACTCTTGCGTACATGGAGGGTGGAGTTGGCTAACGCCTCATCCGTGGAGGAGGACAATGACCCCTTTTGGACCTCACCAACAGGGGCATCCTCGAGACCTGGATCATCCAAGGTGTCCATGGACGAAGAGGGGGGAGGTTGGTTCACTAGAGCCGTGCTCCCCCCTGGACCTGGGGACGACTGGCCCGGAGATAGAGAACGTCCCGAGGTGGGGGACCTGACAAGAGGTGTCGCCGACAGAGGAACTCGCGGCCCTGAAGAGACAGAAGCCAGTCTGGGGGGGGTCTGCACCCTGGTTCTGGTGATAAGCCCAGGGAGTCCAGAAGGGCCATTGCCCCGGAGGCTGAGGTGGCCATGTTTGCACCATGGGCACCAGAACCGGCTGAGCCCACTGTTGCTGGTACCGGAGCAGAGGTCTACGGTACTGGGAACCGTGCTGAGAGCGGGAGCGGCACCACGAGCAAGACCTGGAGGCCCTCGAGGACTGAACGGATTCTTCCTCGGAGTTGTACGAATACTCCAAGGTGGACCAGGGTGGTGCCGACGTGGATGCCAAAGGAGTTGTGGTGCGCCAAGACATGGACTCTGGCTTGCCGCGGTGTCGAGGAGGCATGGCTGTGCGGGGGTCCTGCATGGAGTTAGGTGCTCATGGGCTCTAGGGCGGTGACGGCGCTGGGTGATGTTGCCGTACCGCGTCCGGTGCCGTGTCTTTGGATGGTACCGGGGGTGTTGGTGTCTCAATGTCTGGTGCCACGTGTGGTACCATCGGAGCCAGGCAACGTCTGCCCTTATGCACCATGTCTTCATCGCCCCAGGCGGCAATTGGTGCTGAGTGTCCTCGTGTCACCTAGAGGATGCTAGAATCGGAGTGGAGGGGCAGGGCTCTATTAGAACCCTCGCTGCCTCCAACGCCTCCAGAGTGAATGGCTCTGGGAAGTCCTCCAGAGGGCTGATGTCCCCTTGCTGGGAGGCAGGCCCACTCGACCTAGAAGGCTTGGGCTCGTCAGTGCCACATGTCCCACTGGAGGGCGCACGCCTAGGTGGGGACCGACCTGTTAGGCCGCCTTTTCTTCTGAGGTGCCGGCAATTGAGAGCGGTGCCGGGGCCCCTGCAGTGATGGAGAGGCACGGTGCGTGGAACCGTCATGCACTGAGGCTGGTGTCCTCTGGGATGCCGGAGCCAGTCAGAGAGCTGCTTCCATGAGGAGGATCTTAAGACGCAACTCCCTCTCGCGTTTCGTCCTGGGCTTGAAGGCCTTACAGATTTTACAGGCTTCCGTAAGGTGTGCTTCTCCCAGACACTTTAAGCACGATGAGTGTGGGTCACCGCACAGCATAGGCCTATTGCACTTTTTGCAGGGCTTAAAGACTTGTGGGCCGGGCATGCCCTGCTGCGGGCTCACGGCATGCCACGGCGCGGAGCAATCAACAGAAAACAACAAAAAATTGCAGACACTTAGCTGAAGATTAACTAAAGACTGAAGAAGAACTATGAAGACAATGATCACGTTGAGGAACTGAGGGTTGTTCCAATGAGCGTCACGGCGGTAAGAAGGAACTGAGTGGGGGAGGGGGCCAGCAGGCAGTAAGAAGGAACTGAGTGGGGGAGATATACCGGTGTCATTCCAGGGGGCTCCCTGCTGGCCCTAAGGGTACTGCTGAGAGAAAAACTTCTGATGGTGCGTGCACGCTCCGCGCACACACCTATATTGGAATGCACATGAGCAATCACTTGAAGAAAAAGTGGTTATGTGGAGGATCACAGTATTTGCTGTGTTCTAGTAGGATGTTTTTTATTCTGTTGTTCAACAAAAGCATCAACACCACTTAAATGATAAACAAAAAAAGGAGATCTGCTACCCCCTTTTAAGACAATGCTTTTTAAAAAAGTATTTATGGTTACTAGGATTGTTAAGTAGCGATTATTTACTAATCGAGTAGTCGATGGAATTTCCATCAACTATTCAATAAGCACTTCCGCGTTCTGCCTTTGAAATGTACAAGAGCCCCAGCGGGGGCTCTTCAGCATTTCAAAGTGGAAGCACCCATGTGGAGTCCTGAGTCAATGGCACTTCCCGCTGGCCCTGGACTCCACACGGCTTACCAACTTTGACATGCAAAAGAGTCCCACTAGGGACTCTTCTGCATTTCAAAGCTGGCATGCCGCACCGAGCCTGGGGTCAGCTGGGCACTCCCCCGCTGGCTGTAGGCTCAGTGCAGCACTGCCACTTTGAAATACCAGGTGGAGCTCGTGATCAGCTAGGGACTCTATCTAATAGAGGGACTCTATCTTAAAGGGGGAGCGACTAGCAGATTATCCTGTTGATAGTTTGTTTTTGCTTATCAGATAGTTGACTATTCTTTTACATCTCTAATGGTTACTGTGATTTAAGATATGATGTAGTGGCATTCCACTTAGGTATGTTCATGCTCACTGCACCAGAGCTAGAAAATTTTGCCTAGTAATTCCTGCAGAGGGGTAGTGCTTGCACCTTGTGGCCATATTCCCTACTCCATCTATCTGAGGCATTGCCAACTGAATCCCTCCTCAGTTTCTTCATACAGAATGCCTAGACACTAGACTACAATGTACAGGGGATGGTTCTCAGAATACACATCTGCATCACATTTTTAACCCCCTCTTCAAGTACAGGAAGAGATATTCACTGTACAGGCAGTCCCCGGGTTACATGGATCTGACTTACATCGGATCCCTACTTACAAATGGGGTGAGGCAAGCCCACACTAGCTGCTTCCCCCCAGCAGACCAGGGAGACGCAAAGCTAGCGCCCACCCCCAGCAGACCAGGGAGACGCGGAGCGGCTTTTCTCAGCAGACACCTCAGCTTGAGAATAAAGGACTGAGGGAAGTGAGGTGTGGGAGAATAAAACTGAGCTCTGGAGAAATGTTTGGCTAGAGTTTCCCCTACAATATGTACCAGTTCCGACTTACATACAAATTCAACTTAAGAACAAATCTACAGTCCTTATCTTGTACGTAACCCGGGGACTGCCCGTATAGGTGATCACAAACAGTACCCAAAAGTGAATGTCAGATGTGTGTTTTCAGGCCAATTTACTTTCTATTAGACTATATCAATGTAATTGTTGACTATATAGCGTGGATTCAGATGTTTAACTTTCATGAAAACTAGTGCAATGTTACTTACATTATGAAAGAAATAGATCAGTGAAAACAATGCAACAAACATTTATATGGTAAATACTGTTGCAACTAAATTACCCATCAAAGAAATCTTGTGAAATGATAAATGAAAGACTTAAGAGCTTTAACAGAAAATGCTAATTTCAAGCAAGTGGTCATTATGAATATCTGATTCCTTCAATTTGTGGAGTTTGTCCCCCTAGGATGCACAGAGTAATGTTTGGGGGAAGGAGAGCTGCAGCTGGAGTCCAGACCAGCTCCACTCTTGGCCCTGGCCCCAGCCCTGGCTTCTGGCCATATACCCAGGGATATGCTCTCAGCTGCAGCTGCCAGCCTCACACTTGGGGTCCCAGCTGCCCACACCACACCCAGGATCCCAACTACTCCCTTAAACTGCAGCAGCTATGACCCCAGCTTTGACCCCCTTACGCCTGTACAGGTCCCACCTCCTAGAGGTGTGGCCCCTCTCCTGGCTCTGTGGGGAAGGAGGACTGTGAGCTAAAAGGTTTGGGGATCACTGATATATACAGTCAGATTAAAAGTCTGTGCATTTCCTCACTCACTGTGGATTCTGGACTCTAGATAAGTGATTGACTATTGATTGACATGATACTCGTTTTGATGCAGAACTACCACAGCCTGACTACCTCTTGATGCAGCATCCTGAAGTGTGCTCCTCTTTGCTTGTTCACATAATATATTGTGGTGATACTATCTAAGCAGATGAACCACTGAGCTCAATACGGTCCAGAAAAACATGACTTTGCAAAAGGCCTGAAGTGCCAGCACACTGATATGCAGTAAGGATTGATGCCGTGTGCTTGATTTTTCAGCAGCACCAATGTGCTCCACAGTACTGCATGGAGGCATTGGTGATAATAGACCCGCTCGGTAAGGACCAGACAAAGAGGCCCTGACAAACATTCTCTGGAAGTGTCCGCCACTGCTAGATGTGTAGGAGCAGTGGAGGAAGATAAACCAATCTGTCCAAGAAGTTGGATGCTAAACTGTCCTGAGCCTCATTTGAGAGGCAAAGATGCAACCATGCAAACTGGACCACTTGTGTGCAAATAGACATGTGACCCATGAGACTCAAGAACATCCTAGCTATTGCTAAAGGCCAAGACTGCAGACAGAGGGTATGTCTACACTGCATGCCTCTTGAGAGAGGAATGCAAATGCAGACTAACGAAATTGCAAATGAAGCACGGATTTGAATTTCCTGCACTTCATTTGCTTAATCGCAGCCAGCCGCTATTTTGAAATACACTATTTTGAGATAAAAACGCTGTTTAGACATGGCTATTTCAAAAGAAGGTTTTTTTCTCAAAATAACCACGTCTAAACATAGCATCATAATCAGCTACAATTAGCCAAGTCCAAACCACAGTAACATGCCACAGAATAGAAAGGATATTTAAAATGAGTAAAGCTTAATAATAATCTGATGACTATGGGCTGAGGAAAGAGTTACCTTCAACTGGCTTACAACAGACAGAAAGAGCTGCCAAATTAAGAGACATGCAATTAGTCTTTAATCCAGAAAGACAAAAGTAGTCAGGCACTTATGGAAGGCATTTAAAAACATCCATACACGCCAGTTTGTATTTTCAACTTAGAATGGTAATTCCTTGTGACATCCATTTGAAAGTGTAAGCACAACTTGAAGCACACAACTCAAAAACTCTACCTCAGGAATTCTGTCTCGCCAGGAGAGAGGCAGTCACAGAGCACAAGGCAATTTGATTTTAAAATTATCACTTGTAACTAGGGTTCCTCCTAAGCTAAGTGCCTGTGTAACCACAAAAGAAATTTTAGGCCCACCCACCTCGTTTGCAGAGCTGTGAAGCAGCTGTTGCTACCACTCACTTTCCTGCTGGAACAGAAGGTGAGTGGTGTTGGTGCCAGCCTGGTGGGTTCTGGCTGGACTGCATGGTGGCAGGTGGCTGCTCCCCTCTGCTTCGGCTGGAGCCGGGTGCAGTGACTCTGTCCCTGCTGGAGAAGCCTCACGAGAGGAACGCATGGTGGCTGTCCTTCCTTGCTCTGACTGGAGACAGGGTGCAGTAAGGCTGTCCCTACTGGGGCAGCCTCGGCAGGCAGAATACCGCAGCTGGCTGGCCAGGCTGCATGGCGGTGGGTGGCTGCCCCCCTTTGAGGGTTTAGTTTCAGGGCACAGAACGGCTCCCTCACATATCAAACACCTGTACAGTGTCTTTCCTTCAAGCCTAGACCACACTGCATTGCCCAAAACTCCTCTGAAGGAGGCACTGTGTGTAAAAAAAATCTTAACCAATGATGTGCTGCAAACAGTCAAGTGGTGAACTTAAGTTTCCTGCCCAGTGGTCAAATAAGAGGTCAGGAGCAGTCATTCAGTGTATGTGGAAATAAGTACAGCATGAGTATAGCTATCTAGTGACAAGTTGCAGAAAGGTAAATTAATTTTGAGGTGGTTGTGTCTCTTGGCTAGAGTTTAGGACTTGTAGGCAGGTTGGAATAAAAGTATCATTACATGCTTTCTGAATGCTTGTCTAAAATGGATCTGAAATCTCTCCCTGATGATCTATGTTAAATATAAATATTTTCCTTTAGCTTTCTGGAAGGGAATACACTTAGAGGTCTAAAAAACCTGCTATTCACTACTTCAGAAGTTAACTATATCTTATTTTTGTTAAAAGTAAGGATTTGTTTCAGGTGCTCACATTTTTACTTGGTCTATGTACTTTTGACCAACATATTGATGCTCACTTTACCAGTTGTCAATTTTCAAAAAAACTAGTCTAAGAGAATATTAAAATTCTATATACATTTAGTCTAAAAAGCTAAGATTTCCTGTATTTCCTGTTTTTCCCCTTTTTTTGAAATTCATATTTTGAAAACTTTACCTGTTCCAGTTGCATTAAGCACTTAGAAGCCAGAAAATATGCATTAGAGGCTTGGAGACACAGCTGGGAGGAAAGTGTAGGGGCTGGGATGAAGGGTGCACTATGCAGAAATTAGGGCCAAAGGGGCCATAATGCAGGGCTAGTGGTAAAGGGTGCACAGGATTGAGGTGTAGGAGTTGGGGCGCCCTGGATACAGGAATGGTGGGAACAATGCTGTGTAGGAATGAGACTGGATGCAAGTCTGGATGGTTTTCAGGGTGGGTGAGGGGGTGCAGGGTCATTCACCTTACTAATTATCCCTTGTTTTAGTATTTTTCTTACATCATTTAAACTTTATATATAGTTTTGTTAGTAACTGGTGGGTGCCACAGTGGTACACATCTGAACAAGCACACAACGTCAATATTGGTGCACAAGACAAAACTCACTCTGCTCACAGATGGAAAATCTTAGAGGGAACACTGCTTGTAACCATAATTATTTAATAGACTCCTTGCAGTAGACATGAAAACTGTAATCACTTGGGGCAGCATGGGGCACCAGGAGCAGCAATTACCATAGTGAAAAGTATTTCAGCCACAACAGGTAAGGCATTTTAGAAATCACAGCTCAAAGAATTAAATAGAAGAGTAAGAGAGAAATGAAAATTATGAAATGCACAGACCAATCAAAAACCCCAAAGTAACACACTTTGCAAGCCGTAAAAGAAGTAACAACAATCCCTCATGTATGTGTTGAGTCGGGAGAGGAGAGTGAAGGACAGTTGGCATTTGTGAGAATGACAGACACACACAGTGTGTAAAGTGACAGAGATCTGCATCGCCAAGCTTCCTCCATCCCCTTTCTCTTTGTGTGGAGATAGGGTACAGGAATGGGGAGAGGAGGGTCATCTTGACATCAGCGCCCCCTTCTCCCTCCCACACTCTGCACAGCAAGCAAGAGGCTCCCAGGGGGCCAGCTCCAAGGCAGAGTGCAGGAGCAGCCAGGCAGTGGGTGATGGGGCAACTGAAGTGCCAACTCTTCGTAGCTTCCCAGCCAAACCAGCCAGGATCACCTATCAGAGGCTCCAAGAAGTACTGGTAGATTCTGATCTACTAGTTGGTGACCACTGCTCTAAGGTGCTGCAGGACTATTTGCAGTTTTAAAAGTTTTTCAGTTATAGACTAGTGTGGCTACCCCCTGAAACTTTCTAGCAACCCAGTAAGCCACAAAAGTGTTGGTAATTGTAGGCGTAATAGCCTAGCTGGCAGAGGACAGAGACCGTATAGAATCCAGGCCGGCAGATGCAGTAATATCTATTGCCTGTGGAGGCCTAGACACCAGCCAAGCCAACCGATTAATCCTAAATAGTTTAAAAGATCTCTCCAGCTCTGTGCTCACTTCATTGGTCCTGCTTAGAGCAGGGGGCTGGAATTGATGACCTTCTGAGGTCTCTTCCAGCTCTATGATTCTATGATTTGATATAACCAGATATTTGGACCAGAGATTAATTGGATTGCTAATTAACGGAACTAAATTAAAGGAATTAGAAGACCTATACTGAGGAATAGAGTATGCTTTAGCCACCACTACCCAGGGGATTGTAAGAAACCTATAGCTGGCTGGGTTCATCCAGCCCTTATGGAGATGGTGAGTTCCCATCTACCTCATGCCAGGAATCCATGAGAATCCAGAGACCTACCTGGACACGCCATAGTATAACCATTTGACTTTTAGCCCCTCTGGGCATTCCTCACTAGCCAGGATGGTAACCTCCATCACTTATTTTGAAGGTGTGCGTGCCCCCCCCCCCCCCCCCCCCCCACACACACACACTCTCCCGCATCCACT
This sequence comes from Pelodiscus sinensis, assembly GCF_049634645.1. Lineage (NCBI taxonomy): Eukaryota > Metazoa > Chordata > Testudines > Trionychidae > Pelodiscus > Pelodiscus sinensis. The sequence continues at coordinate 36,986,216 of NC_134719.1, read as the reverse complement.
CTGATAAGGAAATTTTATGTACCTGCTCATATAACATCATGACGAATCTGTTTAGGTTTGAAGTGGTTGTCACAGAGAAACAAATGAACACCGAGCTGGTCCAAATAAACGGTACCTACTGGTGTCTGACCACCCAGACAAACCATTCCATTGAACTAAATGGAAGGTCCTGCCCCTCTCCATATCCATCCTTGTACAGAACAGCCCCTCGCCGGGCGATCCTGACTGTTGACAGGACATGGCTCTACCGCACTTCGGCAATGACAGGTAACCTAACATGGGATTCTGAATAGCATGGAGGAAGTAAGTACCAAGAGCAGGGGCTGCTGGCCCTGCAGGCAGAGATCAAGGAGTTGGTGGCTGACGCACAAAGGCATATCAGGATTGGCCGTCTGAGGTACACACAGACAGGGAAAACCGTGAACCATGCCAAAACACCTTACTCTGCAGCACTCAACCAGACAGTAGAGGTCAAACCTATAATCATGGGCAGCACCTTTATTGGTGATACTATACCTGGGGGATGGATTTGGGTAGTGTTCTGCCAAATTATGTGGAGAGTTTAGATTATAACATTTATAATAGTGCTGGCGCTGTGCTGGCGCATCCAAAGTAAATTAAAAAAACCCTGAAATTGTTGTATTTAACCTGGCGGGTTAAAGTACCCTAAGGTCAAGAGGAGGGAACTTTAGGGGTAAACTGAGGCAGTCCATGGTATCTTGCTGAGAACTCAAATCCTAAATTTAAGACAGGCCTGGGAATACAGCACAGCAGTTAACTTGACCCTGGTCGTCCTGGCAACCGCATTCCACAAAAGGGCCTCACTTTGATATGGCTGGATTGTTTTTCACTGTCTGCTTTATTCCTAGAAAATAAGCTAGGATCCCAAAGACTGTGCCAACCCAAGGCAACATTACTCCCACGGTAGACATGTTATATTTCCAGCCAACAAAATGACCATTCAACATGCCTTTATTTAGGTTGGCTTATTTAGCTTGTTAGGAATAATTATTTGTATTAGTGATAATATGTTTAATTGGTGATGGGTGGGGATCCTGTATAACCTTCATATTTTATTGGCTTATGTGCTCATAACGTTTCCGCCGCTAAACCTATCAAATCATTTCCCCTCCACCCATCTGTTGAATATATAATCTAATGTATGTTTTGATTTAGCTAGTGCTCCACCAGGTTAACCTCTGGTGGGTACTCTACCAGCTGTGTGAACCAATAAATCCTCTGCTTGTTTTCACCTGCACCCAGTGTGTCCGGAATTATTCCCTACAGTAATGACGTGGTCCAGCAAATTCACAGGTCAGGTTCTTAGCATGCTGGACTAGAAAGGTTCAAACTGTAGTACCATATGGAGAACTCCTTGATCCAGGGACTACTTGTAGCATGTGTTCTTCTCCAGGAAAATGGGAAGTCCAAGACAAAGATTACTTTTGTATCTACTTTGTTTCTGACTCAGATGCTGCAATTCACAGCACCCTGCTTGCTTATACAGAAATAATATCCTATTTTTAAAAAGATCATTTTTTTTAGAATTTTAAATGTTTGAAAAGCATTAGTCCATTTTAGGGCAACTACATTTTTTATATATTATAAGTTACAGCCTCAAATGGTCTCTGCGGGACACCTAGGGACCTAAGAGATGCCAGAACCATTGTATTAGCTCGCTATTTGGGGGGGCTCCTATATGACAGTATCCTTGAATTAGCCCATCATCCAGAAAAGAATACACATGCACTCCAGCCTGGCTCCAGGTTGGCCCCAACTACTATAATTAAAATACAGAATATTAATAGTAGTTTAAATATCAATACACAGAACTGGCAATGCTCTATGAATCCAAAGATATGCCTACACTGTAATTAGATACTCAGAGCTGGCCTGTAACAGCTGACTCATGCTCAGGCTAAGGAGCTGTTTACCTGAGATACAAACTTTCAGGCTTAGCTGGAGCTCAAGCTCTAGGACCCTCATCAGGTCTACCGCATAAACCCAAACATCTACACTGCAATTAGGCAGCCCCTTAGCCTACATACATGAGCCCAAGCCAACTGGGCTGGGAACAGCCTTGGATGTCTAACTGCAGCATAGACATCCCTTAAGACAATTACTGTCATTGAAAAGTATCCCTTTATGCATGTTAGCATCTGAAAGGCATCTGTAAGGTCCAGATGCCTTCCTCTAAAAAGAGGCGTGATAGCTTGGAGTACATCAGAGTCTTGTCTCAGTGTTTTTTTCTCTCTGCTCCAAAGTATTTTGCATCATTTTGTTTAAGTTGAAGGTGAGCAAAACTTCACTTCAGTCACAGATACCCTGATTGAATCCAAGCTGGTGATAAAAACATAGATCAGCATAGCCAGAATCTATTCCAAGAGGAAAAACTGTTAAGTACCTTCCCATAACTGATGTTCTTTGAGATGTGTTGTTTATCTCTCTTCCAATTAGTTGTCTACACGCATACATGCATGATGACCAGAAGATTTTTCCCATAGAGGTGTCCACAAGGTCAGCCTGGGCACTTCCTGCTGTCACACCTTCATGCCACCAAACAGATAGCTCTGCCAGACTCATCCCCTCCTCCTCAGTATTTTCTTGCCAGCTACTCCAATGAAGAGATATAAGGATGGATATTGGAGTACACATAAACATCACATCTTGAAGAAGAACAGTTGCGGGAAGTTATGTAACCATTTTTTCTTTTTCAAGTATTTGTTCATGTGTATTCCAATTAGGTGAAAGTAGGAATAAGAGATCCTCCAGAAAAGAGCTTATTTTCCGGAGGATCGCGTCCAGACTGGCGCTTTTCTCTGGCTTATCTACAAGCTGGAAAAAAGCGGCAGCCATGTTAATGCAAATGCCGTGGGGGATATTTAAATCCCCCGTGGATTTGCCTATTCCAAAGTGCTACATTAGCATCCCTATTACGGAATAAGGGCCAATGTAGACACAGCCCATGTGGTCATTCCAACCTGGGTGGAAAGCCAATATGGCTGCCAAGTGTACCTTTACTGAAAGGAGAGAAAGCCTTTCTGGTTTCAAATGAAAAAGTCTAGAATGAGAAGGATTTGGGCCGGCATCTGAGGGGAGTGTTGCTGAGTCACTCAGACTGAAAACTTTTGCCACTTGGCTAAATACGTGACTCTGGTTGAAGGCTCTCTGCTACCAAACAGAATTCACTGAGCTTCCTTGGAACATGACAATTCTGTAGGGTTTAACCACAGAGCTTCCACATTATGAGGTGGAGTGACTTGAGGTTTGGGTATTGAGTTGGCCATGGTCCCGCATCAGGTGGTCTGGAATTATATGTAGAATGACTGGTGTCTCCACAGCCATGTCTAGGAGAAACATGTACCACAGCTGATGGGCCCAAGCCAGGGTTATCAAAATGACCTGCATGTGTTTCCTCTTCATCGTGAGAAAAAACCTGTGTAACAGAGAGATGGGAGGGAATGCATACAGAAAAAGGCCTTGCCAATGAAGAAGGAACGCATTAACTATGGAGCCTCTGCTGTGGTTCTGGAAAGCGCAGACATGATGACATTTCCTGTTGAGGTGAGTGGCAAACAGGTGAATGAGGAGAATGCCCCACTTTAGAAATCTCATTCTGTAGCTCTTGGGCAGGGCGACCATTTAATGGTTGTGAAAGGACCTGCTGAAGTGAGCCACCAAATTGATGAACACCCCAGGGAGGTAGGACACTTGCAGGTGAACTGAATGTCCTGCACGAAAGTCCCAAAGTCTCAGGCATATGCCTCCCCTGTTTGGTGATATCGAGTATTACCAACATCTTGTCAGTCACAACCACTACACAATGACCTGCTAAGTAATCCCAAAAGGTCTGACATGCCAGCTGTACTGCCTTGATGGGGAGGGAGAGAGTGCCTATACCACAGACCCTGTGTTTGGAGACCTGCAAAGTGATCTCCCCAACCCTATTCTGAAGCTTCTGTGACTAATGTTAAGGATAGCTGGGGACTTGGGAACAGGATCCCTACACAAACCTCCTGAGGGCTGAGTTACCACAGGAGAGAGCCTAATATTAAGTCTGGCAAAGTCATAATCTTGTCCAGATTGTCGCGTGCTGGTCAATACACTAATGCTAGCTATGACTGGAGAGGTCACTGTCTTAATCTGGCATGCTGTACTATGTAGATGCACACTGCCATGTGACCTATAAGGTTGAGGCAGTTCTTTGCCGTGGCAATGGGGAACTGTCTGAGATCTCTTATAATGTCTGATATGGCCTGCAACTGGCACTCCAGGAGGGAAGCTCTAGCTTGGGTTGAACTGAGAACTACCCCTATAAATTCTAACCTCTGAACTGGGGATAGAGTGAACTTCCTGTTTATGTGAATGCTGAAGGTTTGTCTGATGAGCCTGAGATTGGACTATACCTGTTCCCTGGAATGGCCTTTGATCAACCAATCGTCGAGATAAGGGAACTTTTAAATTTGGTATTTGTGCACAAATGACCACTGCCATGCATTTTGTGAACACTCTGGGTGCTGAAGACAGGCCAAAGGGAAGGACCATAAATTGGTAGTGTATCCCATTTACTACAAATCAGAGGTATGTCCTGTAGGAAAAGGCAACTGAAATATGGAAGTATGTGTCCTTAAATCAAGGATGGCATATCAGTCTGCTAGATCCAGAGAGGAGATAACAGAGGCCAAGGATACCACACAGAGCCTCAGTTTTCTTAGAAACTTGTTGAGCTCTGTGTCAGGGTGTCTGCCCGCACTGACCCTTAAAGGGTAAAACCCTGCTGAAAGGGGGTGCTACGGGACTGAAGGAGCTAATTCCCAAGTGACCAGCAGGAGGCTCCTGTAGCAGCGAGGCATGACCAATTACAAGGCCCCTCAGGTCTAGTGTAAGTCTTACACCACCACTGGCCTTTGGTAGTAGAAAGTATTGAGAATAAAACTCCTTACTCCTGAACTCCCAAGGAACCTCCTCCACTGTTCATAACAAGAGGAGCGAATGCACCTCCTGGACCAAGAGCTGCTTGGGAGAAGGGTCCCTGAAGAGGGATGGGGAAGGGGAAGGGGATTGGGAGGGATGAAGGGACGAAAAAAGGATAGAGTATCCTCTCTTCACCATGTCAAGAACCCACTGATCTGATGTGATACGGGCCCAAGCCTGGTGAAAAGGGGATAGTTTTGAATCCAAGGTAAAGGGGGTGGGATCCAGTTGTGAAACTGATATGCCCTCCTTGACCACACCTTCAAAAGGCCTGATAAGGGCCTGATGAAGTTTTGGTCTGGCCAGAGCCCTGACAGGAGGACTGGTGAGGCCTATTCCTGACACCCCTGTTTCTAATACAGGAGTTTTCCTGATAGTTCTGAGTAAAGAATCGTTATGGCAGTTGAGGTCCGAAGTGTCTACACTGAGTCACAGAGCTGTAAAGACCAAGGGACTTAAGTGTTGCCCTCGAATCTTTGAGGCTGTACATATAGCCTTTTGTCTTTCTTTTCAAAAAAAGGAATGGTGCCCTCAAAAGAGAGGTCTTGAATAATCTGCTGCACCTTGTATGGCAGATCAGAGGCCTGGAGCCACGAGGCCCTCCCCAGTTGCCATGACTCTTGCTGCTGTGTCAGCGCTGTCCAAAACTGCCTGCAAGGAAGCTCTAGAAATGGTCTTTTCCTCAATGAAGGAACAGAATTCTGCTCATGAGCTAGAGGGGAGCATCTTTGTAACTTTGGAGAGTGAGGTGGAGGTGTTACAAGCATATCTGCTAACCAACGCTTTTTGGATAGCAATATGCAATTGTATGATATACGTAATGTCCTAGGCTTGATGAAATTCAGAGAGGGTCCAAAAAGGCCACTGTGAAGCATTCTGCTACTGAAGCCATGGCACCTGCTGTTAATGGTGATCGTCTGTTTTTCATTGACATTTCCTGCTGGAGCTCCTCCTGAAATGGTATGACTGATTCTGAATCAGAAGCCTCCAACATCAAGGACTAAGTTGATGCTGAGCTTCTAGGTGCTGACTGGTGAGAACTGAGCTACTGGCTTGGTTGTCTGGCAGTGATTGATAATACCAGCAAGCTTGTTGAGTGAGACACTAGGATATCATTGCTGGCTTTTCCCTGGACTGAATCTGAAGACGGATAGGTGCTGAGGCTACCGGAGATCTCCCCACTACGTGAGCCTTCTGGCATCAAGGGGAGTGGAAGAGAGTGACTGTACTGGCCTGGAGATCCTCAAGTCTGTGGTTGCAACTTCCCTTCTGGGGGGAGTACCTCTCACAGACCCATGGTGGTGCGAAGATGACGCCTTTTTTCAGTGTCAAGGCAGCTGATTGTGCTGGGGCACTCTGTGCCAACAAGGAAGTGCTTGGCACCAGGTCAGTCAGTACTGGGTCTGACTGCGGGCACAGTGCTGCCTCCACTAGGAGCACTTTCTCTCTGTCCTTTAAAGTTCTGAGACGGAGTTCATGGTAAATGCATCAACGATCTTTCTGATGATACTCACCAAAGCACCTTAGCCAGGAACAGTGATGTTCAAGTTTTTGGCATGTTCTTGTCGCAGGCCCAACATTTTTAAAACCTGGAGAACACGGATTACGGGGATTTAAAATAAAAAAAACAGAGGGAGGAATACACGCTCCCCAAACGCTAACTGTAACTATATACAATAATACCAAGAACACTAGGATTTATAGACACTAGAGTCAAGAGAAACAGTGCTTGAGGAAGAGTTATGGGGGTGGGCTATCAGGGCTATATATTCAGCAGCATGAGGGTATGACTCCATGGAATACACAGGTTGACCCTACAGATGCTTTGAAAAAATCTTCCAGCCACCATGCACATGTGCGTGTACACACCTAACTGGCATACACATGAACACTTGAAGAAGAAATGACATTTTCCTGGAAAACAAATGGTAGAGGAATGCATTTTTCACTACTCATGCTATCTGAATGAGTGAAGGTCTATAGAGCCAGAGGCTTTATAGCATGCATCATTGTCAATATCTCACTTTTTTTTCTTTATAACACTAAGATAAATACCATTCCTTCCAAGTACTTACATCACTTGAGTTTTTCAAATTGCTCTTTAACTTCCTTACTAAGTCTTCAATTTCTGTTAAGGTCACAATCTCATTTCCTTTGAAGTGTGCCACTGGAAAATTAATTTTCCATTATCTTCTATAGTAAGAACGATTGAAGAATCATTTAACTTCACTGTCTCATCTCGCTTTTCAACTGACCCCATGCAGCCCACTAGTTTTTTGGAAGGTATCACTGCAGAGTCTTCTTACTTCTAATGTACTTAAAATGTATTTAAATAGGGACAGGTAATTTCTTATTCTCTTTTGTCTCCTTTTCAATCAATTTTCAATTCTGCTGACATACTCTGTGTTGCTCAAGACAGATTTTGGCTTTTTAAAAGGGTTTTCCCCCCCCCCAATATTTTAGCAGTAAAAACTGTACTCAACCATTTTACTTACACAGTGAGGTACTGATATCCGATTGGGCCTTATAGGGGCTACCACAACATACAAAACAAAAATAATTAGTATATACTTTATCTCTGTATGAAAGAGATTACGCTCTTTAAAAATCAGTTGAAGAGTTTAAGACATTACTAAGATTTACAATGTGTTGTGCTAATAAATTTTTCAAATATCTCTCGTAAGTCACACATAGCATAAATATGCAATTACAGAATCAAGGTTAGCTTAAGTTTTGTTAAGAAAATGTATGCATTATAAAGAAAGGCCCTAACTAGCAATTAGAAGGCAAACCTTGAAAATACCAAGTTATAAGGCCTGTAGGGATGAAGTAAAGATGATGTCTAGTTCAAAGAATAAACTAACAAGATAAGGGGAAGTTTCTAAAAAGATAGCCTCTGGTACATAGGGAAGAAGAGGACTGAAGATGTTTTTAAATGGCAGAAAAGGAACCGGTCTTAAAATGAGCCAATATAAGCCTTTCCAACCTCCATACTGGTATAAAAGGCTACATAAACCCAGGTGCAATAGAAAAGCTGCTTGTCGTCAAGGAGAGAAGAAAAGGATTTGGATAGAAATGGGATTGTAAATCTTATGTGGATTAAGACCAGAACTAAGGATAAATAGCGAAGGGTAAATATTCTCAAACTGATTTTTACATGAAGTTACCAATTGGCAATGGCATTACTTGTATGCTAATGGATATAAAAAAGTAAACTGTTCATTGTAAAGGGTTCATTGCTAAATGACCATATTGGAGCCAATATGTAAATATCCATTTGTAAATATCTTGCTCAAATATCTTGCTTCTGATTTAATACAGGAATTTAGGGTTAAATCAGTGTCATAGAATCATAGAACACTAGAACTTGGAAGGAACCTTGAGAGATCAAGTCCACTCTCCTGCCTTCATGACAGGACCAAGCACCATCTAGATCAGTGTTTCGAAAATAGTGCTCAGGGTTCTGCGAAGTAAAAGTAAGAGTTCGGAAAGAAGTCCTCTCCCCTCCACCCCCCCATGTAAGGGAAAGGCAAGCTGGGTGGTCACCCATGGCCGCCATTTTCAAGGGGCCGCTGCGGTCTTAGGGGTGGGCTGGCGTTTGTTGTTTTCTTTTTCTTTTGTGGACCAGTTTCCCCTGGCGTTTTTTTTTAAAGGGTTCCCTGGCCAAATAAAATTGGGAAACACTGGTCTAGATCATTCCTGATAGATGTCTAATGAAACGACTCTTAAAAACCTCCGGTAATGGAGATTCCACAACCTCCCTAGGCAACTTATTCCAGAATTTAACTACCCTGACAGTTAGGAAGTTTTTCTTAATGTCCAACCTAAACCTTCCTTGCTGCAGTTTAAATCCATTGCTTCTTGTCCTATCCTCAGAGGTAAAGGAGAACAATTTTTCCCCCTCCTCCTTGCAATACCCTTTTAGATACTTGAAAAATGCTATCATGTCCCTTCTCAGTCTTCTCTTCTAATCTAAACAAGCCCAATTATTTTACTCTTCTCTCATAGCTCAAGTTTTCTGGACCTTTAACCATTTTTGTTGCTCTTCTCTGGACCCTCTCCATTTTTTCCAGATCTTTCTTGAAATATGGTGCCCAGAACTGGACACAATACTCCAACTGAGACTTAATTAGTGCAGAAGAGAGCAGCAGAATGACTTCTGGTGTCTTGCTCACAACCCTGCTGTTAATGCATTCCAGAATGATGGTTTTTTGTTTTGTTTTTTTTGCTGCAACAGTATCACACTTTTGACTCATATTTAGCTTGTGGTCCACTATAACCTCGAGATCCCTTTCTGCAATACTCCTTCCTAGACAGTCGCATTCTGAATGTGTGAAACTGATTGTTCCTTCCTACGTGGAGTACTTTGCATTTGTGCTTATTAAACTTCATACTATTTATCTCAGACCATTTCTCCAGTTTGTCCAGATCATTTTGAATTATGACCCTATCCTCCAAAGCACTTGCAAGTCCTTCAAGTTTAGTATCATCTCCAAACTTGACAATCGTACTCTCTATGCCATCTAAATCATTGATGAAGATAGTGAACAGAAAAGTTATAAAACATACCTCTGCGGAAGCCCACTTGTTATGCCCCTCCAGCATTATTGTGAACTGTTAATGACTACTCTTCGGAAATGTTTATCCTGCCAGTTATGCACCCACCTAACAGTAGCCCCATCTAAGCTGTATCTACCTAGTTTATTGATAAGAAGGTCATGCAAGACCGTATCAAATGTTTTACTAAAGTTTAGGTATTCCATATCTACTGCTTCTTCCTTATCAACAGGACTCATTATCCTACCAAAGAAAGCTATCAGATTGATTTGACGTGATATGTTCTTTAAAAATCCATACGAGCTATTACCTATCACTTTATTATCATCCAGTTATTTGCAGATGAATTCCTTAATTACTTGCTCCATTATCTTCCATGGCACAGAAATTAAACTGATTGATCTGTAGTTTCCTGGGTTGTGTTTATTTCCCTTTTTATAGATAAGCTCTATATTTTCCCTTTTCCAGTCTTCTGGAATCTCTCACTACTTCCATAACTTTTCAAAGACGATAGCTAAAGGCTCAGATACCTCCTCTATCAGCTCCTTGAGGATGCATTTCATCAGGCTCTGGTGACTTGAAGACCTCTAACTTTTCTAAGTAATTTTTAACTTGTTCTTTCTTTTTTTATTTTAACTTCTATACCTACCTCATTCCACTAGCGTCATGGTAATACCCTGCTCAAATAATAATTCCATTACCACAGGATAAGTCAATAGCCCAAAAATAGCTTTCCACTCACCAATTTCGCTTGCTGTGCATTTACTGGATCACCATACTGAAGTAAAGCTTGAAACTGATTATTCTTTGTGAATGTTATGATCTTCAATACAGCACCAAATTTAGAGAATATCTGTCAAAAATAACAAAAATTGACATGTGCAGAAATTTATTACAAATCACATAAACTAAAGTGACAAAGACAAATGGCTTACTTGGTGAAGAACATCCAGGGTTACAGGATAGTACATGTTGTCAATAATTATTCTAAGTACTGGACTCTGTGCTGGAGTCACTGCACTCTCACTAACAGTAGTTCCACTTATGGGAGTATTTGTCGTCTGTATTGCTGTCACTGCCTGAAGAACAGCTTGAGCCCGCTAAATATAAAGAAAAAATATTATACAAGATAGTATAATAAAAAAAGATTCAGAAAGTCATAGCTATATTCATATTGTTACTACCAATACATATTTAGTTACCTGTTTCACAATAATTCACCTTTCAAAAAAATATACCTAGTGATGTAACAAAAGAATGGTAAACATTTTGGATATTATTTCAGTGATATGGCAGCAAAACCACATTGTCTACTAGATCTAAATAGTAACGTGCAATGTCTAATAGAAAAGTATAATAGAAACCACCACAATCTATCACCAGGGGAGAAGTTGGTAATGCTGAAAACAATGATTGGTTCCTACTGAGTAACAGGAAATTATTTCAAATGAAGCCAATATCTGGCCTTCTAGGAGCAAGGATGATGCTCTACTGTTGGATAAAAGTGAGCTTTTGGGGGATTTCATTTCCAGATATTACTATGAGGAATAAAACAACAACAAAACACAAAACTACAGTAGCATAATGTAAGTTACTGAATAAGTTAAAAAAAAAAAACCTTAAAATATTTTCCATATTAACATTAGAGCTAATCAAAACAATACTGAAATATTAAGTAACAGTTTTTGATAGGGAAAGATAATACAAGTATGGTGCTTCAAAAATATTATAATGTGTTTTTAATTAAATAATATGCAGTCACGGAACACAGCCAGAATGAATGGTTACAAAAACAAACTACTTGCTGTCTGTATTATCCAACCTCTTCAAAAATAAAAATCCCAAGAATTTCTTAAAGCAACAAGTACAGTCTTAAAACTTTCTAGGATAATCACATACTAACAACTCATGTCTACATAACTACTTCTATTGCCGAAGTTATCAATTTTAAAAGGGTTAGGCAGTTTTCTGAGGAAAAAAGGCAAAGAGGAGGGTTTTCATTTATATGTTTTATTACAGTACCTTTAAGTAGTAAAACAATAAAATTGAAAAGACAGGTAAAAATCATAATTAATCATCAACATATGAATGTATATTGTATATTTTTAAAGTATTACCAGAGACACTACTCATTTGCAAATCCCACAACTTTCATGATAGCCCTCACACAAACAAAAATATGGAAAGTAAGCAAAAAAAAGACCTGGTGAACACTACGTGGAGACAAGAAAGTTTACTGTAGCATGTCAAGTATTAGTTAATGATATTTTGACAAGTATTTTGAAGACAATGGTGATTTCTTTTTAAAAACGTATACGAAATGCACATCACTTTTATGCCACTCAAACATATGAATGAGTTACTTCATTGCTACAATCTTCTTCAAGTTTTCAAATAGTAATGTTCCAATTAAAATATGAGTTTTAGGCTAGTCTGACAAGCTGTTTGTTTTGTACAACCTAAGGACTAGAACTTGAAAACTCTTACACACACAAGTGCTTTCAATGAGGACTATTCAATTAAGTAAGGATTTGTAAGATCTGGCTTTCTATATCAGAGCCTGCAAACACTCTTTCTCCAGTGTGTGCTTATTGCTCATATTTAATTCCATTAAGGTCAACTGGATTGCATGCCATAGTAAGCTTGATTGTTGAAATAAGCATTGACAGTGTATGGCCTATTGCATAGAAATTACAAGACAAATCGATTGTTTTAGAGGAGGTAAAAGTTTAGTTTAATTTTAATAGTTGTTTTAGAAACCCACATTTTGAATATATTCAAGAAAATGTTAAAACAGGCAAAATCAGCTGCATATTTATTTAATAAAATATTACATAAAATTAATTTATTTTAAAGTTTCATAATATTCTTTCACATTTGACAATTTGACCTTATGATCCTAGGATCATACGCAGCCTATAATTATTAGGGATGTCAAAGTATAACCGTACATGGTTACCCAATGAGCCGGGGCTCAGAGGTTAAATTAACCATCATGGTCACACACAAGCTCCCGATACACACAGGTAATCAGCTAAATATCTGGCTCCCCGAGCACATCAGCTCTGGGTGATCTGCCTACACCCCTACCTTCCCTTTCCCTGCATGAAATTTTCAGTGATTACATGGTTAAACACATTTTAAACATTGCTAATAATAATAATACAAAGTCCATATTAAAACATTTCATACTGACAAATTGACAATCAAGGAGATTCACAGTTATGTCAAATCATTCTGTTCTTAACTCCCCTGTGTCTAGCTTAGGGATGTAAGTGACTAGTCGACTATACAATAAGCAAAAGCTTATTGGAAAGTCAACTAGTCCCTTGACTAGACGCTTCTGCCGTCCCCTTGGGGGGAGAGCAGGACCTGGTGCTGGGGAGAGCCGGCTTAAAAGTTGGTTCCCCCCAGCACCATCTCTGCAGGAGACAGGGGAGTAGAGGGGACAAGGCGCTGATTTATGGCTCACGCCCAGTCCCAGACACTGAGACTCTGCTTTTTAAACATATTAAGAGCTTGCCAGCTCTTAATACATTTAAAAATCAAAAGCGCAGCGGGAGAGGGAAGGGGAGGTCCAAGTGCGAGCCAGGCAAGATGATTCCCAGCTCAGGCCAGGTCCCCCCTGCTGTGTTTTAGCCTTGTAAATGTATTAAGAACCAGTGGGGACCCAGCAGGAGCCAGGAATCAGCTGGCCCAGCTTGCACTGGGACCCCCTCCCGCTTATCGACTAATCGACTAGTTGATGGAAAAACCATCGACTAGACGATTAGTTAATTAACCTATATTTAACAGCCCTAGTCTAGGTACTGTAGCCGCAAGGTAAAAAAATGTTTGTTTTAAATCTTTAATGTTATTTTGTTGTTGTATTTACATGGTGGTGTTGCATTTAATTTTTTGAGTTTTCGTGTAAGTTAACTGATTGACTGACAACCCTGGTAACTGTTAAGCCACAAGACAAGAAGATGTATTTTATGAAAAAAAAATTCAAATTTAATTAGAAACAGTTAACCATGAAATACATTCATAAAATACTAGCATGTAATTGCAATATGTAAAATTACAAACTCTATGTCTTTTACAATATCACAATAAACTGCAATTATAAAGAAAGTTTAGTTTATACAAAAATACATTCAACTCAGTATGTGTCCATGAATATATGCTACGCTTAATTTGCTATTGTATGCATTTGTTATACTTCATTAACAGTAAATATACCTGGTTTAGTGTATTATCAGTCTTTAGTTCTTTATGATTAGAGTACTGAATATAGATGGGTTGGTTACGAAGATGAGGTGTCACAGCAGAATAGTAATTAACCATAGTAATAGCTGCTTCTTCTGTTGCCAGCTCCAAAAAAGCCTATAATGTAAGAATTAAAAAAAAAAGTATTTACACACTATTTACACTTTGTATGGCTAGAATAAAACACATTAACACAATAAATAGATATAAGATTTCTAGCTTTCACATTTTCCCTTAAAACCACCCACCATACTTCTCTAGAATGGGTCTGCTGTTGGCAAATTAAAAGACATAATTTCACATCTACCCACTTAAGCAAATTGGGGTATGTGCACATAAAGTGATAACTTTGAAGAAACTAGCCTAAATGGTTGGTTCACAACCCATATTTATTGAGTGTCATCTGCTCTAACCTATTAATCCTTCACTACTTTCCAATGCAAAATGGACTAGAAATAGTATGGAGCACACAGAAGAAGAGTGTGAACTGAAAGAATGCAAGGCTTTTCTTCTTAGCTATTTACCATTACATCTGGATTAATGTCAGTAAGATTTTATCAGTGTATTTGGAATTTTTAAAAATGCTTAAATCATTTTACTATAAATAGAACTCTGAAACAAGAAGAATACCTGATTTTTTCCTTTTAGCATCAGGATGTTGGTTACCTTACCAAAAGGTAAGCCTAAAGCAATAACTTCTGTTTCTGTCACTTCACCAGGCAATTTCCTGATATGAAGAACACGAGAAGGAGCCCCATCCATTTTATCATCTGCTTTGAATTTCTTGTTGTCATTACCATTGGCTGAAAGACATTTTTAAACTCAATTTCATATTTACAAGTCAATGATATTTTAGAAAATAAAATGTGCTTTGTACTAGAAGCTAAATATCCAAGTCATCATATAAGCTATGCGCCCTACCATTCAAGTCAGCAAAGCCATTTAACATTTATCTAAGCTTTCCAAAGAAACTAATAAGCAGATGAAAATTTGGAACTGCTACAGGCCACATACAAAATTTGTGGAGAACATATGTAAAGCCAGAGGACTAGAGAAATAAAACCTTTGTAATTGAATAACAAGTCCTGTTAATTTCACTTTGATATGTGTGAAAAATTAGAATAAATTGATAGGCAGGCACTTATGTAAAATAATCCTTTCACAGCCCAGCCTGAGCAAATAAGAGTTGTTGGTGAATTCCACAAAGGGAAGAAAATAGAGAACTCTGCGATCTTCAAAACTTCAGAGCGGTGGGGATAGCCTCTCAGCCATAAAGACAGCATTATATTAATATAATAAGCTCAGAAGGAACAATAAGGCTTTCTAATCTTCTCCCATATATACAGTGACTATAGAATTCACTCATTTATTCCGGTATTGAGCCTAATAACTCTACTGGACTAACACAAAAAGGCATCCAGTCTTGATTCTAAAGTCATCAAAAGCTGGAAAGCCCTCCATTTGGTAGTTAGTTCCAAAGCTTAATCACTTCCACTGTTAAAAATCTGTACCTTATTTCTAATTTCAATTTGTATAGCTTGAACTTCCAGCCACTGGTTCTCGTTATGCCTTTCTCTGCTACATTAAAGAGCCCTCTAGTGATCTATATTCTCCCGGTGAAAATATTTATAACAACTAATCATCGACTTTAAGATCAGAAGGGACCATCATGATCATGCAGTCTGACCTCCCATACAGAACCTTACCCACTCCCCTCCTAGACCTTACACCACCTCCTGTACTCCAGTCCTCTGCCCCAGGTCACAATCCCCTTTCACCCAACCTACCTCCTAGATCCCACACTCCAATCTCTTACCCCAAGTCTCTTCTGCTCCCAATCTCCATCCATACCCTCGCAACTCCCCATCCAATAATATAATAGAAATGTACTGACCTCAACCATTTACCAAATATTTGGAGTGGCCTCCCCATTAAAAATGGATTGCCCACCCGTGCTGTAGGGAGTGGCTGAAACACTTGTATCATGGATCCAAAGTCTTTTAAGGAAAGTGTTAAGTACTGATAATAATTCCAGGGAGTATCATGTGACCTTATATGTGTTATGTACCAAGTTCTCAGTTATGCAGCAATATGCAAATTACTGATCTATAGTAATACACAGCATTTATCAAACTACTGAAAGATTCAGGAAAATGAAAAGTACGGTACTCCCTTCAGTCCCACTATGTGTTAAAACATACTCATAATTTAGAATTTTTTATTAAATTACACTACATCTTGAAATACATCTTTAGGGTTAGGGTTTCTATTTAAAGAATAAAGTATATTCAATATTGGCTGTTAAAATATTTTATGCAACTATTTTTTATTATTTACATTTCAAGTGTTCAATAATATTATTTAACAGTGATTGTTTTATATTTGTTACATCTAAATGGACATTTTTTTCTCCACACCAAACCACCTAATGGATCTTTAGTTATCAGTCGGATGAATGACCTTGCTGTTTAGCAGTCACTCAGTTTTACATAAACAATTTTATTCTTTCTTACATGTTTTAATAAGCAGTAATAAATGATGCTGTTATTTAAAGTACTATTACTAGCATTTGAGTTTGCACTGAGAGAAGAATAGGGCAGTAAACACTTCAAAGTTATTTCAGGCTCTCTGAAAACTCAGACATTATTGTAACAAATAAAGGATGTCTAATTTTGAAGATTTTCCTAGCGACCAGAACTGTTTTAGTTCATATATATTTTTTAATACACAACCTTATATTAACATTCATTTTGTGCATATTTTAAATATTAATTTCTATTGATCTTGTAGAAATAAAAGAGTAAATGCAAGACTAGAACCCAATGTACACACTTTAAGCCTCTCAAATGATTGTTTACAACCTCCCTGCATTTTGCAGTTGTTAGATATTAAGGATTATATCTAATGTCCTAAGTATAATAATGAACTTTTGTTCTGGTCAGTTTATCTTTGCTTAGCTAATCTAAGAAATCACAGGCTGCTGTTTAAAATATAAACAGAGATCTCCCTTAAATTTGTGGCTTAGAGTCAGAAGTGGATGGCTATCTCCATTTCAGCTCATCAAATAAGAGTGTTACATGTAACACAAAGCAGTTTACCCAACATTTCATAGAATACTAGGACTGGAAGGGACCTCGAGAGGTCATCGAGTCCAGTCCTCATGGCAGGACCAAATACTGTCTAGACCATCCCTGATAGACATTTATCTAACGTACTCTTAAATATCTCCAGAAATGGAGATTCCACAACCTCCCTGGGCAATTTATTCCAGTGTTTGAATATTTTTAAAGTATTACCAGAAATACTACTCATTTGCAAATCCCACAACTTTCATGATAGCCCTCACACAAACAAAAATATGGAAAGTAAGCAAAAAAAAGACCTGGTGAACACTACGTGGAGACAAGAAAGTTTACTGTAGCATGTCAAGTATTAGTTAATGATATTTTTGACAAGTATTTTGAAGACAATGGTGATTTCTTTTTAAAAACGTATACGAAATACACATCACTTTTATGCCACTCAAACATATGAATGAGTTACTTCATTGCTACAATCTTCTTCAAGTTTTCAAACAAATAGTAATGTTCCAATTAAAATATGAGTTTTAGGCTAGTCTGACAAGCTGTTTGTTTTGTACAACCTAAGGACTAGAACTTGAAAACTCTTACACACACAAGTGCTTTCAATGAGGACTATTCAATTAAGTAAGGATTTGTAAGATCTGGCTTTCTATATCAGAGCCTGCAAACACTCTTTCTCCAGTGTGTGCTTATTGCTCATATTTAATTCCATTAAGGTCAACTAATGTGTGCTTATTGCACATATTTAATTCCATTAAGGTCAACTAATGTCCAACCTAAACCTCCTTTGCTGCAGTTTAAGCCCATTGCTTCTTGTTCTATCCCCAGAGGCCAATATGAACAAGTTTTCTCCCTCCTCCTTATGACACCCTTTTAGATACCTGAAAACTGCTATCATGTCCCCCTTCAATCTTCTCTTTTCTAAACTAAACAAATCCAATTCCTTCAGTCTTCCCTCACAGGTTGTGTTCTCTAGACCTTTAATCATTCTCGTTGCTCTTCTCTGGACCCTCTCCAATGTCTCCACATCTTTCTTGAAATGTGGTGTCCAGAACTGAACACAATACTCCAATTGAGGCCTAACCAGCGCAGAGAGGAAGAATGACTTCTCCTGTCTTGCTCACAACACACCTGTTAATGCATCCCAGAATCATGTTTGCTTTCTTTGCAGTAGCATCACATTGCTGACTCATATTCAACTTGTGGTCCACTATATCTCCTAGATCCCTTTCTGCCATACTCCTTCCCAGACAGTCGCTTCCCATTCTGTATGTATGAAACTGATTGTTCCTTCCTAAGTGGAGCACTTTGCATTTGTCTTTATTAAACTTCATCCTCTTTACCTCAGACCATTTCTCCAATTTGTGCAGGTCTTTTTGAATTATGACCCTATCTTCCAGATTAGTCGCAACCCCTCCCAGCTTGGTATCATCTGCAAACTTAATAAGCTTACTTTCTATACCAATATCTAAATCATTGATGAAGATATTGAACAGAGCTGGTCCCAAAACAGACCCCTTGCAGAACCCCACTTGTTATTCCTTTCCAGCAGGATTGTGAACCATTAATAACTACTCTCTGAGTACAGTTATCCAGCCAGTTATGCACCCACCTTATAGTAGCCCCATCTAAGTTGTATTTACCTAGTTTATTGATAAGAATATCATGCAAGACTGTATCAAATGCCTTACTAAAGTCTAGGTATACCACATCCACCGCTTCTCCCTTATCCACAAGACTCGTTATCCTATTAAAGAAAGCTATCAGATTTGTGTGACATGATTTGTTCTTTATAAATCCATGCTGGCTGTTCCCTATCACCTTGCCACTTTCCAAGTGTTTACAGATCATTTCCTTAATTACTTGCTCCATTATCTTCCCCGGCACAGAAGTTAAACTAACTGGTCTCTAGTTTCCTGGGTTGTTCTTATTTCCCTTTTTTATAGATGGGCGCTATATTTGCCCTTTTCCAGTCCTCTGTAATCTCTCCTGTCTTCCATGATTTTCCAAAGATGATAGCTATAGGCTCAGATCCCTCCTCTATCAGTTCCTTGAGCATGCTAGGATGCATTTCATCAGGCCCTGGTGACTCGCAGACATCTAACTTTTCTAGGTGATTTTTAACTTGTTCTTTTTTTATTTTACCTTCTAAAACTACCTCCTTCCCACTAGCATTCACTATGTTAGGCATTCCTACAGACTTCTCGGTGAAGACCGAAACAAAGAAGTCATTGAGCATCTCTGCCATTTCCAAGTTTCCTGTTACTGTTTCTCCCTCTTCACTGACCAGTGGGCCTACCCTCTCCTTGGTCTTCCTCTTGCTTCTAATGTATTTATAAAAAGTCTTGTTTCCCTTTATTCCCATAGCTATTTTGAGCTCATTCTGTGCCTTTGCCTTTCTAATCTTGCCCCTGCATTCCTGTGCTGTTTGCCTATATTCATCCTTTGTAATTTGTCCTACTTTCCATATTTTATATGACTCCTTTTTTATTTTTAGATCATGCAAGATCTCATGGTTAAGTCAAGGTGGTCTTTTGCTGTATTTTCTATCTTTCCGACACATCGGAATAGCTTTTTTTTGTGGAAAAGGATGGAGTTCCAAGAACAGATAAGACATGCTGTTTTCACAAGCTCTGATTTCACCTGCTAACAGAAAGCAATGTCATGTTGCTTCTTCTGCCAGCCAGCAGAAACAAATGGGTCTTATGAGTCATGGATTGAGTAACAAAACAAAATATTGAGTTTGAAAAAATGAAATTCATTCAGTTTTCAAAACTTTTAGAAGCATTTGGTACTGAATAAAACCTATACACCATATCTGTATAGTCTCTCACTTCCATTTTAAATGATATTCACAATAGGAGATAAAGTTTAAGGATACATTGTGGAAAATGAATGATTATTTCATTTTAATACATGAAACACAGAACAAGTTGTTCAAAGCTACTGAAAAGTGAATTCCATTATTGCTAAAACACTGAGTAGTCCTGTGGCACATTAGAGACTAACAGATTTATTGGGGCATAAGCACAATAAATCTGTTGGTCTCTAAGGTGCCACGGGAAGTTGTTTTTGTACATGCAGACTACTACATCTCTGAGAATTTTCAATTATTGTTAGAAAATGTTTATTCTAACAACTGTATATCTACGTAATCAGTAGCTCTGTGGATTAAAAGATACATCAGAAACCAAACAAGCTAATGAGCGGCTTTAGCAATTATGTACTGTGGCTCATCTCATTCAAAAACATGATTAAGGAAACAATAGGCCAGCCTAAAAGGTACTCCCCCGATGCAAAAGGGTAAAAAGTAAATAGAGGCAAGTCATGGGAAATATCAATTGTCTCAATTCTGCCAAAAATTACAATTAAAGTATTTGGCACTTTAAATAGCTGACTGCCTACAGCTATTTTGCCCAGCCAAGCCCTGGCTGATATGATTTTCACTTGGAATTTCACTGACTAACCCTCACCACACACAATACACCCCTTCTCAAAAGTACTGTCATAATTTTCGCAAATCTATACACAGGTTTTATGATACTGAATAAACCAGCAACAACTTATAGACACTGATAGGCATTCTACACATATGCTACTGTTTAAACCCTATTAGATGGACTATGCTCCTTAGGGCTTAATTGCCTTCCAAAGCTTAGAAAACTTATGTTCATTTAGCATACACTAAATTCTTGAAATTAAGAATAGTCAGGACCTTTTCATTTCCTCAGCAAAGGATTATATTCTTATAAAGGGCAACACAGCCACTTAACTATCCTTTAAGCAACCAAAAGAGTTAGAGATCAGATCCAAGGAACAGAATCATACACATCCTCAATAAATCATGTTAAATGCTATAGCTCTCAATCGTACAGGCTGCACTGACTGTCCCAAAGTCAGAGCTACTTTAGAAAGAAAATAGCTAATTCCAATGTCCGTGATAATACCAATCACTGAACAATGGGACAACTTCATCTTGGAAATAGCTCAACTGGGGGAGAAGTGGAGGGGAGGTAAGTGGGAGAATTACTAGCATATATTGTCACATTTCCCTTTTTAAAACATTTAAAAAAATCCAATTTCTAAGCGTTCTGAGGTCAGAACAATGTTAGACAAAAAATGTAATCCATCAGTAAAACTTTCTTCTGGCAACTTAATTTAACATCATTGTAAAAAAACAAAACTGTGATGTAACTGAAGATTTAACCTAAAAATTAAATTTAAAAAATTATACATCTCTTTGTTATCTTGTTATATAAATGACCCACTATAAAAAAATTCTCTTTCTTTTTCCTGCAGTGAATGCCCTGCAGTTCCCATCCCCATTTCTGCACAGCCTCCATTATCTAGGTCCATATTTAGCAATTTATGTATAGCTTTGGGAAAGGTTGATGCCCTGGAAGAACACATCTACTAAAAACATTACTTTCACCTATTGTTTCTTTTGACGAAAATAAAGGAACAATTTACAACAACAATTTTAATGATAATGCTCTTATACATATGCACTAATATAACAATTTATTTTAGTTCACTGGCTACAATATGATAAACACAAGTGGTAAACTCAAACAGCCTAAATTTATTCAAATTGACCTCCTCATACAGAAAGGACAAAAGAGTCAAATTCGGGATTTCTTTCCCTGTATTTAGCAGCCCGAATAAATTAAGATCCACATATTCAGATGAATGGAAATATGAAAATTAATTGTCAGACACTAAGTTACAAACATCTGTATTATATTGGATGCATCATTAAAAAGATCATGCTATGATTGCAAATTAAATATTCCAGCATATTTTTAGCAGGGATGATTCATTTAATGTATCTGATAAAGGGCCTGAGACTGGGAATAGGATCTATCCAATGTACAAATAGGTTCCCAGAATGAAGCAAATTGTAGAGAAGTTATTATATTAATACTGCACACATATCTTCATAAGATAACCTAAGGAGTTAGCTATTCTTTAGATGAAAACAATTTTTATTGTTCGACAGTAAAATACATAGGCATCGATTTCCTCTAAAGCCAGGGAGGTGCTCAACTCCCCCTCCACTCCATCCAGTTCCATCTCTTCTCCCAAACCACTTCCCCACCTATTCCCTGCCTCCCCACCTTCAAGCAGACCATGTGCCTGTTCTTTCTGTTCCCTTCGTGGAAGGCGCTGAGAAGGGGAGGAGTTGGTTAGCAGGATTGCCAACGGGCAAGAGGGACTGGGAGGACAGGGGGAGCTTGGCTGTCTGTGGGTGCTCCAGCCCCAGCACACCCACTGAGTCAGCGCCTATGTTAAGATATAGATAGAGGAGGAAAATGCAATAAGCATAACTAAAATAATTGACCATGATTAAGACCGTAACATTTATTACAAGTTTTCAGTCTGAAGCTAAACAATGCAAATATCTACTAGTTAATATATATCTGAAAGAGACATGAACCTGAAGTTTTAAGTGTCACATCCCAGACACATACTTAGAGCAGTTTTTCCAACTAGTGAGCACATTGGCCCAAGCAGATGTGCTGCACAAGTTTTTGAAAAAAATACAAGTGAGAATTGGAGGTGATGGAGGAAGCTGCCTTTGATTGGCATCGGCCTCCTTGTCACACCTCCACCAGAAGAAGAGCAATCAATCAGAGCTCTAGCTCCCCCCTCTTATCCCACCACACCTAAACTTTCCTGGGTGAGCAACGTGTTGCCTCCTCTGCCCCAAACCTGCCCTCCAGCAACCACCAGTGAGGGTGAGGGAAGAGCCCCTAGTGCTCAAGGTGTGCCATGGTAAAGAAAAGGTTAGAAATTAGTGACTTCTAATAATGTTTATTGTTAATTTGAACTAGTGAACAGAAAAGCCAGTGAACAGATTTACTTCTAGCAAGGGGTGTTGAAAGCTCAGTAGTCATCTACTAAACATAAAAAAAATGTATAAAATCTTCCTGATAATTTCATATTTCATTGTAGACTTCATTACAGAAACACTACAATCTCTTCTCTAATGTACACTTGATGTTTTGGGTTGACACATTTTAGGGAAAAAGTTAGGAACACTTAGTTATGGTCATACAAACACGTAATGCAAATCAGTTTATTAAATAATTTGTATTTTACCAATATTGTGCATATAACCATAAACCTTCACATTACAAAAACTTATATAGATTTAGCAGTGTTACAAGTTTCCAGTGTTGATAAATGAAGACTTCTGCTTATCTACAGGTCCCCCATCCAACCCATGGCTTGGACTTTACCGTTAACAACCCTCATAGGAGGGTTAAGGTGGGATATGAGAATAGGGTAGGGACTGGGTTCCCTGCTGTACCAATCACAGGAGTCCCCAGATCATTTATTCTGTTCTTTTTCTTTATCAATATCTCCTTTTAAGTCCTTTAACCAAGCCATTTATCCAGTCACTGGATGCCTTTTATATGGAATACCTGCACAGGACATCTACCACAAGGAGATACTAACAATTTGCTTGCCTGCCTCCCCCCACTGCTACTACAAGCAGATTCCCAAACATCTCCCAATGGCCTCTTGCCTAGCAGCCCTAAATGGTGACAGTTCTCTCAGGAGAAAGAACTCACTGTCCCTTGCAAGACCAGCAAGGGACACCAGCAACTAGGTATGTCAACAAATAGTTCACTAGACAATTAACCGATAAGCCTAGGGTTACCAGTTTATCTTGTCTACTACTCGCATTTCCCCCCTTGCCTTGCTGCCACTGTATCATCATCAGCAGCAGGAGCCGATACCGGGGGAAGCTGGCTTAAAAGCCCTTTCCTTCCAGTACCAGCTCAGTGGTGCTGTCTCCCCTCTCCCTGGTGCAAAGAAGCCTCTGTCCACTTTCTGATCCTGGGCCTGACATGGGCAGAGGCTGCTTCATGGTACCAATCCCTGTCCACAGGAAGCTCAGACCCCCCCCCCCCCAGACAAGGGCTGCTTCCACCCCACACTACAGCCTCTGCATCAGAGGCAGCAGCATGGGGCAGCAGCTCATCTGTGCAGGATGGCAGGGGGCTCTCCAGGAGTAGGCCTAGGTGTACAATGGCTACATCCCTGCCCCTAGGGAGTATCAAATAATCATGTAACTGCAAAGATTTCATGCAGTTACACGACTACTCAATTACCCAATAGCTAACATCCCTACCAGCAATAGTGTTATCCTTGAGCTGGTACCATAAGAAGAGCCATATTGGGTCAGACCAACAATCCATCCAGCCCAGTATTCTGTCTGCCAACAGTGACTAATGCCAGATGCCCCAGAGTGAGAAAACACAACAGGTAATCCTCACATGATCCCTCCCATCACCTACTTCCGGAGAAACAGAGGCTTGCGACTCTATTCCTACCCATCCTGGCTAATAGCCATTGATAGACCTAACCTCCATTAATCTATCTAGCTCTTTTTTGAATCCTGTTAAAGTCCTAGTCTTAACCATAACCTCTGGCAAGGAGTTCTACAGGTTGACTGTGTGCTGAATGAAAAAAGACTTCCTTTTGTTTGTTTAAACCTGCTGCCTATTAATTTCATTTGGTGACCCCCCTAGTTCTTATATTGTGGGAATAAGGAAATAACTTTTTCTTATTCACTTTTTCCACACCAGTCATGATTTTATAGACCGCTATCATATTCCTCATTAGTATCCTCTGTTCTAAGCTGAAAAGTCCAAGGCTTTTAAATCTCTCTTCATATAGGACCCATTTCAAACCCTTATCATATTTGTTGCCCTTTTCTGAAATTTTTCCAATGCCAAAATATATTTTGAGATGAGGTGACCACATCTGTACCCAGTATTCAAGATGTGGGCATACCATGGATTTATATAGAGGCATTAAGATGTTTTCGATCTTATTCTCTTTTTTAATGATTTCTAATATTCTATTTGCTTTTTTGACTGCCATTGTACATTGAGTGAATGTTTTCAGAGAACTATCGA
The DNA here is from genome assembly GCF_049634645.1 of Pelodiscus sinensis. Classification (NCBI taxonomy): domain Eukaryota; kingdom Metazoa; phylum Chordata; order Testudines; family Trionychidae; genus Pelodiscus; species Pelodiscus sinensis. Next base: position 36,961,423 of record NC_134719.1, on the reverse strand, counting down.
CAATGACTCCAAGATCTCTCGAGTAGTTGTAGCTAAATTAGTCCCCATCATATTGAATGTATAGTTGGGATTAATTTTTTTCAAGATGCATTACTTTACATTTGTCAACATTAAATTTCATTTACCATTTTGTTGCCCAATCACTTAGTTTGATGAAATCTTTTTGAAGCTCTTCACAGTCTGCTTCGGTCTTAACTTCTTGAGCAGTTTGGTATCATCTGCAAATTTTTCCATCTCATTGTTTATCCCTTTTTCTAGATCATTTATAAATAAGCTGAATAGGACTGGTCCCAGGACAGACCCTTGGGGGACTTCACTAGTTATCTCACTCCATTCGGAAAACTTACCATTTATTCCTACCCTTTATATCCTGTCTTTTAACTAGTCATCAATCCATGAAAGGACCTTTCCTCTTATCCTATGATAAGTTACTTTAGTTAAGAGTCTTTGGTGAGGGACCTTGTCAAAGGCTTTCTGGAAATCTAAGTATACTATATCCACCGGCTCCCTCTTGTCCACATGTTTGTTGACCCTCTCAAAGAACTCTAGCAGATTAGTAAGGCATGGTTTCCCTTTACAGAAACCATGTTGACTTTCCCCCAACAAATTATATTTATCTGTGTCTGACCATTTTATTCTCTACTGCCATAACCACCATCTTCCACTGTGAGCAGAATAGGTGGCCCACACTCACGATCCTCAAAGTGACAGAACTCATTAAGAGAAAACAAAATAAACAAATTTCATGCCAGGAGCCACATCATATTCTGAGGTTCCAAACAGCTAGCGGTATCTGCTTGGATTCACTGCCAGCCCCTGATGCTAGCTCACAAAATCTGTCAAACTGGAATTGAGACAAGGTATCTGGTAGGGATGTGAATGGTTAACTGGTAAGCATCACCCTTACCAGGTGATGCTTACCTGTTACAGTTAATCATCAGGGGCTGCTCCAGCCCCACGGTAAGGAGTGCTCTGTTCTCCCAACCTCCCTTTCCCTTTTTAACTGGTTAACCAATTAAATGGGATTTTACATCCCTAGTGTCTGCTATGCCGTTTTCCAAGTCCAGCACGTCCTTAGGGGGAAAAAAACAAACAAACAAACAAAAAAAAACAGATTTTGAGGGTTAAACTTTATAGGATAAAAGCTCTTGATAATCTAACACACCCACATTCTCACACCAAATTCATGCCCTTTAATTATCCTGCTCCGATACCCAATAACCATTGCAACTAAAATGGGGAAAAAATTCTAAGCAAGGGTGAAGAATTTATGACTGGAGATGGCACACAGAACACCACAACATCCACTGAATGGTAACTTTCTGACCTTACAGAGCCAGGCTGGATTCAAACTGGTGATCCTCACAGACCATCAGTAATACATCAAAGGCATTCACTTGTAATCACAGCAGACTACAGGCAGTCCCCGACTTATGCGGATCCGACTTATGTCGGATCTGCACTTACGAACGGGGCTCTCTCGTCCCGGAGCTCGCAGGCAGCGGTCCGCCACCTCGACCTCCGGGGCAAGAAAAGCTGCTCCCGGTGCCCCTGGTCTGCTGGGGACCGTCTCCGGCAGACCAGGGCACCGGGAGCAAAGCCGCAGCAGCGGCAGGTCCCGCGCCAGAGCAAAGCCTCAGAGGCGCGGCACCCCGCCGCTGCAGCTTTGCTCCCCGTGTCCCTGGTCTGCTGGGGGGGCTAGTGTGCCCCTCCCCCAGCAGACCAGGCTTTTGTTATGGACCCTGGGGCAGAGCAGCTGGGGCGCTGCCGGTTGGTCCCGCAGCACCGCTCTGGGCACTACTGGACCAACCCGGCAGCACCCAAGCTGCCCTGCCCCAGGCGTCCTGATTCAGCCGCTGATCAGTTTCAGCAGCAGCTGACTTGGGGACTTGGGGTTCTTAAGTTGAATCTGTATGTAAGTCAGAACTGGCGGTCAGTTTCAGCAGAGGCTGAATCTGGACGCCAGTTCCGACTTACGTACAGATTCAACTTAAGAACAAACCTACAGTCCCTATCTTGTACGTAACCCGGGGACTGCCTGTATACAAATATTATATCACTGGCCAAGATTTTATTTAAAATGGTTATTTTTTATAGTTACAGTTTTAATTTTATTCAGATTTTTTTTAATAAAAAATGCTATCTAAAGTTAAACTGCCAGCAGCAACTGTGAAATAAGGAAGATTGTCCAGTATGCCTGAAGAATAATTGTAAGCTAAACTTTGGACTATTTTTTAAACTTTTATACTAAGTTTTGAGATGTGAGGATCTTGTTGATAGAGAATGTCAACTTCTTTGCTCAGTACCATGACTGACTGCCCATTTATTTCCAAAATAAAATAAAAAAATAAATTCAAAGCCAACATTTACTATAATGGAAAAGTTCTTCATTTGCATAAAATTGAAGCAGTCAGTCCCTATTGGGTGCTGTCTGTCACTCTGAAGTCACTATGCCACATTCTGAATGGCCAAAAAATTTGTAAAGGTGGGTTTTCATGAGGAAGAATCATCCAGGCTGTAACCTTTAAGACATGGCGGAAAAGGAGAATATATTGCTTGCCAAGAAGGTCTATATTTTCTTCATTCCCTGCCTGGAAAACAACCAAAGTGTGCATGAATCTAGTAACTTGTAAAATCTAAGACCTGGATAGCCACAAGAAATCATCATCTAGCAATTCCATCAACACTAAGAAGCTGTGTTGAAAATGTTATCAACTAATCAAATTTACCTTCCTGAAAATGCATAAAACCATAACAGCATAAATCATTTTGTGTAAGTATTACATGTGTTTTGATCCTATTTTTTCAGCAGGAAAACTACCTTAGAAGGGCTTATGTCCTCTCCTTCCTATGCACTTGATAGTTAAATGAGAGTAAGAGAATGTGTGATTGTCACTGTGTGGCTTAACAAATAAAGACAGCCAGAGGAGCAAAAATTAAATTAAAAAATAATCCATAAAATTTAAATGTGTGATTAAGAGTATATGCTTAAATCCTAACAAACTGTTCTCTTTACTTTAACTGTTTTATGTTTAATATGGAAATGCATTTATCTCCACTATATGAGTCTGACAAAGTTTAAAATCATATGAACTGGGACAGAATAGAAATACCCTTCTATTTTATGAATGACAGCTAAACAAAGACTGCCATTTTACCAGATTAAAAGAGTAATAACGAACTGTTATCCTATTTGGCATTATTTAATTAACCTGTTAATTAGATTTGATTTAATATTAAATAGTGGTGATTATTCATTTTAATTAGTTAATAAACTATATGATAGGAAAATTATGTCAGACTAAGCAATTTATCAGACATCAAGAGAACAAGAACAGAGAAATCCAGGACGCAGATAATTCACCTAGTTGTAATGCACAGAACCTATCTTTCTACAGTTCTGTTTCCAAATGAATGCTAATCAGAGGGAATTCCCTGGATATATTACAAACACAATATATGTGCATAGAATATTAAGATTGCCAAGTTGTACCCTAAAAGTTAAAAAACAACGCAATTAGGGTTACTTATGTAACCTTAATTCTGCTCTCTTGAGAATTTGCACCAAAATAGCATACCAAAGAGAAGGTACATAATTTGTTATTCTATAGAAATTTTGTTTTACAGTTAAACCTTAAAACGAAGAAGAGCAATTTTTTTCCACCATAAGCAAACTACACATCTAAGAAAGTATTAATTGAGCATGCGACATCTGCTTGTCTTAGCTGCTTAGTGAAAAGTGTAGGGATGTATATTGTTAGACACACCAGGTTTAAGAAGAGTTAGAGCAGAACTTACGACCTAGATGACCTTGGTGCCCAGCAGAAAATCTAGAATTGAGATCGATTTCCTTGTTTGCATTCTGATTCATTTAACTGTACTAGTCTCGGGCTGCCAGGAGGCCAAAATGCCTCAATACACTGCAGTTTGATCAGGTAATGGGCCCGGGAACCCCTGCTCTAGGACTGGCCCACCAGCAAGTAAGACAAGGCTTCTGGCCGAAAGCTGCTGGATAGCTGGGCTGTAATATCCAGGCCCTAACTCAGGGAAAGACTATCAACAGTTCAGGGGCTTAGGCATGACTGCAGGCTAGGCAGTAGTCAGTAAAGTCAAGCCATTGGCCAGGGAAGAGCAACTATCACACTCTATAACCAATTTCAGAGTTCAAGCTCAGGCCTGTCTGCGGGCTGAGCGACAGTCTGTAAGCCTGGGCCCATACTCGGGTGGGCAACGGATCAGTGAACAAGACACCAGATCAGGGAGACAACAATTTATAAAGTGTATGCCCTTGATCATGGCAGGGCAACCACAAGCAATTCCAGCAGTTTATGGGCTTCAGCCTCTCTGCAGGCTAAATCACAGTTTATAGGGCCAGGCCCTTATTCAGGGCATGGCAGCAATCAAACAAGCAGTTTATACCCAGCTAAACAGTTTAAACAGTTCAACGCTCAGGCCTGTCTAAAGCAGTTTGTTTGCAGTCTGCAGTGTGGTTTGGGTTTACGTGGGGCTCAACACATGGTCTGCGGGTGGGATCCTTTGAACATAGACTCCACTGGGAAAAGCTCCACTATGGTGAGGCAACTCCCAGGCGGGGTGAGCACTGAAAGATGCAAGTGGACAGGCTGGTCGGGTGGGGGGGCGGAGGGGACGGAGTACAGGGTGTTAGCATTTCTAGCCCCCAGGGAGGAGGTGCTGGGAGTGCCAGGGAACTGTGGGAAGTGCTAGCTGCTTAGCCTTGTGGGCAGAGCCTGAGAGGTGATGATTTGCTCACGCTGGCCATGTTTGGGTCTGGCACCACAGCCGGGCAGCCCTACCTCTGTCCTACAAGGAGCAATGGACTCCTGTGTGGGGACATCAGCCCTGCTGGGAATCCAGGACGGGCTCCCAGGCACCTGTCCTTTTTTGCCTCTCGTGTCCGGCCTGACTCACCCAGCTCCCCTCCCACCACAGGTTGGAGCGCTCTGGCTTGGAAACTTTTCTTCTTACAGTAAAATCATTCCAAGAAACATGCAACCTGAAGCTGCAAGCTAAACACCCAAAACACTGGTATACAATTTTCTTTTTAATAAGAAGCATTAAATATGGCAACAAAGAGACACTTGTTGAATGAACACAGGGTTTTCAAACCTGTTTGGGAGATGGAATTTGCTTTTGCAGAAGTAAATGGAAAACCAATGTGTAGTCTTTGTCAAAAGACTATCGCTGTGTTAAAGAAAACAAATCTGAAACGGCACCATGAATCTTGTCTCCCTGAGTTCAAAGACTTGTATCCACCTAACATCAATTTAAGAAAAACTAAGATACATTCCTTACTGGAAGGTTTCAATACTCAACGAGACATGTTCCGTTTGCAAGTTAAAGATAGTGATGTCATTACAGAAACCTCCTTCAAAATAGCTTAGCACATAGCTAAATCAAAAAGACCTTTTACAGAAGGCGAATTGATGAAGCAGTGCTTCTTGGACTGCAGCGAAACACTTTTTGCAGAATTTAAAAACAAAGAGGATATAGTTAAATATCAAAACAGCAAGAGTGTGTCTAGACTACAGGTTTTTTTTCAAAAAATGGCCTTTTTTGAAAAAACTTCCCCTGCACCTAGACTGCTGCCACGTTCTTTCGAAAGAAATCGAAAGAACGCAGCAGTTTTTTTGACCATGGAAACCTCATTTTACGAGAAATAACGCCTTTTTCGAAAGCGCTCTTTTGAAAAAAGGCGCTATGTAATGCAAACTGTGCTTTTTCAAAAGAGAACATTCAGACTGCCTGAATGCTCTCTTTCAAAAAAGTGGCTTGCTTTTTAGAAAGTACTGGTTGTAGTCTAGATGATCTTTTTCAAAAGAGGCTTGCAGTCTAGACGTAGCCATAGTGTCTAATTCAACTCTAGTGAGACAAAGTGAAAGCATTTCACGTGATCTATTTTCTAAAATGATAAAAGACATTGAAAAGCACTGAATATTTCAGTCTGGCAATAGACGAATCTACTGATCGTTCAGACATATCACAGCTCATAAACTGGGTATGTTTTTCAATGGCAAAAAGTATGTCGAAGAAATGCTTACTCTGCTACCTTTAACGGGGTCAAACTAGGGGAGAGGAAGTTTATTCTGTGCTGATGGCATTTTTTGAAGGACCAGGAAATGCATTGATTTGAAGAAGCTTACTTCAGTAACAAATGATGCCGTTCCCTTCATTGTTGAAAAAGAGAGGGGCTAATTTCATTGCTGAAGGAAAATCCAGTTTCCAGATTTCTTTTCATACCATTGCATTCTGCACCAAGAACAGTTATGCAGCAAACTGAAGAGAGGATTTCTCAAGAGCACAATGGATAGTGTCATAAAAATCGTCAACTTCGCTGTTGCAAATGCCTTGCCTTTAAACAGACAATTTCGAGCTTTAGTTCAGGAGTATGAAACACAATATGGTGATTTGGCATCGCTTGCAGAAGTTAGATGGCTGAAGTTTATGGATCTACTGTCGGCTGCACGAGTGTTTTTGGAGGCAAAAGGATTGCGAGGATTTACTGTTGTGTTTAGACGAAGAAACATTCCTGCTAAACGTGGCTTTTCTCGCTGATATGACACGTCACTTAAATGCACTCAATCTTAAACTTGGAGGCAAAAAAAAAAAAAAAAAAAATTTGCCTTCTCTGATGTCCGATGTTTCTGCATCTGAAACAAAACTGTCTCTTTTTGCAAATCAGCTACCTGAGAAAGACTTAACTCGTTTTCCCATCCTCAACTCACAAATGACACAGCTGAGTGAACATGCATCTTTTTTGCCTTTTTTTTTTTTTTTAACAGAGTACATCTCAGACCTGAAAATTGAATTTTCTTCTAATTTTCTAGATGTCAAATCCCTGAAGACACAGTTCTTGAATTTACTGAAAATCCATTTTCAGTTGAGGTACAGGCAGGCTCATCTTCAGCAGTGAGATTTGAGAGGGCCACATTTGAAGAAGAGATGACAGACCTACAAAACAACAGTATTCTAAAAGCTAAGCATAAAGAAGAGGACACTGAAACATTCTGGATGACCTACGTATAGGAAGACATGTACCCTGCATTACTAAAATGTGCCAAAAAAGTGCTAACTTGCTTTGAGTCTACATATGTCTATGAAAGTTCATTTTCCACTATGGGAATCCTCAAGTCCAAACTGCACACCTCTTAGAGTATGTCTATACTACAGTACTAATTCGAACTACTTAATTTGAACTAGGCGTTAATCCTCGTAGAATAAGGTTTACCTAGTTCGAATTAAGCGCTCCACTAGTTCGATTTAAATTCGAACTAGTGGTTTGCATGTGTAGCGCATATGTAAGTTAATTTGAACTAACGGCTATTAGTTCGAATTAACTTTGTAGTGTAGATATACCCTTACTGACAGACATCCGACCATCTCCGTGCTGCTACAACGGAATACAAGCCTGATGTGAAACAGCTGGTGAAAAGTTTTCAGATATCTTCACATTGATTGTACTTACACTCCAGTAAATTCCAGTACTGTATTTGCAGTTTTTGTTTGATTTGTTAAAATTGTGAAGCCAAAACAAAAGAGTAGTCAATATAATGGTCTTTGATTGATATGTGGTTTAGTAGTTAAATTCCTGGATTGTCATTGCTCATTAAAAGTGCTGTCATATGGGTGGAAATTGGGTAAATATTGCATTTTATTAATATCAGCAGAACTGACTTAAATGGGGCCTGCGTGTTGTGCAGTCTTGCCTTAGTCCTTGTATTCATGCCCAGCAGTATGAAAGAAGCTATTTGCGTATATATTTGCATGTATATGCAACCACACTTAAGTTGCAGCCCTTAGCATGTGCTGAGTATCATTGTGTCCCTTGGGGCTTCCAAAGCAGAGTAGTTCCGGTTTAAAGGCTGAGATAGAGGTCGGATTCCCTTGCTGTGGAGAGCTGACAAGCGCAGGGATTTTTACCCCCAGAGGGAGAAACCTGCCAGCCACCTTCTCCACTGCCTCCCAGCCCAGGGCTCAAGAAATGGAAGTGAGGGCTGCCACTGGGTCAGCAAGCATCCTGGCCACAACATGTTGACCAGGTCACTAGGCCAGCAGGAATCCTGACCACAACATACTGCCCAGTTGACCTCCATAATCTCAGCCAACTCGGGGTCGGCTATCCCTGGGCTGCTTCCCAGTTCCCCCAGTGGGCCTACCGGGTTCAACCTCTGTTTCTCGGGGTACACTGGGGACAATGGTGCTGGCAGAACGTCCATGGGCTCTGGGTCAATCAGCTGTCCCGAAGTCGCAGCCCAATCTCTGGGGCCCTATAGGGGCCCTGTCAATCCCAGCCCATCTGCTGGTTCCTCTTCCAGGTCAGTAGGAGACCAAGATGACTCACTACAATCACAGAATCCCATTTAATCTCTCTCTGCTTGGAACATCTTTCAGTGAGTCGATATTCTTTCAGTGAGTCAATATTTGTCATATATCAATATAAAAGGATGATTTCATAAACTCTAGAAGAACACATGTTCTACAAAAGCTTTGGATCCTAGCTAGTTTAAATAGGAAACAAGTATGTAATCTTAAACCATCTTCGGAAATAATGGCCAACATTTAGTCCACTAGTTTTTGTCCTTTTGACAAGAGAATTTAAAATACAGCACAACTCTCAGCAGCTGGTGTAAATGTCATAAAACTATTCCTAGAAAAAACTCAGAATCCTGACCTTTAATCTTCAGCAAATAAAGACAAAATTGCCTTCCAGAATACTTAGAGGTTGTTGAGTCAACTCATAGTTCTTGTCTTCACCTTTAAAAGAATCTATTCTAGCATCTAGGATTTTCTTCTCAAATGTTGTTTATGTGCTTTTCATCCAAAGGATTCACACATCACTTGTAAAAAGTAATTTTGACATAGATATAATCACTTCTGGGGTTGACAACTGCAGCAGATCCACATCATTTTGAGGAAAAGGAAAATGCTAGGGTGCAGAAATAGGTGTAAAGGTACTGAAACTAGAAATAATATGGAATAAAAAGATCTGGATCACTGAATAGATAAGGACAAATTACTTTGAAGGCAATATAAATTAAGATTGTTTAATTTGAAGTCTGTTTTGGTGAAGGTCTGTGTAATTTGGAAACCAAGTGCTCCAAATCTTATCATATATTCTGGTTGCAGAATGTTAAACGCTCACCAATTTGTTGATGACTCCGTTCTCGGATTCTAAACTATTCATTTCAACCTGACAAGGTTGTCACAAATGTTAAAGTTTTCCCACTTTTCTGCCTTCATGATCATAGGTGACAATAATTTGTGCAAACAATATAATGCAATAAAAATTAGATATACTTTATCACATTTTATTTTGCAAGTTATCCAAACAAATGAGAAAATAGGAGAAAAGGCAGATGTACATAAAACCTAAAAGGAAAGAAAGGGTGTCTTTGAGTATTTCACAATCTTTTTGAATACGAGAAATTATGACTGATTTTCAAGGGAGAGTAGAGAATTTGGTGCTCAACTTCCACTGAATTTAATGTAAGCTAGAGGTTTAATTTCCTTAGGTTCCTATGAAAATCCCAAATTAAAAACTTAATATTAAGGAATTTCTCGCAGTGGAGTTTTACTATGCATGTTGAGTGCTTTGTTAGCTGAAAGTGCGTATTCTATTTTCCCCTCTTGAAAAACATTATATTTGGTGCAGATTCTATACAACCAAAATCTATAAAACAAGTTTAAGTGAAAGAAATCAGATCTTTTGCTTCTTTCTGTGCATTTATAATTTTTTTAAGTGTTTCAGTGCTTATAAGATGTAGGACTAGAGAGGGGAAGAAAGGAGAAGGCTTTAAAAAAGAAAAATATCATTATAAATCCCTGTTGGGGTAGCACCAGTCATAGGTAGAGTTCTTTGAGCTGCGTGAAGGTAAACTGCTTGCAAGCGCATTTTCTCAAATAGGCAACATCCTGGTATCAAGAAATATAAATTGTCCTTTTATTACTCTTCTTCTATAAAGACATCAACTTAGACAATACTGGATAATCTGACAACAGAAGTAGCAAGGTCATAAATACACGTTTTCCAGGAATAGTAGAAAATGAAGACTAGGAGTAATCAGAAAGAGAAGTTAGGATTCTTGAAAACTACATAGTGTTAAAGAGGAAGACAGAGCCATTTCTCGAGGGTGTTAATGAGTTGCTATAGTTCTAAATCATGCTTTCTTTACAAATGGAGTGATCAAGGATTCTGTTAGGGATCTAAAAAGTTATTTAAAATGTAACCATACAACCACTAAAAATCCTAGTGGTTACACAGCTACACAGTCTGCGGGCTCTGAACTGTAACTGTTTAAACAGTTAACCAATAAGAACCAGCTTATTGTTTTCTATAACGGTTAGATATTGACAGGCCTGCTCCCAGGGAGGCCTTGTTGTGCAGTCTGCAGAATAAATGTATCCTGCAGATCTGGTAACGAAGCTGGAACTGCCAGCCCTGTTCCCAGGGAGCCATTGTGTAACTGTAATGGAAACCAATAGGCTCATGCTTATTGGTTAACTGTTAAAAGAGTTACACTTTTACACCCCTAGATAATAGATTATATCCTCTCTTTATCAGGACTTCATAGCCATGATGTTTTGAGTATGGTAGCAGAACTCTAACTTATGTCTATACCCTTAGATATACATAAATTCAGTGGCAGAGAATCCAGAAGAAAGATTAGAGAACCATTCACCTATTGATCTGCAATACATTTTAAGATGACATTTCAAAGCCATTTGCCTTACGTAGACCTTGTCAAGAATGTGAATAAGAAAAATGCCTGGTTTCTCTTTTAGATTTAATTACACCTTCACTGGCCATTTATGAGTGGTTGAAGAAGAATCTGTAATGACCTCTCACTTGCAAAAAAAAATTCCCTAGCTCTGGATACAGCCAGGATTGTCCATTAGATCTCAGACAAGATGTGAGTCAATATTTTCTTTCAGAGATTTATGTCTCAAAAGTGAGCCGGACTGAGGAAACAGGCTATGTTTTGATTAACTCCTGAAAGTTTTCTCCAAGGATACTTTCAAAAGAGTACCCATCATAAATTCATGAATTATATTACTGCATTCAAGAGCATCTTTCAGGGATTCTTGTATTTCTTTTAACGTTCCTTCTTCTTTTTCCAATATTTACTTCTGCCACTACATTTAGAAGTGGCAGCTGATCTCGGAATGATAAAAGAGCTCAGGTTGAGATTACTGAGTTCATTTAAATTTGTGGTTAGTTTGATTGTAAAATAAAAGTATGGGCTAAGGTTTTTCAAAAGTGATTAGTGACTCTGAATGGCTACCCTGAGATACCGGTAAAGCCTCTGATTTTCTCAAGGGGCCAAACCCCATTTCTCTGAAAATTAAGCCCTACTAGATGTTTTAAGTTGGACATCCAAATTACATCATTAAACCTTGCCCATAATTGCTTTAAAGTGCAATAGTATGGTTAAATAATATTCTTCAATGAAAACTTTAATATACTCAAATAGAATCCCAGTAAACTCAGTCTTTCACAATCAACTGTTGGCCCTTGTAAGGACCTCAGAGGATGGATCAGTTTGAGAAGAAGCATTTCCATTTTAAAGTCAATTCAAACTAATTTGACTTTATGTTTTCATACTGGCTCACTTGAAAAGTGACATTACCTGTAATATAGCAACGAACTTGACAGTAATACAGTTCTTTTATTTATAATTTCTTTAATTGAGTTTTATGGATTTAGTCCTGATGGCCTGCGTGTTTCCTTTACAAATGCATGGAAACTTTGGGGTTTGGTGAATAGGAATCATGGTTTTGCTCAGAAGTTGGAAAAGACAGTAAAGGAAAGATGGCAAGTTAGGACACGCTGCAACTCAAACATATCATTGTTGTCTCCAAGAATTCCTAGAAATGAAAAAGGGATATTCTACACACACAAAAAGGAAACTAGGAGAGCTGGGTAGAAACATGGTGTTCAGAAACTTAAGCTTTCTGCAGTGTTTTTAAAGGTACACCAGAGTCCTTAGAATTCACAGAAGGAAATGCTACCTTTTACTACTGGATTACTACTCATACTACTGGCAACTAGACCACAATGCTGTATTGCTGTGGACCAGTGGTTCCCAACCTTTTTTATACCACAGACCAACAAACTCATTCAAAAATCATTAGCAAACCATCCCAGAAATATTTGCATATGCATAATAGTAAATTTATTTGCATATCTGCATATTCATTGTGGTTATTTTAGCCCATGGTATTTCAGGTGAATCAAAGGAGGGGGGACATGATGGCTATCAAGAATTTGAAAAACTGATGCACACACACATTTAAAAAAAAAATAGTTGCTAATACCTGTTAAAGAGTATTCTCCAGTCCAAATCTTTTGCCTCAATTGCACCAGAATTAAAGAGGCAGTACTAACAGTACTGACACATTCTGCACATTCGTATTTTCCTATGCACTTAATAATTCACGATAATAATGTGTACACCTGCTGGCTGGGAACAGCTAGAAGCCAGGGGGAGGCTCCTGCCGAGCAGGGATGGAGGAGAATGGGGTCACAGGAGCAGCCATCCTTCACCCAGAGCTTGGTCCTGACAGTCAGGGAAGCCGCTCTACACATGGCACTTGACCCTGCTGGCCAGGACAGGCAGTGATCGCCAGAGCTGGAACTGGGATTGCAGTGAGGCTGCCCCAGTAGGATAACCTCACCGTCGTCCCGGGCCCAGCTGTTATACACCCAGCAACCAGCCCCTCCACTCACCCTGTTCCTGCATGCAGAAGTGCCAAGGATGGGAATTCACTAGGAACCCCAACAGGCAGAACGAAATAAAAGCTGGGAGCACAGCCTGGCAACGTGCTGTGGCCCGTCAGATAGGGCCGCTGCTGTGGAGAATTCACCAAAGTAAAGTGGTGATCTAGGGGCTCTTAATTACAGCCAAGCCACTAATTTATTAGAGCAGAGCAGTGTTTCCCAAAGGGTGTTCCACAGAACCCTGGGGTTCCACAAAGTGAAAAGAATGGTTACTTACCTCATAACTGTGATTCTTCAAGATGTGTTGCTCATGTCCATTCCAATTAGGTGTGTGCGCGCAGTGTGCATGCATCGTCAGACGTTTTTCCCTCAGCAGTACCCTTAGGGCCAGCGGGGAGCCCCCTGGAGTGGCTCTGGTATATCGGCCCATATATACCCCTGCTGGCTCCCTCACCCACTCTTTCCTTCTTACCGGAATACTCTGGAGAAAGGGCAGCGGGAGGGGATTCAGAATGGACATGAGCAATACATCTCGAAGAATCACAGTTACAATGTAAGTAACCGTTCTTTCTTCTTTGAGTGATTGCTCATGTGCATTCCAATTAGGTGACTCCAAAGCAGAACCTATGGAGGAGGGCAGGATGTTGACGCTACAGAGGAGCGGAGGACCATCCTGCCCAGGGCAGCGTCTCCCCTGGCTTGATGTGTTAGTGCATAGCGATTGGCAAAGGTATGGACAGAGGACCATGTTGCAGCTCTGCAGATGTCCAGGATGGGAACCTATGCAATGAAAGCAGTGGAAGCTGCCACAGCTCTCGTGGAGTGTGCTCTAAGGGGTGGAGCCCGTACCCCCACTAGGGCATAGCACTCATTGATACAGGCGGTTATCCAGGATAAGATCCACTAGGAAGACACAGGTTGACCCCCTCGCCCATTCGGTGATGGCCACAAAGAGTTGCGGTGACTTCCTGAATGGTTTTGTCCTGTCTACGTAAAAAGCTAATGCCGTGTGCACATCTAAAGTGTGTAAAGCCTGTTCTTTCCCAGACGCATGTGGCTTGGGGTAAAAGTCTGGCAGGAAAATATCCTTGGAGGTGAGGAAAGAAGCCACCACCTTGGGCAGAAAAGCAGGGTGGGGATGGAGCCTAATCTTGTCTTTGAAAAACACCGGGTAGAGGGGATCCAAGGTGAGCGCTCTGAGTTCGGATACCTGCCTAGCAGGTGTGAGTGACACCTTATAAGGTAGGTACAGAAGGGAACACGACGCTAAAGGTTCAAACGGGGGTACCATAAGTTTGGAAAGGACCAGGTTTAGGTCCCACTGGTGGACATGTAGATAGAGCCTGTCCAACCCTTTCAGAAACCTGTTGACCATTGGGTTAGCAAACAGAGTTCCTCCCCTCTCCCCCACAGGTGGAAGGCCGAAATGGCCGCCAAGTGAACCTTGATGGAGGAGGAAGAGAGATCCTGGATCCTGAGGTCTAACAGGTAATCCAGGATCAGGAGGATCACAGCTCACCATAGGTGTACTCCCTTCTGTGCAGCCCAGATACCGAACCGTTTCCACTTAGCCAGGTATGTGGTCCTAGTAGAGGGCTTCCTGCTACCCAGTAGGACTTCTTGGACCCGTTGTGATCACTAAAGTTCCTCGGCTGTTAGCCACGGAGCTTCCGCGCTGTCAAATGCAGCGAGTGCAGGTCCGGGTGGCAGAGCCTGCCCAAGTCCTGAGTAATCAGGTCCGGGAGCAGCGGGAGGGTCACGGGTCTCACATGGCAGGTTGAGGAGGGTTGAGAACCAGTGCTGCCTGGGCCAGGCTGGGGCGATTAAAATCAGAGACGCCCTGAACGCCCGCACCATGAGTAAAACCTTGTAGATTAGCGGGAATGGTGGGAAGGCGTATAGTAGGCCCTGCAGCCAGAGGAGAAGGAGAGCATCTCCCAGTGAGCCCTCTCCCATGAGGAAGCAGAAATGGTGGTACTTCCTGTTCTGCCCTGTGGCAAAGAGGTCCAGATGGGGAGACCCCTAGGCACAGAAGATAAATTGGGCTACATCCCACCTCAAAGACCATTCGTGTCCTGCAAAGGACCTGCTCAGTTTGTCTGCCAGGACGTTTTGGGAGCCCAGCAGGCACGAGGCCGTTGGGTGGATATCCGCCCCAATGCAAAGTTCCCACAGGTGAATCGCCTCCAAGCACAGGCGAGGAGAACAGGCCATGCCTTGTTTGTTTATATACATCACCACTGTCGTTTTGTCTGATAGGATGAGGACAGACTTGCCCCTTAGGTGGAGAAGAAAAACTGCACAAGCCAGTCGGACTCCCCGGAACTCCCTGATGTTGATATGCAGGGAGTTCTTGTCTGCAGACCACATACCTTGCATGTGAAGGTCTCCTTGGTGGGCTCCCCAGCCGGTGTCTGACGCATCCATGACAAGGCGGGTGGACGGTACCAGCCTGGAAAATGGAACCCCTGCGGAGACCTCTGCCTGGCTGGTCTACCAGTTCAGCGCAAGAAGGACAGGGGCAGGGACCGTCACCACCCTGTCCCATGAATGGACGACCGGGTTCTGGATTTGCGATAGCCACATCTGTAGCGGGCACATGCACAGCTTGGTGTGCTGCACTACATAAGTGCAGGTGTCCATGAGACCCAGGAGGTGCATGCAAGTCCGGGCGGTGGTCACTGGAAAGCTCTGGAGTTCCCTGACTGCCGCCTCTATTGTGAAAAAACCAGGAATTTGATAGGTAGGCTTTCGCTGAGGAAGAGTCCAGAGTGGCTCCCACGGACTCTATTATTGGAGTGGGCAGTAGGGCTGACTTATCCAAGTTTAACAAAAAGGCCTAGATTGTCAAAAAGTGCGTGCACTACGATGATGTGGGTTCACACATGCAACTCCAAGTTCCCCCTCAGGAGCCAGTCATCTAGATAGGGGAACACCTGGATATCCCTTTTCCTAAGCGCAGCAGCTACCACCGCCATACATTTGGTGAAGACCCGAGGGGCCGTGGAAATACCAAATGGAAAGGTGAACTGGTAGTGGTCCAGGCCCACAATAAATCTGAGGAATTTGCGGTGGTGGGGGGCGATGGAAATGTGGAAGTAAGCTTCTTTTAAGTTGAGAGCAGCATACCAGTCTCCGGGGACTAGTGAGGGAATTACGGATGCCAACGTTACTATTTTGAATTTTGCTTTGGCGATGAAGGAGTTGAGGCCTCTTAGGTCCAGGATGGGATGCAAGCCCCCTTGGGCCTTCGGGACCAGAAAGTAACGGGACTAGAACCCCCTCCCCCGAAACTCAGGGGGAATGCATTCTACCGCCCCTATCGTAAGGAGATCTTGGACTTCCCCATGGAGCAGAGGCTCGTGAGAGGGGTCCCTGAAAAGGGACGGGCTAGGCAATTGGGATGGGCGAGGGGAGTGGAAAGGGATTACATAACCCCTTTCTACTATCTCGAGCACCCAACAGCCCAAAGTGACAGACCACCAGGCTGGGTAAAGTGGGATAAATGATCCTGGAAGAGAAATGGGGAAACAGGAAGGTTGGCCTCGTAGGTCCCGTCAAAACCCCTGATGTGGACCGGAGGGTTTGTTGGGGGGCCCCTGGTTGTGACCTGGGGTCAGGTGAGGGTGGCACCTATTGTTCCTGACGTACTGCTTCTGCTCCTATGGCAGGAGAAGTCGGTATGTGGACCCTGGGGAGGTGCTCTAGGAACATTCCTAATGGGGAAGGAGCGCCTCTGGGTAGCCGGGGTATGCATGCCCAATGATTTTAGGGTAGCACAGGTGTCTTTCAGGCCATGGGGCCTCTGATCAGTTTGCTCAGAAAAGAGCGAGGGGCCTTCAAAAGAGAGGACTTGGATGGTGTTCTGGTGCTCTAGGGGAACCCCAGAACCCTGTAGCCAGTAAACTGTGGCAGAAGACCACCCCAGAAGCCATTACTCGGGCAGCAGCGTCTGCCACGTCTAGAGCCTACTGGAGAGCTGCCCTGAAAATCGCTCTCCCCTCTTCCATAAGGATGATCTTAAGACGCGACTCTCTTGCGCGTTTCATTCACAGCTTAAACGCCTTGTAGATTTTGCAGGCTTCCCTGAGGTGTGTCTCCCCCAAGCACTTTAAACACGAGCAATGATGGTCACCACGGGGCATAGGCTTGTGGCACTTTTTGCAGGACTTAAAGCCTTGCGAGCCAGGCATGCCCTGCTGCGGGCGCACAGCGCGCCACGGCAGGGAACAGCAACGAAAACAATAAAAGAGTCTTTAACTTAACTGAAGGTACTTAAGCTAACTGAAGAAACAAAGAACAATACTGAAGGTAACTATGCTAGACGAGTTGAGAGTTGTTCCAACAACCGTCACGTTGGTAAGAAGGAACTCAGTGGGTGAGGAGCCAGCAGGAGTATATATGGGCCGATATACGGGCACCACTCCAGGGGGCTCCCCGCTGGCCCTAAGGATACTGCTAAGGGAAAAACTTCGGACGACACAGGCACACTGTGCGCACACAATTAACTGAAATGCACATGAGCAATCACTCAAAGAAGAAATAAAGGTTCAACAAGAAAATTCCATTATAACAACATTTTATGATTTAAAAAAATAATGTAATTTTTGTTTTTAAATATGTGCAATTAAACTAAATGATGATCTCATGACCTTGTTTAGCATTTGTTTATTATTATCCTTATTTATTTGTGGTCTACTTTTTCAGCTCCACATATTAGACTGTTATTAGGGGTTCCGCAAAATTCTTTTGCATTTAAAAGGGTTCTGTGGCCAAATAAAATTGGGAAACACTGGACTAGAGGTATGAACTACACTATTTGCCACTAGAATCAGAAAGACCTTACAAGGCAAGTATGCCAAAACAGCAGATGACCAAAACTCTTTTGATACACACAATTATTTCAGAATGTAAGAAAATTGTAAAAGAAAGGGGAACAGGTTTTAATCACTAAACACCAATTTATCTGGAAACCCCAAATAAATTGCCTTGCCATCTTTCCTTTATAGTATTTTCCATCTTCTGAGCAAAATCATGATTCTTCCTCCCCAAACCCCAAAGTTTCCATGCATTTCTAAGGGAATCATGAAAGAGAAACACTAACATGCTGAACTGAAGCGCTGTTGTGAGTTTAAAGCTGCCTCCATACTAAGGCAGTGAACTAGGATCAGAGTCTAGTGCTGTGGCAGTCTAGCTGAAAAGTTATTAGAATTGTAATAATTCATAAATTTACTCCACTACTGTGAAAGAAACAGGCTAATCCAGCAGGGTTACCCAGACAAGTGGATGCCTACACATAACAAGCTCTGATAGTAGGTCCAGTTAGTCACTGTTTACTCCTTAATTTGAAAAGAATTGTATAACTTGTTCTATTTTTAAAAAGTAATTTCTTTCATGTCTCATTTCAGTTTCCTAGCCCTAGGAATTGTTTTATTATCTGTAAATTTCCATTAAATTTAATTAGTTCACTCTTCTCAAATATTTGAGAGTTTGACTGCAATGCTCTTAAAGTATGGGGCATGTCAACAATTTATTCTAGTACAATAGGATGGAATCCACTTTTACAATTTTACTTTTACTATTTTCCCCTGGTAAAATAAGAAAAAGATTCTGAGATTAAATGTTAGATTTCTCCTTTGAAACACTTACCAGTAACTACCATGCTGCTCATGTTAGAGTTCGGGCTATTGAGTACACTGCCTGAAAGAAGTTCGTCAGATCCTCTCTAAAAAGAAAGAGACAGTAAGAGATTTTTCTTCTATCTTTGCATCTTTAAAGTTGATATTAAAAATATCAGTTTGACAGGGCAAATCCCTTCAGAGAGCTTTAAATGAACATGACAGAACCTGTTAAGATTTTGCAGATTCTCCCCTTTGCAGAAAAGTGACAGTAAATAAAAAAACCTGAAATTTACAAATACCGTATATTTACAAAGCATCTCTGGATTCAAATAATTCTGTACACACAATCATTTCAGCCACAGCTGAAATGCAGCCTCCAAGGACAACACTGTTCGATAGTACACAACTTACGAAATATTTTAGAATAGGAAATTAATATTTATCCACTGAAATGACATGGAGAATTCAGGCAAATACTGAAATTAGAATTTGATCAAAATGCTAGTACTGATGCACCCATTAAACCTTGGTGTTTTGCATTTCTTTATAATCTATAAAGGAAGCTTGAAAACAAACTTTTTATGCTGGAAGATGGATTTCTTTTTGTTTAAACTCTAAAATATGAAGATCATCAAGTCTATTCTGTTAGTATTCTTTTGGAAGACTTGAATGTGGAATACAGCTAACAGAGGAGATGTGGTATTGAATCCTTAAAGTTGAATCCCTAAAATCCTTTTCCCAAAAATGTTGGAAGTTAAACAGGTAATAAAAATAAGTCTGAAGCAGTCAAAATACTAAAAAAATATAATTTCCCTCTCAGTGATCAGGTTCAATTTCCTTCCAAGATAGGAAATATACCCAGACGCCTAATGTAAAACAAATAGGATTTTTCTTGTTTATTTCTTAAAATCTTTCAGGCCTTCACAAATCAAAATGAATTACAAAGGACATAAACTTTCCTTTCTTAGCCTATTAATGATAATATGCAATGTCCAGAAGAGGTAAAGACCTCAGTTTAATGTCTTAATACAAAAGTATTGCCAACAGCATCAATGCCCTCAGCACTAACCAGGGCAATCGGGTCATGATAAGAAGTGCCATTTATTATCCAATATTACCGTGCATGGAATCTTTTTCCATTCAGTATACTGACCACAAACTCCTTTTTACAAAAATCTTTATAATAATAAAAAACGTTTCAAACTTTGCCATCCTTGATGTTGGCAATATCTATCTCTGTTTGAATCACAATCCCAAGTAGTATGCTTGCAGGATGCATATCATCAAACCCCCTCTGTGATATTGGTGCAGTGGTCTCCAACCTTTTTACACTCAAGATCACTTTTTAAATCTCAGAGCAGGTGAAGATATACTGCCCCATCCCTTCCTTGAAGCCCCGCCCTTTCCTTGAAGCCCCGCCCTCTATTTTCCTCCTGTCTATCACCTGCTATCCCCAGCCCTTACTTACACACTCTGATAAACAGTTTATCTTTAAATTATGCGATACATAAAATTAAAATCACGTGTTTATAGTTATGAAATAAATGGTCTGTTTTTTATTCATGCTATTTAAATCTAAAATGAAGCATTTATAATTATACATTTCGTGGGGACAGAGTTCTGCGGCTGGGGGCAAGGGAAAGGGAACAGGTTGCTATGGGGGGGGGCAAGAGGACAGGGTTCTGCAGCAGGGGACAGAGTGCCAGTGGGGACAGGGTTTTGCAGCAGGGGACAGAATACCAGTGGGGACAGGGTTTGGGGAGTGGGGACAGAGTTCGGGGAATGGGGTCTTGTGGGCGGGGTGACAGTGTCAGCAGAGTCCCCTGTATCTGCCTCCTCCCAGGATTCTCCACCCCCCTGCAAGGGAAGCCAGCATGTGCCTCCTCTGGGCCCGACTCCCCGCCCCCCATCCTGCGCCGGGGCCAAACACCCACGGGAGCCTGCCCCGGGGCCAAGACCCCTCTCCCGCAGCACGGCCAACACCCGCGGGCGCCTGCCCTGGGGCCAAACCTCCCTCCCACGGCACGGCCTGGCCAAGCCAGCACCCTCCCTCCCACAGTGTGGCCAACCCCTGCGGGCACTTGCCCCTGGGCCCAACCCCCCTCCTCCATAACACCTGAGACAACACAATAAGCCATGCCAATCACTAAGATTATTCCTTTTTTGGAATTGGGTCTCAATGTTATTTATACAGAGTATTCCTAAATAATGTTAATACTATTTAACATACCACCCTTTTGTTGAGACTAGATTGTATTCTACACGTTGGGATACAAACCAGCAAAATGATTTGACATATTTAATAAAAGAAAACAGCAATTACTCTTGCCACTGTCCGAGGAAATAATTTTTAATTAGATCAAAAGAATGAACTTAAAACTGATAAGACTGAAAGGCAATTCAGAAGAGTTATGGAAGCTTTCCATTGTTCCACTTTATATGACTGTTCTAAAGCACAAAAATGACTGAAACGTAGCATATAGAACTCACTGAAATGTTCTCTCCTCCCCTCCCCTCCCGGCCCGCTAACTGAAGATCTAAATTTCAACCCCAACATTTGCCAAGTAAGTAAATTTGAAAGTGACCATTTAAAACATATCTGCACTTCTGTGCAGGTGACGTGATTATAATAAGGTGTGTTTTTAGGTCACTAAAATTGGTTTCTGAATATAATTTGACAAAACAACAGCTACGTTGGTAAAATACTAACTCACAAGCAGATAAAAAAAAATAGCAGAGACCTAACTACTTTGTAGACTGGGCACTTAGTTGTGATCTTGGATTTCCCTTAAAGAATGCAAGCTTTTCCCTTATTTTCCAAAATGGGGTATTTAATAGTTGATGATTATGCTCAGATCATTCTGAGTATGCACAGATCGCCCGAACCCGGCTCTTCCGGGTTGCAATCTACTCGCCACGGGCGAGCAGACTGCATTATTTGTCGAGCCCTTATGTAATGAAATACAAAACAGTTCATCCAATTAAACTCCTACAAATTTTCTTTTTCAGAACCATAACAAACAAAAAGGCAGGAAATTCTCTTCTTTTTTGTTGGAGAAAGTCCATCCAACAACCCTACTGAGATGGGTTTAATCTGATAAACCTAAGTACTTCACAACTAGAGAGATCCCACAAGGATCCAAGGCAGTTCTTCAAGTTCATGATGAGCTCCAGCAAATACTTCTAAATTAACACTGCAATTATTTGCCAGATCCTTTAATATATTTTTTTAGTGTTATATATTATCCTTATAGAATCGCAGAATACTAGCACTGGAAAGGACCTCAAAAGATTATCAAGTCACGGCGAAACCACGCACTGTCTAGATCATCCCACACAGATGTCTATTCTAACTGCTCTTAAATATCTCCAGTGATGGAGATTCCACAACCTCCCTAGGGGCAATTTATTCCAGTGTTTAACCACCATGACAGTGAAGAAGTTTTTCCTGATGTCCAATCTAAACCTCCCTTGCTTCTTGTCCTATTATCAGAGGTCAAGGAGAACAATTTTCTCCCTCCTCCTTCTAATATCCTTTTAGATACTTGAAAACTGCTATCATGTGCCCTCTCAGTCTTCTCTTTTCCAAACTAAACAAGCCCAATTCTTTCACTCTTCTCTCATAGCTCATGTTTTCTAGGCCTTTACTCATGTTTGTTGCTCTTCTCTGGACCTTCTCCAATTTCTCTACATCTTTCTTAAAATATGGTGCCAAGAACTGGACACAATACTCCAACTGAGGCCTAATCAGTACTGAGGAAAGCAGAAGAACGACTTTTGGTGTCTTGCTCACAACACTCCTGTTAATGCACCCCAGAATCACACTTGCTTTTCTTTTGCAACAATGTCAACACTGTTGACTCGTATGTAGCTTGTGGCTCACTATGACCTCTAGATCCCTTTCTACGGTACTCCTTAAACAATCACTTCCCATTCTATATGTGTGAAACTGACTGTTCCTTCCTAAGTGGAGTACTTTGCATTTGTGCTTATTAAACTTAATTCTATTTATCTCAAACCATTTCTCTAATTTGTCTAAATCATTTTGAATTATGACCAGGGCTCAACAATTGAGGTAATCTACTCACCACGGGCGAGTAGATTATCGCCCAGCATGGCACCGCAGCGTTCTGCACATGTACAGCACGGTCTGCACATGTGCAGCACGCTGAACCGCGTGGCTGGCGAGCGGGTCTCGCCACG